>NC_091992.1:17987198-18304262 GCF_044704955.1 Pristiophorus japonicus | reverse complement strand
CTGGCAGCGAAAGAAAGGAAGAACTTGCATTGATATCGTGCAAGTGTCTCAGGATGGTCCAAAGTGCTTCAAGGTGACCTTTGGTCCTCCCATGCATTCTGTTGGTTAGTGAACTGTAACTTATCATTCACTATAACTTCTTCATTATCATAAAATGCTTTTTCTAAAGTGGTAGTTCAAATTAGAATGCAGCTAAGACCCAGAAAAACTCATTATTAGTGTTCTGGGACAGAACATACAATTATGAAGTAAGCATGTTAACTACTGAACTACTGGGGTGGCTATAGGTAATATTTTCATAGCTGTGGAAAATGTCTACAAATTTATTTTTCTAACCATCGTTAGCAAAATCGTAACTCATTTGTTGATTGCTAATTGTATACAACGCTGTTGTTGTCTGTGCTATAAAGTGATGTCCTATAGTAGAACAACATCCATTATTTAAATCAGTAAAGTACAATTTATCAAACCAAGAGTAGAATTATATTTCCAGATTTGCTCAGAAGGGAAGAATATTTAATTTTCATATATTTGTATATGAAAAGATATCAGCATTTATTAAAGAGTTTCTGATATGTGTACGGAACATACAGATGGGGAAAGGTATCCTTTGTTTCACCTAGTGTACTACTTTAATAAAACAAAAAATGGCAGCGATCTAAGGAGCAGCAGAACATGGATTCATGCCCACGTCTGCATATATTTCTAATCTTGTGCCATCAGGGAGCAGCACTACATGGAAGCTGGTCACTTACACAGAGGGATGGGAAATCAGAGTAAAAATCAAGAATGGCAGAGGTCTGGGAGCAATTCTGCTGCCTCCAAATGGACTGAAAATGGATGTGTTGTCAACAAGATTTAAAGATGGGGAGAAAAATAAATATATGAAGAGCAAAAAGAAAACCTGTGAGAATTTGGCTCTTGTATTCCTTAAACTCTAATGTTCTTTACATGTGCACTTCTCAGAGTCTATTGCATATTTGAGAAACAGTAAGCTAATGCTGTTGGGAAGATACCTGAGAAAAAGAACTTAAAAAAAAGTATTAAAGCAAAAGTTTTATTTTAACACTGTTGATTGCAAGTTTTGTCCTATAGAGAAACTGAGCAGTTTCCAATCTATCTGTTGCAATTGATTGCAGGTGATGTCTGAAGGTGGTCCACAACCACAGTCAAATATTTATTTCTCTATTAATAATAACACTATTGCTAAGGTAAATGCATTAGGACAACTGACTGCCTTGATGGTGGGAACAGCAAAAGTGACTGGTATTGTCCAGGCAGTCGATGATGATACAGGAAGAGTCGTTGTTTTCTCTCAGGTAATGCTACTACTTTGTCATTGAGTTTGCTATAAATTACATTTCTATCCAAAGAGCCAGCTTTAATTTGGCTCCTATATGAGTAATGAGGATTATCTGTTTGTTTTATGCATCAGATGGCTTGTTGTAATTTTTCCCAATCAAAAACAAATGAGTCACGTTTATTTTTACCTGTCACTGGAAGGTCTGCGTTTGATTTTGTACAGCACTACCAAGAAAATAATCAGTAGTTTGTAGAAAGATGATCTAATTTGTGTCCGTGAAACATTGTTCAGTGTTTTGGTGTATTTTTCAGCTTATAACAAAAATAAGTACAATTTTAAATAATTTTATTATTTCTTTGAGTGAAATTATACCTTTTTATATTTACCTCGCAATAAAACGGTTTCCTATTATTGTGGTCTTCCCTTCAGTGATTGCAAGAATGTCACTGGTACATCTCAGTAGTTTTTCTGTGCCAATTTAATGTACTGGCTTGTTTGCTTTTTAAATAGTGTACAAGCATTATTTTGAGAAGGCTGGGATGTGTGCCTACTGAAAAGCTGCATAGATTAATCAGCAGTTTCGAAAGGGCTACACAAACGTGAGATTGACTCTTATGAGTAACTAGAGTTTTATGCTTTGACAAAAGGATGAAGTGACTGTAGAAGTGATTCGGCTAAAAGGAATAAAAATCCATGCTCCAGTAACTAGATTGAGGACTGGAACTCAGGTATAGTGTGTAATCTTTTAGTACATTTACATGTAGATCAGGATCAGCGTTGTAAATTATATGGCATTTTAAGTAACTTGCAGTTTTATAACAAAGACTCAAAGCAGAAGTGATTTGTACTTTGTACTCCTAGTTATCAAACTTAGGATCCAATATGTTTTTATAGCTTTATCAACATGCCTTCCTACATTTAAAGATTTGTGTACCTGAAACTCCCAGACTCCCGCAGCTTCTCCTTTTTAAGATTTTATCTTTTAATGTATATTTCATCTCCTTATTCTTCCTCCCAAAATCTCACATTATGATGCATCTGACATCTAGCTGCTCAAACTACTGATCTATCAGTGTCATTCTGAAGTTGTTTACAATCGTCTTCACATTCGCTATTTTATTTGTTGTCTGCAAATTTTGATATTGTGCCCCCTATATCTGAGTCTAGATCATTTGCATATATATATATATATATATATAAAGAAGAGCAATGATTCTACCAGTGACCCCTCGGAGATACCACTGTTTACAGCTCTCCAATCAAAAAAAAAATCCATTAACCACTACTCTGATTCTGTCCTTTAGCCAAATTCTTTGCAAGCTACAATATTCCCTTTAATAACATGCCTCTTAATTATACCAACAAATTTCCTATGTGGTACCTTATTAAATACCTTTTAAAAATCTATAAACACAACACCAATGCATTTTCTTTATCAGTGCACTCCATTATTTACTCAGAGCTCTATTAAATTTGTCAGCCGCCACTTGTGTTTTGCAAATATGTGCCAGCTGTCCTCAGTTAGCCCATGTCTTTGTAAGTAACTATTACATTTATCCCATATTACGACCTTTAGAAGTTGAGCCACTAGGCTGACTGATCTATAGTTAGCTGATTTTTTTCCCCTTGCTACCTTCTTGAACAGAGGTGTTACAGTGGCAATCCTACAATCATGTGGTACAGCAACCATATCCAAGGATGTTTGAAAGATTGTGGTTAGAGCCTCTGTTATTTCCTTTCTGACTTCTCTCGAGATTCCAGGAGACATACCCTCAGACCAGGATCCTTTTCCATTTTGAGTTCCACCATTTATTTTGTGAACTATATTGGGGGTGAGGGGAACAAAATATGTGGGTCGCCAGTGTTTCCCTCACTCTTGCAATTTATAATAAACCTCTGTAAATTTCCGCACAAAATAAAATTGCAATTCAATTGGGCAAGCGCTGAGCTAAAGTTCTCCAGGCTAAGAGCTCTTTAAAACAAGCTCTTCCACCAGGATCAGCTGATCCTGACAACTCCGTACACCTCATGTATACATGTGTTCCTTACACACTGTCCAGTGGGAGTAGCGGTGACTGAAATTTGAATGTATAACAGCATCCCGTCAGTATCATTCAATTTGCATGTAGCTACAACAAAAGGGGTGGGTGAGGGAAGTGACCACCATTACCTCTGCCATAAATTTCCTTGGAGCCAAAACTGGTTGGAAAACCGCCCTCAAAATGTGCTCACATAAAAGGTTCCCTACCACCATACACCCCAATCCCGCTAAAAATAGCAAGGAAATTTGGATCCAATATATATTAATTATCCTTCTTCCAGTGTTAAATAATAAAATGTAGTTTGCTGTTAAGTTCCCATTCACTGATACAATTGTTAAGTTGGAATTTGGCCATTATAATGAATCAGTAACATGAAGAGACAGATCGTAAAGAAAACTGCATTTTTTTATCAGAATAATTCACAGTTAGATAGATTGCTTAATATTTTATATTACTCGGAGTCATTTTGTAATTTTCCTCAACCAATGCATAATTTAACAGGAGAACACTGAATAAGTATAAAGCTATTCTGTGTTTTGGTCAGCAATGTCTTAATAATATTTTGATAAAAATATTGTGATAAGATTTATTTGTTCTTTAAATTTTAAACACTTGACTTCACATTTATTACAAAATCAGTTCTTTGTTCATTATCATGAGGGATAACTCGCTAACTGGATGAATGTCTGAATCCTTATTCTTAACATAGTTTGATACATAGGTTGTAAAATGTGACACATTTAAATTTTACAGATGCCAGTGTATGCGATAGGGGTCACAAGTTGCCAGACTCCATTTTCCTTCGGTAATGCAGTACCGGGTCTCACATTTCACTGGACAACAACAAAGCGGGAGGTCATTGAACTTGTCTCCAGACATTCCGAGGTAATTGGCATTTCCTCACTTATAAAACAAAGGTTCTGGCTCAGATGATCAATTAAGTAATACTGTTATTTAGTATTTATAACAAATCATAAAAGCCAATATTCTGGTGCCTCAAATAGCAACTCCGTTCTAAAATATTTAAGATTGTCTTTATTTGTACAGATTGTTTTTTGCTGACGTAAGATACCTGGATATTTAACTATCCTTAATATAGAAGCTAACAGCAGTAGAAAGAGAGAGAGAATATTTGTAATACTCATCTGTAATATAACTGGGCATTGTAATAATGTAGTCTTATCCTCTGTCCTTGGTGACAGTTTTTACTTAGCTTTCCCTCATTTATAAATATATTTAATTTCCTCCCATTCAAGACTTTATTGGGCCAAGTACTATGTCCCAGACTGGAGAGACAAGCGACCTGCATGAAGACCTTTGCTAATAGACTAGATACTTGGGCATGCAGAAGAGCAGCTTGGGGTAACTCTTTCTCCAAAGTTCCCTGCCGTTGGGGAAAACCCTGCCCTTTGGTGCTTTTTTGATTGGAAATTCATCATACAGGAAATTGGAATCAAGAGTCATGCATTGGATCACTAATGTGGCGCATCACTCTGCTGCTCCCAGTTTTTTTTTTACTGTTTAAACCTATACTTCTCAGTACTGAACACAATAAATTGTGGTGATAATGTTTGGTTCTACTAATAGGCAAAACTTAAACATTCTCTTAACCGACTATTGCTTTCAAGTGGGACATTTTCATCCCTGGCTTGTATTTAAAAAATGATCTTAAAGTATTGTCTTAAAATTGTTGTTTGCCTACATTACAACAGCAACTACAGTTCATAAGCACTTCAATGACCACGAAGCACTTTGGCATGTCCCAAGGATATGAAAGGCACTATATAAATACAAGTTCTTTTTAAAAGAAATGCCATTTTCTGTAATGTTACTGATACGTCCTTACTACACAGTATAAATGCACACGAGGCCCATGCTTGAGAGAAGGTCAGTCTGTGACCTGTCCTTTATTCCTTAGCACTCAAGTGATGAAGGTGGGTGGAGCTTCCCCTTTTATACCTGAAGGTCCAGGTTAGGAGTGTCTCCCACCTAGTGGTCAGTGTTCTCACGGTGTACAACTTAGGTCAGTTTATACATGGGTTACAATGCTGGTTGAATACATGACATCACCTCCCCCCCCAAAGTCTTATTGGGATCACAGGTTGAGTCTCTCTGGTGGTTTATGCTCCCTTGTAGAGCGCCTGAGTTGGGGCTCCGGTTGTTGGGCGCTGGCCTGAATGTCTGCTGTTTGCAGTGCCTCAGGCCTGTCCAGACTGCCCACAGTGACTGGGCTCTCCTCCCTTTGGTTCCGGTGTTCTTTCACCTGTGGTGGAGTGAACTCTATATCGTGTTCTTCCTCTGCTTCTTCTATGGGGTTGCTGAACCTCCTTTTTGTTTGATCCACATGTATGCGGCAGATTTGTCCATTGGTAAGTTTAACTACCAGAATCCTATTTCTCTCTTTGGCAACCACGGTGCCTGCGAGCCATTTGGGCCCTGCAGCGTAGTTGAGGACAAAAACAGGATCATTTACATCAATACATCGTGCCCTCGCATTCCTGTCATGGTAGTGATATTGTGACTGGCGCCTGCTCTCAACAATTTCTTTCATGTTGGGGTGCATAAGGGATAATCGGGTTTTGAGCGTCCTTTTCATTAGTAGTTCTGCGGGTGGAACCCCTGTGAGCGAGTGTGGTCGGGATCTATAGGCCAACAGGAGGCGTGATAAGCGGGTTTGTAGGGAACCCCCTTGGAATCTGAGCATCCCGCTGTTTGATTATCTGCACTGCTCGTTCTGCCTGGCCGTTTGAGGCCGGCTTGAACGGTGCCATTCTAACATGGTTAATTCCATTGCCTGCCATGAAGTCCTGAAATTCAGTGCTTGTGAAGCACGGGCCATTGTCGCTGACCAAGATGTCTGGTAGACCGTGGGCGGCGAACATTGCCCGTAGACTTTCTACCGTGGCAGAGGATGTGCTTGAATTTAAAATGTCACACTCGATCCATTTGGAGTAGGCGTCTACTACAACCAAAAACATTTTCCCCATGAAAGGACCTGCGTAGTCCACATGGATGCGTGACCAAGGCTTGGCGGGCCATGGCCAGGGGCTAAGGGGGGCTTCCCTGGGCGCATGGCCCAGCTGGGCACACGTGTTGCACCTGCGAACACAAAGTTCCAGATCTGCGTCTATCCCTGGCCACCAAACGTGTGACCTGGCAATTGCCTTCATCGTGACAATGCCCGGGTGCTCCTTGTGGAGTTCTCTGATGAACACCTCTCTGCCCATCTGGGGCATGACTACACGGTTTCCCCACAGTAGGCAATCGGCCTGAATCGAGAGTTCATCCTTGCGCCTGTGAAATGGTTTAAATTTCTCAGGGCATGCCCTGTACGTGGCTGCCCAGTCCCCATTCAGGACACATTTCTTGACTAGAGACAATAGCGGGTCTCTATTTGTCCAGACTTTAATCTGACGGGCTGTCACGGGTGAGCCTTCGCTTCCGAAAGCTTCAACAGCCATGACCATCTCAGCACCATGCTCGGTAGAAACATAGAAACATAGAAAATAGGTGCAGGAGTAGGCCATTCGGCCCTTCTAGCCTGCACCGCCATTCAATGAGTTCATGGCTGAACATTCAACTTCAGTACCCCATTCCTGCTTTCTCGCCATACCCCTTGATCCCCCTAGCAGTAAGGACCTCATCTAACTCCTTTTTGAATATATTTAGTGAATTGGCCTCAACAACTTTCTGTGGTAGAGAATTCCACAGGTTCACCACTCTCTGGGTGAAGAAGTTCCTCCGCATCTTGGTCCTAAATGGCTTACCCCTTATCCTTAGACTGTGACCCCTGGTTCTGGACTTCCCCAACATTGGGAACATTCTTCCTGCATCTAACCTGTCTAACCCCGTCAGAATTTTATATGTTTCTATGAGGTCCCCTCTCATTCTTCTGAACCCCAGTGAATACAAGCCCAGTTGATCCAGTCTTTCTTGAGAGGTCAGTCCCGCCATCCCGGAAATCAGTCTGGTGAACCTTCGCTGCACTCCCTCAATAGCAAGAATGTCCTTCCTCAGGTTAGGAGACCAAAACTGTACACAATACTCCAGGTGTGGCCTCACCAATGCCCTGTACAACTGTAGCAACACCTCCCTGCCCCTGTACTCAAATCCCCTTGCTATGAAGGCCAACATGCCATTTGCTTTCTTAACCGCCTGCTGCACCTGCATGCCAACCTTCAATGACTGATGTACCATGACACCCAGGTCTCTTTGCACCTCCCCTTTTCCTAATCTGTCACCATTCAGATAATAGTCTGTCTCTCTGTTTTTACCACCAAAGTGGATAACCTCACATTTATCCACATTATACTTCATCTGCCATGCATTTGCCCACTCACCTAACCTATCCAAGTCGCTCTGCAGCCTCACAGCATCCTCCTCGCAGCTCACACTGCCACCCAACTTAGTGTCATCCGCAAATTTGGAGATACTACATTTAATCCCCTCATCTAAATCATTAATGTACAGTGTAAACAGCTGGGGCCCCAGCACAGAACCTTGCGGTACCCCACTAGTCACTGCCTGCCATTCTGAAAAGTACCCATTTACTCCTACTCTTTGCTTCCTGTCTGACAACCAGTTCTCAATCCATGTCAGTACACTACCCCCAATCCCATGTGCTCTAACTTTGCACATCAATCTCTTGTGTGGGACCTTGTCGAACGCCTTCTGAAAGTCCAAATATACCACATCAACTGGTTCTCCCTTATCCACTCTACTGAAAACATCCTCAAAAAATTCCAGAAGATTTGTCAAGCATGATTTCCCTTTCACAAATCCATGCTGACTTGGACCTATCATGTCACCTCTTTCCAAATGCACTGCTATGACATCCTTAATAATTGATTCCATCATTTTACCCACTACCGATGTCAGGCTGACCGGTCTATAATTCCCTGTTTTCTCTCTCCCTCCTTTTTTAAAAAGTGGGGTTACATTGGCTACCCTCCACTCCATAGGAACTGATCCAGAGTCAATGGAATGTTGGAAAATGACTGTCAACGCATCCACTATTTCCAAGGCCACCTCCTTAAGTACTCTGGGATGCAGACCATCAGGCCCTGGGGATTTATCGGCCTTCAATCCCATCAATTTCCCCAACACAATTTCCCGGCTAATAAGGATTTCCCTCAGTTCCTCCTCCTTACTATACCCCCCGACCCCTTTTATAACCGGAAGGTTGTTCGTGTCCTCCTTCGTGAATACCGAACCAAAGTACTTGTTCAATTGGTCCGCCATTTCTTTGTTCCCCGTTATGACTTCCCCTGATTCTGACTGCAGGGGACCTACATTTGTCTTTACTAACCTTTTTCTCTTTACATATCTATAGAAACTTTTGCAATCCGTCTTAATGTTCCCTGCAAGCTTCTTCTCATACTCCATTTTCCCTGCCCTAATCAAACCCTTTGTCCTCCTCTGCTGAGTTCTAAATTTCTCCCAGTCCCCAGGTTCGCTGCTATTTCTGGCCAATTTGTATGCCACTTCCTTGGCTTTAATACTATCCCTGATTTCCCTTGATAGCCACGGTTGAGCCACCTTCCCTTTTTTATTTCTATGCCAGACAGGAATGTACAATTGTTGTCGTTCATCCATGCGGTCTCTAAATGTCTGCCATTGCCCATCCACAGTCAACCCCTTAAGTATCATTCGCCAATCCGTCTCAGCCAATTCACGCCTCATACCTTCAAAGTTAGCCTTCTTTAAGTTCTGGACCATGGTCTCTGAATTAACTGTTTCATTCTCCATCCTAATGCAGAATTCCACCATATTATGGTCACTCTTCTCCAAGGGGCCTCGCACAACGAGATTGCTAATTAATCCTTTCTCATTACATAACACCCAGTCTAAGATGGCCTCCCCCCTAGTTGGTTCCTCGACATATTGGTCTAAAAAACCATCCCTTATGCACTCCAGAAAATCCTCCTCCACCGTATTGCTTCCAGTTTGGTTAGCCCAATCTATGTGCATATTAAAGTCACCCATTATAACTGCTGCACCTTTATTGCACGCACCCCTAATTTCCTGTTTGATGCCCTCCCCAACATCACTACTACTGTTTGGAGGTCTGTACACAACTCCCACTAACGTTTTTTGCCCTTTGGTGTTCTGCAGCTCTACCCATATAGATTCCACATCATCCAAGCTAATGTCCTTCCTAACTATTGCCTTAATCTCCTCCTTAACCAGCAATGCTACCCCACCTCCTTTTCCTTTTATTCTATCCTTCCTGAATGTTGAATACCCCTGGATGTTGAGTTCCCAGCCCTGCTCATCCTGGAGCCACGTCTCCGTAATCCCAATCACATCATATTTGTTAACATCTATTTGCACAGTTAATTCATCCACCTTATTGCGGATACTCCTTGCATTAAGACACAAAGCCTTTAGGCTTGTTTTTTTAACACCCTCTGTCCTTTTAGAATTTTGCTGTACAATGGCCCTTTTTGTTCTTTGCCTTGGGTTTCTCTGCCCTCCACTTTTCCTCATCTCCTTTCTGTCTTTTGTTTTTGCCTCCTTTTTGTTTCCCTCTATCTCCCTGCATTGGTTCCCATCCCCCTGCCATATTAGTTTAACTCCTCCCCAACAGCACTAGCAAACTCAGTGGTGGCTAGTGGGAGCCTGCTGAGTGCATCGGCGTAGTTTTCAGTGCCCGGTCTGTGCCGAATTGTGTAGTCATAGGCGGCTAACGTGAGTGCCCACCTCTGTATGCGGGCCGATGCGTTTGCATTTATGGCCTTGTTGTCGGCCAAAAGGGACGTTAAGGGTTTGTGATCTGTCTCCAGCTCAAATTTCCTGCCAAACAGGTACTGGTGCATTTTCTTTACCGCATATACACATGCGAGCGTCTCCTTTTCTACCATCCCGTAGCCTCTTTCTGCCTGGGACGGACTCCTGGAGGCATAAGCTACCGGCTGTAACTGACCCTTGACATTGACATGCTGCAACACACACCCGACACCATAGGACGACGCATCGCACGTTAACACAAGTTTCTTACATGGGTCATATAGCGTTAACAGATTGTTGGAACATAACAAATTGCGTGCTGTATTAAAAGCCCTTTCCTGGCTGTCCCCCCAGACCCATTCGCGACCTTTGCGTAGGAGCACGTGTAGCGGCTCTAGCAGCGTGCTCAATTTGGGAAGAAATTTACCAAAATAGTTCAGTAGCCCCAGGAACGAACGCAGCTCCGTCGTGTTACTGGGTCTGGGTGCTCTCTGGATCGCTTCCGTCTTGGATGCAGTAGGGCTGATCCCGTCTGCTGCTACCCTCATCCCCAGGAATTCTACCTCTGGAGCTAGGAAGACGCACTTCGCCTTTTTCAGTCGCAGACCTACCCGGTCCAGTCTGCGTAGCACCTCCTCCAGGTTGTGGAGGTGTTCTTCAGTATCGTAACCCGTAATGAGGATGTCGTCCTGAAAAACCACCGTCCCTGGAATCGACTTGAGGAGGCTTTCCATATTTCGTTGGAAGATCGCGGCGGCCGAGCGAATCCCGAACGGACATCTGTTGTACTCAAACAACCCCTTGTGTGTCGTGATGGTGGTCAGCTTCTTCGACTCACTCGCCAGCTCCTGGGTCATGTAAGCTGAGGTCAGGTCCAATTTTGAAAAAAGTTTGCCACCGGATAGCGTCGCAAAGAGGTCCTCCGCTCTCGGTAGCGGGTACTGGTCTTGGAGTGACACCCGATTGATGGTGGCCTTGTAATCGCCACATATCCTGACCAACCCATCCGCCTTGAGCACCGGCACAATCGGGCTCGCCCAGTCACTGAATTCGACTGACGAGATGATGCCTTCCCTCAACAGGCGGTCCAATTCGCCTTCTATCTTTTCCCGCATCACGTACGGCACCGCTCTTGTCTTGTGGTGTACTGGTCTGGCGTCCGGGTTTATGTGAATCACTACCTTGGCCCCCATGAAAGTGCCAATGCCGGGTTGAAATAGTGAGTCAAATTTGTCCAGGACCTGTGAGCATGATACTCGCTCCACAGAGGAAATTGCATTGACATCGCCCCATTTCCAGTTCATGACAGCAAGCCAACTCCTCCCCAGTAGTGCGGGACCGTCCCCTGGGACAATCCAGAGTGGCAACCTGTTCTCCGAATCTTTGTGGGTCACGACTACCGTGGCACTGCCTAGCATCGGAATGATCTGCTTTGTGTAAGTCCGTAGCTGTGCATCAATCGGCGATAATTTTGGCCTCCTTGCCTTGGATGCCTACAACTTTTCGAACTGTTTGATACCCATCAGGGACTGGCTGGCACCCGTGTCTAACTCCATTGAGACTGGAATGCCATTGAGGAGCACTTTCATCATTATCGGTGGCGTCCTGGTTTATGAACTGTATACGTGCTCCACATGAACTCGCTGAACTTCAGCTTCCAGCGATTTCCCCCAGTGTCCATTTTTGCAATTTCTGCAGGTATTTTGCTTATCTCTGCAAACTCCGGCTGAATGTATGCCTCCACGCCTCCAGCATGAGTTGCGGTTTGAAACAAAAGGTCCCTTGCCAGTCGATCGTCCCTGACTGACCTGTTATTGTCCTTGAGTGCACCATTAACAGGTGTTGATGGCCCCATTACTGGCCGCATTGTCCCTTGCAATGGCGTGAATCGCTGTTCAGCTTGCCATTGTCTCTGTCGAACACCCCCTTTGGGTTCGACTACATGTTGGGGCATGTCTGACTGCCCTTGTCTGCCTGGAGAACTGTGTGCTGCTTTAACAATGTTGAATCTCTGTCCCAACCATTCCTTAACACAGTACCTCTCGTCTGTTCTGCTAGTGGCCATGCTCGCGTGGTTTAAATCCCAGTTTCTTGTCGCCATTGATACGTCCTTACTACACAGTATAAATGCACACAAGGCCCATGCTTGAGAGAAGGTCAGTCTGTGACCTGTCCTTTATTCCTTAGCACTCAAGTGATGAAGGTGGGTGGAGCTTCCCCTTTTATACCTGAAGGTCCAGGTTAGGAGTGTCTCCCACCTAGTGGTCAGTGTTCTCACGGTGTACAACTTAGGTCAGTTTATACATGGGTTACAATGCTGGTTGAATACATGACAGTTACTATTCTGCAAATAGAATTGAGCACATTTTCAAACACCACAGCAACATTCGAATAACAGTACTGCTTGTTTTATAGATTTCCTTACAGCTTTCCGCACAAGATAATTTTGCCATGCTAGTGTATAGCAGAGCGCAAGGGAAAACGGGTTTGACTGTCACTATAAAGGCACAGCATCCATCTGCTGGACAGTTTGAAGGATTTGTTGAAGGATTTTCTGATGAGATTCAGATCATGGTAATTCTATATGTTGTGTTTTCATTTACATTACAATTTAATAATAATTGGGGTCCACTTAGGATCAACTCTCAAGTGATGCAATACATTAATTGTTTCACATGCTGAACTACAATAAAGTTTGGATATATGGCTGTGCTTGCAGTTTGCCATATGTGTTTCTGATCTCAGATTGGCCATTAGGATCCCAGAGAAAAGGAAAATTAGAAAGCATATCAAGTGCTAGGAAATGACTATCTCCCAACAAGCGAGAGTCTAACCACCTCTCTTTGACAATCAACTGTATTACCATCTCCAAATCCCCCACCATCAACATCCTGGGGATCACCATTGATCAGAAACTTAACTGGACCATAAATACTGTGAATACAAGAGCGGGTCAGAGGCTGGGTATTCTGTGGCGAGTGTCTCACCTGACTCCCCAAAGCCTTTCCACCATCTACAAGGCACATGTCAGGAGTGTGATGGAGTACTCTCCACTTGCCTGGATGAGTGCAGCTCAAACAACACTCAAGAAGCTCAACACAATCCAGGACAAAGCAGCCCATTTGATTGGCACTCCATCCACCGCCTCAAACATTCACTCCCTCCATCACCGGCCCAACATGGCTGCAGTGTGTACCATCTACAAGATGTGCTGCAGCAACTCGCCAAGGCTTCTTCGATGGCACCTCCCAAACCCGCGACTTCTACCACTTAGATGGGCATGGGAACATCAAAACCTCTAAGTTCCCCTCTAAGTCACACACCATCATGACTTGGTTCCTTCATTGTCGCTGGGTCATAATCCTGGAAGTCCCTCCCTAACAGCACTGTTGGGAGTACTATCAACACACTGAGTGAGTGGAGCAGTTCAAGAGCGTGGCTCACCACCACCTTCTCAATGGCAATTAGGGATGGGCAATAAATGCTGGCCTTTGCCAGTGACGTCCACATCCCAGGAATGAATACAAAAAAAACTCAGCTGCTTTTGTACTAATTCTATAGTGCAATGAAAAATGGGCCAGTGACGTGATTTTTATGTTTTTACACAGTTTTATGTCTTGTGTATATATATGATACAAATATTTTCAAAAGTGTATGCAAAGAAAGTCCATTCTCCAATACTGCTTTAAGGTATATTGTCATAAAAATATTTAATACAATGTAGCATACATTTACACAACATTTTTACAAGATCCATATATTTTCTTCAGTAAAAGCTATGTGTAGTTGAGATTAATTATGGAACATAATTTAAATCATTTTTATTACTCCATTTAAATATTTAATGCTAAAATATTTTATTAGAAATTATTCTTACAAAAGCTCAAAAATAGTTGTAATTGTGTTCTTTTCCTTTTTTTTTTCTTCGGAACTGACCGCATCCCTTACAATCTGAAATACATTTTTTCCCCTGACAGCAGTGTGTGATACAAAAACACAAGTATGGATTAATGAGGATTCTTTGACAATAACATTATTTCCCTTACTGCAGGTGTTTGGAATGCTGCAACTTTTGCCCCTCTCTCTGCCAGCAGAGGAAGTACTGATGTCACCAAACTCTCATCTGAAGTTACAGACCTCTAGGTGTGTTTATTTCTTTCTTGGAATTATTATGATGAAATCTGAATATTATCTAAACCATGATATTAACAATTTATCTTCAGAAAAGCATCCTCAACCCAACCGTCTTCAGCTGCTTCATCAATGAACTTCCCTCCAGCGTAAGATCAGGAGTGGAACTGTTCACTAACAATTCCAGTGTTCAGCTCCATTCACATGAAGCAGCATGTGCCAGCCTCTGTCCAGCTCTTGTAGCCATGGTGTTGATATTGCTGGTCCACATCAGCTTCTGGTCAGTTGGTGACGCCCACGAAACAGGACTTGGATAACCTAGTCATTAACAGGCACTTTTGTGACACATTCGTAACCTGCCGCTTGTCAGGCTTGGACTAATAGTGACCAGTTACACTTGCACCACATAAGTGCCAGTTAATGACAATCTTGAACAAGAGAAAGCCCAACCATCTTCCCATGATCTTCAACGGCACCACCATTAACATCTTGGGCGTCACCAATTGACCAGAAGCTGATGTGGACCAGCGCTATCAATACCATGGCTACAAGAGCTAGACAGAAACTGGGTACTTTGCAACGAGTGGCTCACCTCTTGACCCCTCATTGCCTCTCTGCCATCTACAAGGTTTAAGTCATGAGTGTGATGGAATGCTCACCACTCGCCTGGATGGGTACAACTGCAGCAACATTCAGCAGCTTAGCACCATACAGGACAGCTCGCTCGATTAGTGCCCCTGCCAGCTATGCATCAGCGACACACGGGGGGAATTTTAACCCCAAAAAACAGGCAGCTTTGGGCCGAGTGATAGGTTAAATCTGTTAAAAATCTGAATCCCGACCCAACCCGCCCACTTCTGGTTTTGACGGAGGCGGGCAACCAACCTGCTGCCAGGAGATGGGTTGCCAATTTAAATAGAAACATAGAAAATAGGTACAGGAGTAGGCCATTCGGCCCTTCGAGCCTGCACCACCATTCAATAAGATCATGGCTAATCATCATCTCAATACCCCTTTCCTGCTTTCTCTCCATACTCCTTGATCCCTTTAGCTGTAAGGGCCATATCTAATTCCCACTTGAGTATATCAAACGAACTGGCATCAACATCTCTCTGCGGTAGAGAATTCCACAGGTTAACAACTCTCTGAGTGAAGAAGTTTCTCCTCATCTCGGTCCTAAATAGCTTACCCCCTTATCCCTAGACTGTGTCCCCTGGATCTGGATTCCCCAACATCGGGAACATTCTTCCTGCATCTAACCTGTCCAGTCCCGTCAGTATTTTATATGTTTCTATGAGATCCCCTCTCATTCTTCTAAACTCTAGTGAATACAGGCCCAGTCGATCCAGTCTCTCCTCATATGTGAGTCCTGCCATCCCAGAAATCAGTCTGGTGAACCTTCGCTGCACTCCCTCAATAGCAAGAACATCCTTCCTCAAATTAGGAGGCCAAAACTGAACACAGTATTCCAGGTGAGGCCACACCAAGGCCCTGTACAACTGCAGTAACACCTCCCTGCTCCTATACTCAAATCCCCTAGCTATGAAGGCCAACATGCCACTTGCCTTGTTCATCACCTGCTGTACCTGCATGCCAGCTTTCAATGACTGATGTACCATGACACCCAGGTCTCGTTGCACCTCCCCTTTTACTAATCTGCCGCCATTCAGATAACATTCTGCCTTCTTGTTTTTGCCACCAAAGTGGATTACCTCACATTTATCCACATTATACTGCATCTGCCATGCATTTGCCCACTCACCTAACCTGTCCAAGTCACCCTGCAGCCTCTTAGCATCCTCCTCGCATATAATATTATAATGAGGCTCCATGCCTCATGTTGATCCACTATTTCAAATTTAACTCTGGCCTGCTGGGTTACCCAGGCCTCCAGAATCCCAGTGGCTAAAGGCAGGCAAGGACTGTTCGATCCAGGAGGAAAGTGCCTTTCTACTTACCTATTGGATCCAGCGTACCTGCTTCACCAAACCCCCCATGATCAGACACCGGCCGTCACTACCCCCCACTGCAATCCTTCCGATCTCCTCTGGACCTTCCCTACGAGGCCTCCCATCTCACACTTAAGGCCTCCCATCCATCCCTCAGGCCTCCCATCTCCCCTCATCGACTGTGGCCTGGTGCCAAAGGCCTACCTACCTGCCAGCCTCTCAATCTGGCTGGCTGCGGCCGGGAAACAGAAAAGATAAATGTTAATCAGGTCCTGCTGTTAAATTCAGCAGGGTCTGAGGGAAACCCATTCTTCGGTTACTCGACCTCAATCCAGCCCCCCTCCCGAGTAAAAATCCACCTCCCTGTAGCTGCGTAATCGACGTAATGCAGCAACTTTACAAGGTTATTTGGACAGCACCTCCCTTTTGTGCCCTTTACTACCAAGAAGCACAAGTGCAGCAATTTTGTGGGAACACCATAACTTCCAGATTTCCCTCCAAATCACATACCATCCTGATTCCGACATATATCGCTGTCACCGAATCAACATTCTGGAATTCATTACCTAACACTATTGTGGGAACATGATCTCGAGGACTGCAGCCATCCAAGGAGAAGGCCCACCACTAGTTTCTCAGTACAACTAGGGATGGGTAACAAATGTGCCCAAGCCCTTGCAACAAATTTTTAAAACTACATCAAAATACTTGCTCATTTGCTTTCCTTAAGTGGGTATCCCTTAGAATGGCAGAATTTAATCTTTCTCCTTCGCTCTCCTGTAGATTTAAAACTGTACATAAAATGTTCTTTCCGTGAATGCTTAAAAGTTTGCAAATCTGAAGTGGACTCAATGGATGGGATTTCTTTTAAGAGTGACTATTTTACAGGGCAGCAACATCTTGTGTCATGGGATAGTAAAATCAGGCCCATGTGTGGGATTGTGTTGTGACCAATGCGTAGAATTGTGTGACCAATGAACCACAAGGAGAAGTTGCAAAACTGCCCCAAGTAATGGCTAGCAACTTCCTCATAGTAGGGGAAGCCAATATAGGTAATTCCTTGTTATTTTCTGGTGGCTGGTTACAGATTGGTATTGACAGAGGAATGGATAGCTTTGATGGAGTAATATTGCTAGGCTAACAAGGGGAAGTGGAGAAAAAAAATAATCACAGGAGAGAGGAAAGCTGAGTTTAATTGAAGTCATCTGCAGCCAGAATTGGTGAATGATAATGTTCACTATAACTCAATGGACAAATTGACATAAGAAATAGGAGCAGGAGTAGGCCATACTGCCCCTCGAGTCTGTATGCTCCGCCATTAAATAAGATCATGGCTGAACAGTTACATTAAATCCACTTTCCTGCCCTGTCCCCTATCCCTTGATTCCCTTAGTGCCTAAAAATCTAACGCTCTCTGTCTTGTACATACTCAATGACTAACCATCCACAGCCCTCTGGTGAAGAGAGTTCCAAAGATTCACAACCCCCTGAGTGAATACATTTCTCCTCATCTCAGTCCTAAATGGCTGACTCTTTATCCTGAGACCCCTAGTTCTAGACTCTCCAGCCAGGGTAAATAGCTCTGTGGACTGTTGTATCCTTTATATATCATATTTAAAAATAATTTTTTAAATTAGTATGGTTGGAAACATGCCAAGAGTTTTTCTATAACTGACCACTAGGGAGTGCATAACAATTCACTGAAGCCTCTCAACCTTGCATTTTGGCACCATCACCCGTCAGTCCTAAATAGGCACCAGTCTCCCTTTACTCTCACTTTTTGTCACTTGTTTGCCCTGCTCATTCCTCCAAACCACGGCATCCTCATTTGCTCCCTTATACTTCCCCACTAATTCCTTTCTAACACTCTTGTTTACTCCCTTCCAGGCCCCAGGAACACCACCATCTGGGGAAGCCCTGGAATACAACCCCCCCAAAAAATCTCAACAATTATTATAGCTTGCTGTGTTCTGCATAATATTGCAATAAATAAAGGCTTGTTGCTTCTGGAAACAGAATGATGAAAAGGGAGTGGAAGGATTTCCCTCCCTTGAAGGAGGTTACTCAAGGGAAAAGAAATGGTACAGGGCAGCCAGTAAATGCTGGGCACAACTGATAGTACAGTGATTTCAAACCTAACCTGAATAGTAAATGAAAGTCCTGGGAGGAAATTGTTGCAGGTTAGTGGCAGATTCATATTGGTAGCTGGTATTCTCACTGCGCTAACCCGTCAAAGGGAGGTAAATGTAAGCCTTAGTGATTTTTTTTTAACCTTTATGCTCATCAAGGTAAGGAATGTTAATCCTGGAGCATAGAATACTTAGCATTTTAGGCACCCAGTGCCAACATTAAGTAGTTCCAGGTCAAGCTAAATGTAAAGTTTTCTCTACTAAGTCTAAATAATGTGCCTCAACCATAACCTCAGGAAAGCATTTTGTTGAGCCAGTGTGGTATTTTCTCCAGTCCCCCTTAGGTTGTCCGTGCTACTTTACCAATTAATGCTGAATTAATGACAATATGCCCATGCCAAATAGGAACATTTGCCCAAACCCATTTCAGATAGGAACCTTGCAGACAGAAGAAGCTTTCATCACATCAGTCTGGGCTGGATTTGAACCCAACTCCCAGAATTGAAGGCCAGTGTGCATGAACAGAGAGACCTAGGGGTATATGTGCACAAATCGTTCAAGGTAGCAGGGCAGGTTGAGAAAGCAGTTTAAAAAAAGCTTACGGGATCCTGGACTTCATGAATAGAGGTATAAAGTACATAAATGTGGAACTTATGATGAACTTGTATAAAACACTGGTTCGGCCACAACTGGAGTGCTGTGTCCAGTTCTGAGCACCGCACTTTAGGAAGGATGTGAAATCCTTAGAGAGGGTGCAAAAAAGATTTACGAGAATGATTCCAGGGATGAGGGACTTCAGTTATGATAAGTGGATAGATAAAATTCAAGTGTAGGACCTCAAAGGTAGTAGTCTCTGGGTTACTACCGGTTCTCCTTAGAGCAGAGAAGAATGAGAGGAGATTTGATAGATGTGTTCAAAATCATGGGGTCTGGACAGAGTAGATGGAGAAACTGTTCCCATTGGCAGGAGGGTGGAGAACCAGAGGACACAGATTTAAGGTGATTGGCAGAAGAACCAAAGACGACATGAGGAAAAACATTTTTACACAGTGAGTGGTTAGGATCTGGAATGCACTACCTGAAAGGATGGTGGAGGCAGACTCAATCGTGGCTTTCAAAAGGGAGTTGGATAAGTACCTGATAGAAAATAAATTGCAGGGCTCTGGGGAAAGGGCGGGGGAGTGGGACTAGCTGAAGTGCTCTTGCAGAGAGCCGGCCGCGGGCTCGACGGGCCAAATGGCCTCCTTCCGTGCTGTAACCATTCTATATGATTCTAATGTCTAACCTGCTCTGCCACCCAGTTCCCAGGTAAACAATAATATTTAATGTTTAAATATCTGGGAATGCTCGAAATTACTGTTTCTTTGTCGCTTGACAAATCAATTGAAATGACACCAGCTTTTTTCCAGATAAGATTTAAAATATAACACAGAAGCAGGTACTTTTAAAGTTCTCTTTCTGGAATCAACAGGGATGGTAAAGCCTTTGTCACCTATGAAGTGCGCAAATGTCCTAATAATAAGTCTGTGATTATGGAGAATGGACATGGTTTCTTGACATCTGGACCCAGAACTGGTTCTTCTGCACTCACAGTAACATCACTCGAATACTTTGGATTGAACCAAACCATTGTAACTGGAGTGAGGGTAAGCACTTTCCTATGTTGTTACATAATGAGTTATAATGCTAAATGTGAAAGGTCATTTTTAACCAGTATCATGATAGGATATTAATTCTTGCATTGAAATTAGACATGGATTTACTAAGTGGTACAGTTTGTTGGAGCCCAAAAATGCAAAGCAGTAATGTACATAGTACGATCCTGATCTCAACTGTGCTGTAATGTGGACGCACAAATTAGAGATCAGATGTCTCCTAATACGAAGGAGTAGCAGAATCAGAGAAAGAATTAACCCTGACATTGTCATCTTACCATCAAAATTTAAGACAATTGAGTACTTCGAACACTGATGATGTTTTACTTCTATAAACCTCTATTGTTGAAGCAGTAGTATGATTTTCTACATGTATGCTAAATAATGAATATAAACCTATAATCTGTTATTATAGTCATAACTGTCACATTTGAGGCATATTATGGCTGAATTCTATTTCCTGCACACAGCCATGTTGCTTTCCTCCAAAATGAGCAGTGTGCAAATATTGCATATGCAGGGATGTTTGTACAATGTCTTGAACAGCAATGAGTCACAGAGCTCCAGATTTCAGAGAAAAGTAGAATGTCCCATTTCAGCTAACCTGTTTGGTGTACTTATTCGTGTGAGTCTATCTAAGGCAAGGAATTCTGAACTCAAAGGTTTCAGTGCATCTCACAACATATTGTATTATGAGCATTGTATTGTCTCATCTGATAAGACTGGAGCTATTTATACTTTGTAGATCTCAAAGGACACAGAGCAGCCCAAATCAGAATGATTCATCTGCTCTGGGGTTTACCAAACATTTTGCTCCTCTTTTTTTCCGCAATTTCCTCTTACCGATTTTCTCCCTTTGCTTCCTGTGCAAATACGTCAATACCTCTCAGGAGTACAGTCCATGGGTGACACTCGCCCTCCTATTTCTTGTCTATTTAGTAATTGTTTGTGTGAGGGTGAAATGGACAGTTCGTGTCCGCAGGCTATTTTGACAGTTGGGGCATCACAACCAAGTTATCCTGCCATCATCAAATGCCCATACTTCGAGTAGGAGTTTTTTTGTCATTCATTCACGATATGTGGGCATCACTGGCAAGGCCAGCACTTATTGCCCATCCCTAATTCCCTTTGAGAAGGTGGTGGTGAGCTGCCTTCTTGAACCGCTGCAGTCCTTGAGGTGAAGGTACTCCCACAGTGCTGTTAGGGAGCAAGTTCCAGGATTTTGACCCAGCGACGATGGAGGAACGGCGATATATTTCCAAGTCAGCATGGGATGTGACTTGGAGGAGAACTTGGAGGTGATGGTGTTTCCATGTGCTTGCTGCCCTTGTCCTTCTGGGTTTGAGAAGTGCTGTCCAAGAAGCCTTGGTGAGTTGCTGCAATGCATCGTGTAGATCTTACACACTGCAGCCATGGCGCGCCAGGGAGTGAAGGTTTAAGGTGGTGGATGGGGTGCCAATCAAGTAGGCTGTTTTGTCCTGGATGGTATCTAGCTTCTTGAGTGTTGATGGAACTGCATTCATCCAGGCAAGTGGAGAGGATTACATCACACTCCTGACTTGCACCTTGTAGATGGTGGAAAGGCTTTGGGGAGTCCGGAGGTGAGTCACTCGCCATAGAATACCCATCTTCTGACCTGCTGTTGTAGGCACAATATTTGTGTGGCTGGTCCAGTTAAGTTTCTGGTCAATTTTGACCCCAGGATGTTGATGGTTGGGGATTCGACAATGTTAATGCCATTGAATGTCATGGGGAGATGGTTAGACTCTCTTGTTGGAGATGGTCCTTGCCTGGCACTTGTGTGGCACGAATGTTACTTGCCACTTATCAGCCCAAGCCTGAATGTTGTCCAGGTCTTGCTGTATGTGGGTACGGACTTCTTCATTATCTGAGGAGTTGCGAATGGAACTGAATACTGTACAATCATTAGCGAACATCCCCACTTCTGCCCTGCACCACATAGCAATCAAAAGCAGGAAAATCTGGCCAATTTTCCATCCCCACTCCAGAACTATTGAAGCCAAGTATAATGCCCTTTCATTCTGTGAGAACAGTTAATCCAGCACTGACTGGGGATCAGACATAGGACTTTCTGCTATTTTTGATTTAGCTACTTGGATTTTGAAGCTGATTTTATGTAACTCCATGCATAAATTTATTGGAAAAAAAATTGTATAAAAAGCATTAATGATTTCTTGCTAAATCTAGTATCTCTGAACAGCTGAAATATTATTGCAGAATTAGATAGATCTTCCAGTAATAACAGGAAGAATTGGCAATGGTGATTGTTTATGGGTCTTCTACAATTGTTAGAGAAAATTGGTAATGTACCATAACAAATAAACTATCTGTTAATTCTTCTGGTATTCTCTACATACCTATCAAAAATACACAGCTTTAAAATGGTGACAATATGCTGTACTTGTTTTAACAGTCATTAATCCAGGGTAAGAGTAGTCTTAAGTTCTTACTAACATGCAGTCAACATAGATATTAATTGCTGTATTGACATTAGGTGGCTCCAGTGGCATATCTTGATATTGTCACCAGCCCGATGTTGTATGTGGCCAAAAATGAAGAACTGGCTGCCCTTCCTCTTGGAATGACATTGACTTTTACAGTTAACTTTTATGACCTCAGTGGAAACCAGTTCCATGCACACAACACAGAATTGTATTTAGCTCTTAACAGGTGAGCAATTCTTTTGAATATATGCGCTGATAATATTTATCTTGAAGGAAAGGTGATGTCAAATTGCTTTAAAGCTTTATCTAAGCACATAATGTATTCTTGTTACATTAAGGAAATCTGGTGATCGTCACATTGGTTAGTGCCAGTTAGAGGATAGTCATATTGTTAAAGACCTTTCAAGAATGATTCATTAACATTCTTATTCTTTCCACATTCTCTATGCACCTCCTGACGAACATGTGCTCAATATGCAGATAAAAACCCACATCATCTGTACCAGTGTCGATTTAAACAGGCTTATGCCCAAAGGAAACGACACCACCTGATAATACAAGGTTGAGATCATTTAAGTATTCTGTTGACATGCCTGGAGCTTAGCACATGATGCACAGGAAGCCCCATAGTGGGGTGGGATGCTGTAATGTGAAGCATCATCATCATAGGCAGTCCCTTGGAATCGAGGAAGACTTGCTTCCACTCTTAACATGAGTTTTTAGATGGCTGTACAGTCCAATACAAGAACCACAGTCTCTGTCACAGGTGGAACAGATAGTCGTTGAGGGAAAAGATGGGTGGGACTGGTTTGCCGCACACTCTTTCCGCTGCCTGCGCTTGTTTTCTGCACGCTCTCGGCGACGAGACTCGAGGTGCTCAGTGCCCTCCCGGATGCACTTCCTCCACTTAGGGCGGTCTTTGGCCAGGGACTCCCAGGTGTCAGTGGGGATGTTGCACTTTATCAGGGAGGCTTTGAGGGTATCCTTGTAACATTTCCTCTGCCCGCCTTTGGCTCGTTTTCCATGAAGGAGTTCCGAATAGAGCGCTTGCTTTGGGAGTCTCATGTCTAGCATGTGAACTATGTGTCCAGCCCAGTGGAGCTGATCAAGTGTGGTCAGTGCTTCAATGCTGGGGATGTTGACCTGGTCGAGGATGCTAACATTGGTGCGTCTGTCCTCCCAGGGGATTTGTAGGATCTTGCGGAGACATCGTTGGTGGTATTTCTCCAGCGACTTGAGATGTCTACTGTACATGGTCCATGTTTCTGAGCCATACAGGAGGGCGGGTATTACTACAGCCCTGTAGGGCACAGCAGCAATGTAAGAGTGGCTTTCCATCGATGTGTGCCAGTGCTTTGGGCAGCAATCATTGCATTATTGGCTCCATAGCCTGCTGTTCCCTCTCCTTATAAAGGCAATTGTGATTCCATAACATAACTTAATGCTTCCCCATTTTGAATTGATACGGATATGCAGTTTCAAGTTTTTTGTTGTTCGCCTTGGTTTCAACTTGCAAAGTCAGTGAGTTGTGAATCAATCTTATTTTGTTTGGATTTCCAACTCTAATGGTCCTTGGGACTCAAACTAGAATTGCTCCCCAGCATTGTTTTCATCATCAATCAGAATTGGAATATTGGTTTCATTGCATACATGGTTGTAGAGCTCTGGATCATTATGTAAAGCATATAGAACATAATTGCAAGTCCTAAAAATGTATTTCTTAAAAAGAAAATGGTCCTTCCTCTACACATCACTGGCCTGATGTGATATATCTGCGCTCAAGCCTAATTTGCAACCCTTCCACTGGAGTTATGGCAGGAGTGCACTGGAAGAGCCGTGGATTTTCGGCCCATCAGTGCCAGAGGTAGGTAATGTTCAAATTCCCCAAACCTAAGTTCTGAGTGAAGATGCAAACTATGAGAACAAAGTTGTGGACTTAGTGCCAGTTTGTGACAAATTGTGATTCCTTTCGTGAGATGAAGTCATACCAACTGTGTGACCTCATTATACAAAGGGCTTTTCCAGCTGGCAGAATGGATTATGGTTCAACACAATAATGTATTGATGAGTTCAAAACCCCCAATTCACCCATTTTCATTAGTACCAAATTGATTTCCATAGGTAACAATGTCATACCCAGTTCTATAGGGCCCAAGTTTCCGCCCTCTGGAAAAACGGCACATCTCGATAAGGTGCGCCGACTTTCTGAAAGAAAAAGGGCACTGAAAACTTACCTTGTGATTCTCCGGTCTCCTCAGGACATCTTCGTGCTCGGTGTGGTGCAGCACAAGGGGTCGGGGGCGGAGCCAGGTCCCGGTGCTGAATACAGTGCCGGGACCTCTGTACATGCGCGCTAGAGTGTGCGCGAATGTGCAGTAGCTCCAGGTGCCGAGGCTGCGTGGGAGGGGCCCGACCCTAGCCCTGGCCGAATGGGCTTACAGGGCGAAGATCGGGACTCGGACCTCCCTCCCGTTCAGCCTCCCCCCGCTCCTCTCTCCCCCCACCCTTCTCTCCCATCCCCTCGCTTCCACCATCCCCGCCCCCCCGTCATCGGTGGGACCCGCCCGGCATCTCGCTGGGGGGGGGGCGCCCCCAGAGTGGTGGCGGCGGTGGCCTGGCCCGTTAAGCCTCTTTCCCCCCCCCCCCTTCTCTTCCCCACCCCCACCGCTCTTCTCCCCCACCCCCTTCTCTCCCACCCCCCGCCTCCCTCCCATGTCGTCGGCAGGGCCTGGCCCGGCATTTCGCTGGGGGGTGGGCTCCGCCCGAAGTGTCGGCGGTGGCCCGGCCCAACCCACCCGTTCAGCCTCTCCCCCCTGCTCTCTTCCCCCTCCCTCTCTCCCCCTCCTCTCTCCCCCTCCCTCCTCCCTCCTCTCTCTCCCTCCTCTCTCTCTCCCTCCTCCTCCTCTCTCTCCCTCCTCTCTCTTCCTCCCTCCCGCCTCTCTCCCTCCCTCCCTCCTTCCCTCCCCCTCCTCTCCATTACCCCTCCTCTCCCTCCCTCCTTCCCTCCCCCTCCTCTCCCTCACCCCTCCTCTCCTCTCCCCTCCCTCCCCACCTCTCCTCTCCCCTCCCTCCTCCCTCCCTTCCCCCCCCCTTACCCCCCTCCTCTCCCCTCGCTCTCCCCCACCCCTTCCCCCCTCTCTCCCCCCACCCCTCTCTCACAGAGACACTGACAGAGAGAGAGAGACACTGACAGAGAGGGAGACACGGACAGAGAGAGACACTGGGGGGGTGGGGGGAGGACGTCCCAGCATGCTGTTGGAGGGCTCCTGGTGCTGCAGTCGGTGAGTAGAAATAATTGTTTATTTATTGATTGATTTTTTAAATATTTTATTTTTTAATTTTTTTAAATTGATTTATTGGTTGATTTATTGATTTATTTATCATTTATTATTAATGATGGCTCATTATTTGTAAAAGTGAAGTGTTTAATGTTTGTAAACTTCCCACCCCCCACCCCATCTTTCGTTCCCTACGCCTGATTTATAAGTGTAGGCAAGGTTTTTCTGAGCATACAAAAATCTACACTTACTCCATTCTAAGTTAGTTTGGAGTAAGTTTTCGCTGCCTAAACTTGCAAAACAAACGTAAGTGGCTGGACACACCCCCTTTGGAAAAAAAAATCTATTCTAAAATGAAACTATTCTAACTGACTACAACTGGAGCAAACTAAATGCTGAGAATTGCAATTTCTAAGACGCTCCATTCTAAAGTAGTTGCTCCAAAAAAATAGGAGCAACTCAGGCCAAAACTTGAGCCCATAGTTACCATTCCTATGTACAGCTTTCGTTACACTTTCGGAATGATTACTCCAAAAATAATGCGATGGGAACACAATTTTAGAGTAATGCAAGTGTATTTTCACGGCCTAAAACATTAATGGATTTTTTTTAAACCAATTTAGGGATGATCTGCTGCTGATTGGATCTGGTACCAGGAATAACACTTATGTGGCTCAGACTGCCAATATAGGTTTGACCATACTCGCAGTTTGGGATAAAAAGCATCCAGGCATTGCAGACTATATCCCAATACCTATCCAATATGCAATATGGCCGAACATAACCGAGCACGTGACACTGAGTGATGTCATATGTTTCGCCAGCGTGCTGGTGAACCAAGAAGGTTAGTGATATGAAACCACTGTTTACCTTCATTAGCTTTAAAGGCTTAAAATAGCACAGAAGCATGGTTTGCTAGAAACATTACATTAACAAGAAAGTATTTTTTTACTCCAATTGATTTTAGTCACAGCTGTCGAACTGATAGACCTAGAGTCAAATGCCCTTGCGCTTCACTGCTGATTGGTTAGTGCCAGTTAAAGGATGTTCATATTGTTAAAGACCTTTCAAGAATGATTAATTAATATTCTTCTTCATTCCACATTCTCTATGCACCTCCTGACAAACATGCGCTCAACATGCAGATAAAAATCCACATCATCTGTACCAGTGTCGATTTTAAATAGGCTCATGCCCAAAGGAAATGACACCACCTGATAATACAAGGTTGAGATCATTTAAATATTCTGTTGGCATGCCTGGAGCTTAGCATAGGGAGCCCCATAGTAAAGTGGGATGCTGTAATGTGGAGCATAGCAGCAATAGAAGAGCACAGCACAATGTGACGCTAACTGACAGAAAAGCCCCCGTACTTTCCTGAATGTGAGCTAAGAGGAGCAGGAGTTCTCTTCCTAACACCACATTAAAAGAATGTGGGTCGTGAACCTCCGTTGTAACTGATTTTCCCCTCCTCGTCCGAGGCCCAATCTCTCCTGAGAGGACAGATAGGGCCTCGTTTTAATGTCTCATGTAAAAGACGGTATCTCTGACTATGCAGCACTCCCTCAGTACTGCATTGGAATATCTGCCTAGATTATGTGCTCAAGTCTCTACAGGGAGGCATTACCACTGAGCCAAAGCTGATACCTAAATAAAATAAGTGAGATAGAGTCCACAATCATCATCATCATAGGCAGTCCCTTGGAATCGAGGAAGACTTGCTTCCACTCCTGAAGTGAGTTCTTTGGTCGCTGAACCGTCCAATACGAGAGCCACAGACTCTGTCACAGGTGGGACAGACAGTCGTTAAGGGAAAGGGTGGGTGGGACTGGTTTGCCGCACGCTCTTTCCGCTGCCTGCGCTTGACCTCTTCATGCTCTCGGCGTTGAGACTCGAAGTGCTCAACGCTCTCCCGGATGCACTTTCTCCACTTAGGGCGGTCTTTGGCTAGGAACTCCCAGGTGTCAGTGGTGATGTCGCACTTTATCAGTGTAATGACTCAAGAATCTGTAAACTCACTCAGTTGCAACCTGATCCATCTTTATTCTAGCCCAAGAGTGCCAGCGTGACAAAGACGCCCAGCTTATATACAGGTGACCAAGCACACATGCCACATGCGTACAGCCCGATGACCTCTAACCACGGTGCCCTCTGGTGTCTGGTGACCCCCAAGCATTAATACATAACAATCAGGGAGGCTTTGAGGGTGTCCTTGTAACGTTTCTGCTGCCCACGTTTGGCTCATTTGTCGTGAAGGAGCTCCGCATAGAGCATTTGCTTTGGGAGTCTCGTGTCTGGCATGCGAACTATGTGGCCTGCCCAGCGAAACTGATCGAGTGTGGTCAGTGCTTCAATGCTGGGGATGTTAGCTTGGATGAGGACGCTGATGTTGGTGCGCCTGTACTCCCAGGGGATTTGCAGGATCTTGCGGAGACATCGTTGGTGATATATCTCCAGCGACTTGAGGTATCTTCTGTACATCGTCCGTGCCTCTGAGCCATACAGGAGAGCGGGTATTACTACAGCCCTGTAGACCATGAGCTTGGTGGTAGATTTGAGGGCTTGCTCTTCGAACACTCTTTTTCTCAGGTGGCCGAAGGCTGCACTGGCGCATTGGAGGCGGTGTTGAATCTCTGCATCAATGTCTGCTTTTGTTGATAAGAGGCTCCTGAGGTATGGGAAATGGTCCACATTGTCGAGGGCCACGCCCGTGGATCTTGATGACTGGGGAGCAGTGCTGTGCGGCGAGGACAGGCTGCTGGAGGACCTTTCTCTTACGGATGTTTAGCATAAGGCCCATGCTTTCATATGCCTCTGTAAATACATCGACTATATCCTGGAGTTCAGCTTCAGAATGTGCGCAGACGCAGGCATCGTCCGCGTACTGCAGCTCAATGACTGAGGGTGATCTTGGACCTGGCCTGGAGACGACGTAGGTTAAACAGCTTCCCACTGGTCTGTAGTTTAGTTCCACTCCAGCGGGGAGCTTGTTGACTGCGAGGTGGAGCATGGCACCAAAGCCTGAGAAGAGGGTTGGAGCGATAACGCAGCCGTTTGACCCTGGTCCGGACGTGGATTGGGTCTGTAATGGATCCGTTGGTAAGGATCACGGCCTGCCTGTCATCGTGGATCAGGCGAAGGATATTGACAAACCTTTGCGGGCATCCAAAATGGAGGAAGACACTCCATAGACCTTCGCAGTTGACAGTGTCAAAGGCATCGTAAGGTTGAAAAAGGCCATGCATTTCTCCTGCAGCTGTCGCGCTGCAAAGATCATGTCCGTTGTGCCCCGTCGGGGATGAAATCCGCACTGTGACGCCGGGAGGAGCGCCTCGGCCACTGGGAGAAGACGGTTGATAAGAACTCTAGCAACAACTTTCCCAGTGGCTGATAGGGAGATTCCCCTGTAGTTGCCGCAGTCGGACTTGTCCCATTTTTTAAAGATGGTCACGATCACTGCACCTCTGAGATCTCCCGACATGCTCTCCTCCCTCCAGATGAGAGAGATGAGGTCATGCATCCGCGCCAGCAGCACTTCTCCGCCATACTTTAGTACCTCGGCAGGGATTCCATCCGCTCCCGTAGCCTTGTTATTCTTGAGCTGTTTTATGGCTTTTCCTACCTCGTGCAACATTGGGGTTTCACTGAGGTGGTGGCGGGTCACATGCTGCGAGATGGAGTCGAGAATACTCGAGTCAAAAACAGAGTCTCGATTGAGGAGATCTTCGAAGTGCTCCTTCCAGCGGGCCCGGATAGCCTCGGTGTCCTTGATGAGTGTTTCCTCGTTCTTGGCCAGCAGTGGGATGGGGCCTTGGGAGTTTGGACCGTAGGTGGCCTTGACTGCGATGAAGAATCCTCACATATCGTGGCTGTCAGCCAGTTGTTGTATCTCCTGTGCTTTCTCCATCCACCACCCCTGTTCTTTAGGTCCCGGATTTTTTGTTGGACCTCAGCCTTGAACCATCTGTAATGTTGCTTTGCTGCTCCCAAGTTGGGTTGTTGCTTGAGGCTCAGAAATGCTCTACGGCTTACAATCTATTAGTTCTTGGATCTCCTGATCATTTTCATCAAACCAGTCCTGATGTTTTCTGGTTGAGTGACCAAGTGTCTCTTCATAGGCACTGGTTATGGAGGCCTGGAGGGCAGACCAAGCACTGTGGGCATTCAGCATCTCGGGGTCATCAAGACACGCTAGGTTAGCTGTGAGGCGCTGGCTGTATTGGGCTCTCTTAGCTGGGTCTTTAAGTGCACCGGCATTGATTTGTTGCGGCACTGCTTCTGCTGTCCCCTCTGCTTTGGGGCTATGTTAATATCGATGCTGGATCGGATTAGGCGATGGTCCGTTTAGCAGTCGTCAGCTCCTGTCATGGCGTGGGTGATGCGCACATCCTTGCGATCCCTGGCTCAGACAATGACATAGTCAAGCAGGTGCCAGTGTTTGGAGCGAGGGTGTTGCCACCATGCCTTGTATTTGTCCCTCTGGCGGAACAGGGTGTTGGTGATGAGAACATAAGAACATAAGAATTAGGAACAGGAGTAGGCCATCTAGCCCCTCGAGCCTGCTCCGCCATTCAACAAGATCATGGCTGATCTGGCCGTGGACTCAGCTCCACTTACCCGCCCGCTCCCCATAACCCTTAATTCCCTTATTAGTTAAAAATCTATCTATCTGTGACTTGAATACATTCAATGAGCTAGCCTCAACTGCTTCCTTGGGCAGAGAATTCCACAGATTCACAACCCTCTGGGAGAAGAAATTCCTTCTCAACTCGGTTTTAAATTGGCTCCCCTGTATTTTGAGGCTGTGCCCCCTAGTTCTAGTCTCCCCGACCAGTGGAAACAACCTCTCTGCCTCTATCTTGTTCTAGTTCTAGTTCATGTTCTAGACATTTTGTCAGAAATAGGGTACCGCTGGAGTTGGCTTTCCCTATCCCCTCTCTGCCAATCACACCTCCCCAGAGAGCTGTGTCTTTGCCGACCCTGGCGTTGAAGTCACCTAGGAGGATCAGTTTGTCACCCGCGGGGACGCGGGACAGGGATGTTTCGAGGTTGGAATAAAAACCCTCTTTGGTCTCATCCGTTGCATCAAGTGTTGGGGCGTACGCACTGATGACTGTGGCGCATTGGTTCCGGGATAGGGTGAGTCGAAGAGTCATGAGGTGTTCGTTAACCCCGCAGGGGTAGTCTTTAAGGCGGTCGACTAGCTCATTTTTGATGGCGAAGCCGACTCCATGGAGGCGGCATTCTTCCTCTGGTTTTCCTTTCCAGAAAAAGGTGTAGCCTCCATCTTGTTCCTTGAGCTGGCCTTCCCCTGCCCGCCGGGTCTCGCTTAGGGCGGCGATGTCAATGTCAAAGCATCTTAAGTTCCCGGGCAACTATGGCGGTGCGGTGTTCCGGCCTGTCGCTGTTGGAGTTGTCCATGAGAGTCCTGACGTTCCAGGTCCCGAACTTCATGTTAGCAAAGTGGAAGATGCTCGAGCGTGAGTTTTTTTAATGTGGGGTGGCTGCTGCACACCGGCAACCACACTGGCTTGGCTGAGTAAGATCTTGGTCCAGTGGCAAGGGGATCCAATATGACTGGAGACCAGGCACTGTTGTATGAGCCTAATTGCCTACGGCGAGATGTTGGCCGCAAGCTCAGCGCCCTTGATAGTAGGTGGCCCAAGGCTTGTTTGGGGCCAGGCTATCCGCTGGAGTTCCGAGGGATGTTTTAAAAGTTTCTCCAGAGGTTTCAAAAGAAAAATTCTCCAAGTTGCTTAAAAGTTTTCCCAAATTGTTTAAAAAGTTTCTCAAGTTGATTAAAAGTTTAAAAGTAGATTAAAAGTTGATTAAAAGTCTAAAATGTAAGTCAGTAATAGGTTACTCCCCTGGCACTGCTCCATGGGCGCCGCCAGCCCTCTGTTGTCCTGGGCCGGCCACGGAGTCCCTTCGGCCGGTTAAACACCGGCCACGGAGTCCCTTCGGTTGGTTAAACACCGGCCACGGAGTCCCTTCGGTTGGTTAAACACCGGCCACGGAGTCCCTTCGGTTGGTTAAGCCACGGAGTCCCTTCGGTTGGTTAAACACCGGCCACGGAGTCCCTTCGGCCGGTTAAACACCGGCCACAGAGTCCATTCGGTTGGTTAAACACCGGCCACGGAGTCCCTTCGGCCAACTCGGAACCGGCCTCAGCAGCGACCTCGGAGTCCCGGCGGCCCAGTCTGCGGAGGCGAAAGCAGCTGGATATAGTTTCCTGTGTTGTCCTGGGCCGGTCCCGGAGTCCCTTCGGCCGGCCAGTCGCCGGCCCCGGAGTCCCTTCGGCCGGCCAGTCGCCGGTCCCGGAGTCCCTTCGGCCGGCCAGTCGCCGGCCCCGGAGTCCCTTCGGCCGGCCAGTCGCCGGTCCCGGAGTCCCTTCGGCCGGCCAGTCGCCGGTCCCGGAGTCCCTTCGGCCGGCCAGTCGCCGGTCCCGGAGTTCCTTCGGCCGGCCAGTCGCCGGTCCCGGAGTCCCTTCGGCCGGCCAGTCGCCGGTCCCGGAGTCCCTTCGGCCGGCCAGTCGCCGGTCCCGGAGTCCCTTCGGCCGGCCAGTCGCCGGTCCCGGAGTCCCTTCGGCCGGCCAGTCGCCGGTCCCGGAGTCCCTTCGGCCGGCCAGTCGCCGGCCCCGGAGTCTCTTCGGCCGGCCAGTCGCCGGCCCCAGGAGTCCCTTCGGCCGTGCAGCGCTCCCTCAGTACTGCCCCCATGTACGCATAAGTCCACAATAGCACTTATTGCATTTGGGCTATAAGCAGAAGTGAATCTCATCTGCGTTCACATATTATGAAGAGGATTGTTCAATTATTTTTGAATTATCTTACTATCGTAGGAATTTCAGCAAAGACAGAGGCCATTTGGTCCATCATGCTTGTGCCTCAGTTACTCCATATATGAGCTGTCTACTCTAACGCCATTTTTCAGCACTTTGAATAGTTGTAAGGTGGGAGCGGCATTGAAATTGCTTAAACTCAATTTATTTATGATTCTTATACAGTCAGAGAAAGAAAACATTCATCCCAGGTGGTCCAAAAGGTAGTGTCTTAGCTCACCATATCACCCAGTCCCATTTCTCATGTTACTGTATGTTGCAGTTGTAAAATTGTACTTTTTTTTTCAAATCTTTCCTGTTTCTAATTTTTTTATTAGTTCCTGGGATGTGGACGTCGCTGGCAAGGCCGGCATTTATTGCCCATCCCTAATTGCCCTTGAGAAGGTGGTGGTGAACCGCCTTCTTGAACTGCTGCAGTCCTTGTGGTGAACACACTGAAGGATTTTAATTTTAAAAGAAACATTTTCCTTCAAATTTCTCTTGGTTATAATTATATTTAACAAATGCTGAATATTACCTACACATGAAATTGCTTCTATATCTGATATGTTCTGAAGAAGTGCTCCAGCGGTCTTTCAAAATGCTAAGTGAGCCTCTTATTTTATATTGCTAAATCTTTGTAAAGTCAATTTATATAGAAATAAAAACTGAAGCATTTGTTTAGGTGAGCCTGGGAACTGGTATTTGTTATCAAGTGAAGTTCTACAGATTGATTCTGCCACAGGATTGGGAGTTACCAGGGGTACAGGGTCAACCACAGTCTATTATGAAATTCCAGGAATTGTGAGAACCTATAGAGAGGTAAGACTTCCATCATTTACTTTTTATATAATCATGGTTGATACGATATATGTGTTTTCTTAGCACAACTAAGTTATGCACAAAGGATTATTCTCATTGAGTGAGAGTTTACCCAAAAAATAAACAAAGTGGCATTATCGTAGAGCGAGCTCTTTCCTTCTCTCACCGTACCTAGGTTCTTTGTCCAGTTTCGCCTTATAAATGATGTTGGAGCAATTATAAATGTAAAATGAAAGTTAACCTTGTTCCTTACATTTCCAGTTGACAAAGTAGTATAATGACCATTAGAACAGAAACTCAAGAATTTACTTGCACTGAAACCTTAGTTATTTTGACCATATACTACATGCAATATTTCCACAGCAGCCTTTGAGTTTTATGCCATGGATATGTTACATTATGCAATAATTCTCCTATTTGCATTTCAGATCACAGTTACTGGTGTAGGAAAAGCCACCGTTTCCTTTCATGGTTTCACACACATAATCGGCCTTCCCAGTTTTAATAAATACAGATTTCTTGTGACTACTATGAATAAAGATAGCAGTCTGAGGGGTGAGTGCTCACTTTCTAAATACAGATGGGGAAACTATAGTTGTCAGGAGAGACTTACGATACCGGGGCTACTTTCAGTGGAGCTGTAATTACACTTTCCCATCTGCATTTCCTCCAGTGACAGAAGGATGTCATTACAGTGTGACAACTTTATCTAAGATGTTTCCATTATAAATGTGGACATAGGAATTTATAATAGAAAAAATAAAATGACAGAATACATGACTTTAAAATGGGAACTGAATTACATTTGCATACCGTGGTCCAATTCCCACCTTCCCCACCCTCTAACCCTGTTTCACCAGAAGACTGCACTGGGTCTTGACTCCTGTGGGAAATACCATCGGAGATTGACTGGTACATAATTTGTTTTGTGCCTGTCTATTGAGCAAAATGTCTGTTGTGGAATTGTAGAGTATATAAGATTGTAATTGTTATGGAAAAGATTAATCCGGATTACTACTTTAAACAACAGTGGAACTAAAACAAAGCACATGGGTTTAAACTAGTAAAAGGTAAGTTTAGGACTGATATCGGGAGGTTTTTCTTCACACAGAGGGTGATCAACACTTGGAATAGACTTCTGGACAGGGTAACAGAGGTGAAAACCATAGAATCATTTGATTTAGCAACGGGGGGGGTGTATTGTTTTTCTGGATGGATGAATTTAGATGGGCTGAATTACCTCAACCATATTGTTCTCTGAATGTTCTTATTCCATCACTGGTTAAGGTTGTGTAGCCCTGTGTTCCTCTGCTTTCCAATTAATTACTTTCCACTTTTTGTTATGTCACTAGTCATATTACATAAAGCCTTTCTTTCCCTATCAAAAATTCCAACCTGATCATATTGTAGCAAAAAAAATTCTGGTCAATAGAAACTGCCATTTATATAGCGCTGCTCATGTAAATCTATGTCAAAGCACTTTACAAGAGGAGCCATGGATGGCAGGTAGAAAGAAAAGGAATCGGAGGAGAGAAGACTGAAGACAGGGCTGAAGAGAAATCATTTTAGGAGGCTTTTAAGTGCAGGAAAGAGGTAGCAAACCCAATCACATTGCAGCAGAAACAAAATCACTGAGATACAGCCAACATGACAATTCTTACCAAACCCATAATATAGCCCTAAAAATAAACGCATAATAAAAGAATCAATTCAGAAAAATATCATAAGCCCATAAAGTTAACTAACCATCCTAGTTGCAGTCACTTTAACAACTCTTCTCTCCCCACCCCTACCCTCACTGCCCTGCCCCATCTGTCGAGCTGAACCCCAGCTTAAGTAAAGCTTCCAAAAAAGTCCATTCTGACAAAGACCTCAATGTTTCCTCAATTGGCTGGCTATATTTTGGGTCTGTTCAAGTAAATAACACCCCTACCTCGTGCTTCCGTCAAGGTAAGGTAAATAGTTATTAGATTTTAAAATAAAATTGATAAACATTTACAACAGATATTGTGGTCACAAAATTCAGTACAGACACAAAGGGGTCGAAATTGTCACCCGTCCCAAACGGTGCACACTTACTGTTTTTTTTATTTTTTTCTCTGCCCCAATCCATGGGGTGGAGAATAGAGCGATAGTCAGCTCTTTAATTTTTTTTGTGTCGGTGTGGTGTTCCAGGTGGCTGCAGGGTGGAAGTGCCGTCGAGTCGGCCGCCGCTCCGAGTCATCAGCACATCGCTGATAAATTTCCACCACTTCCTGAGCAGCTCCCATATATATGTATATGAACATGAGAGGCCCCAATTAATACCCACCACTTGAATACAATTAAGTTGATATCAGAAGCTCATGTTGTGTTGAATCACAGGCAGTATCATGCGTCCTGCAGTTCTGGGCTTCAGCACGCTGTTACGACAATGCTATTGCCCTCAAAGCCTCCTTTGATAAAATGCAACATCCCCACCAACACCTGGGAGTCCCTGGCCAAAGACCGCCTTAAGTGGAGGAAGAGCATCCGGGAGGGCGCTGAGCACCTTGAGTCTCGTCGCCGAGAACATGCAAAAAGCAAGTGCAGGCAGTGGAAAGAGCGTGCGGCAAACCAGTCCCACCCACCCTTTCCCTCAACGACTATCTGTCCCACCTGTGACAGGGACTGTGGTTCCTGTATTGGACTGTTCAGTCACCTAAGAACTCACTTTTAGAGTGGAAGCAAGCCTTCCTTGATTTCGAGGGACTGCCTATGATGATCAGTGTACCTATGTTTATATTTATTTAATCAATGCATGTAAATGATCAATTAATGGGTCGATGAAGTCTACTGTATATGAACTGTGTGACATCAGTTTATTTTGTATTCATCCAGGAGACTGCAGTTTTGCTCAAGTGAAAGCTATGTCAAAGCTAAACCCGGAATCAAACCTTGCCTGTTCTGTGCGGTTTAGTAATATTGTATTACAAGTCCTAGCTGTGTCCGTTTTCTCTGTGGAACCTGAATTCATTGCAAATACAGGTAAATTAGTAACATAGCTCTTCTAGAGTGATGTGATCTCTCTTGCTGACTCATGCAGGCCATGTCTCAAAATATTAATATATCTAATTATGCCTTCCATAATAAACCATGATGGCAATAAACTAACTGACTTATTTATGCCCCAGTTAGTATCTGTTCACCATAACCATATGAAAGAGCCGGTTACACAACTTCATTATATTCTTACACCTCTAAGGATCTGGATTTGTTGGTGCAAAGCCATGTTACATATTGGATCTGGGCCAAATGGACCCAATATTAATCCTTAATTGTTACCAGAAAATGTCGAAGAGTATAAAATACAAAACTTTAATAACTTTGTACCAATTCTGGTCATAGGGTCAATTCAATAAAATATAGCAAGGACAGTGTCATTATAAATGTCTTAATAAGGGATGAGGTTCACTCCACTAATAATCTTCATTGTCAATGGTCGCCCCTGTACCATTGGTAGCAGTTCCCTTGAAATGAACCTTCTGGACATAGACAACAGAAGCTTATGGAATTTCTGCTTAAGTTATGGGACCACAGAACAGTAGCGATGAGAAGCTTTTTTCCTCCCAAACCCAAGAGAATCCCACTAAAGGCAGTAGAAAGCCGGTCAGATTTGTTCAGTGAGATGTTTTATTACTGACAGGACATGTGTAGAATGATTTGGAACAAGGTGGTGGAATGTCTGTGCAGTGGAGTAGCATACGTATCTCCAAATGGGAGTCTTGATAGTTGTGCAGGAGAGCTACATGTCAGCCAGAAACAGAGTTGAGTTTCTTGTCAAAGGGGAATTGTGATGGAAGGACTCATTTGACAGATCTTAGTCGGCTGAAGATCTCCCTTGAGTTATGCCCACAGCTGGCACAACTCAGTTATTACTTCACGAGGAATGAACCACTTTCTAAAGTATTGCCGAGAGTTATGGTGAAGTAGACCACCTGCGTTTGTATAGTGGGAAATGCGAGTACCCACCGGCAGAGGCTGGTGGCCAACTACCATGCCTTTTCAGTTTGGCATTCCTGTGATGGGCTTCCTGATCCTTCTCCTCTTCTTCAAAACAGAGGAACATGGGCTGTCCAGCATCCATTAGGTTCCTGAAGCCCAATCCACAACTCCGTCCAAAATTTAAATATATATAAAATACTTTAAAAATAATTGTAAGATCCTTAGTTATTGTAAAAAATAAAGTTAAAGTTTTCACAGCCTTCAGAAAAAAAATTTTTAAATTAAAAATAATTAAAATCCAGTGTTTAAAAAAAAAATCGGCGATTTATTTTGAATAAAAATGTACCACAGTTAAAATCTGCTACCGTAGGTTTCTACCGCAAGTGTCCTTTACTTCTTCATCAGACTTACAAAGTAACCATTTCAATTTGCAGGTCAATATAGCTGTACCATCACTATAAAAGCACTACCAGACTCTGTGCTTAGGGAGTTAAGTACAGGCGGAGACACCTATGTGTCTGTAAAGGCTTCTGTTCTGGGAGGACATTATGCAGGACAGGTTGGAAGAACAGAGATCCCTTTCATCCCTGGATTTTATATGAACCAATCAGCTGTGACTCTTAGTAACAAAGAGCCAACAACTAACATCACCATATTTGGCATAGATAAAGTGTTGAATGAACTGGAGGTAAGCAATCAGAGAACTGTTAATGAGACACAGTTGATTTGAACTTTCTGACTGCAAAAGGTTTCCTGAACAAAGCCTTGAGTTTTGTGCAGTGTAAACTTTCAGATGCAATGCCACAGATACCACATTTATAAGACACCAGGACCAGGAATTTGCTCAGAGCTGTTTCCACTCCATCATCGCAACTTGGCCGAAAGTATGGCGGAGAGCCCATTTACACGCATACTAGGGTTTCCGCCATACTTCTCGTGAAGTTACGGCAGCAGGGTGGGAACAGATCCAAGTAAATCCTCAGCCTATGTATGAGCTGTGTGTTCATTTGTATGCAAATATTTTTTACATATTAAAGATAATTGCTAGCTAGATAGTTGTTTCAAAGTATACTTTGGGGTATTAGGAATTTTTGACGTTAAAGTCCTGAAGAATTTTACTCATCTTCCAAAATCTTTGTGCATTGAGAACGATTTGTAATAGTGGAGTAGACCAAGTTTTGGAAAACACTTGCCTATCATTAAAAAATGTTTATCTAAATTAATGATATATCAGATGTGCTATAGTTAAATAAAGTATTCCACCCCCGCAACCCCTGCCCCGGTCTTCTCTCACCAGCTTCCTCCTCTTGCCTTCTTTCACAAAAACATTTACTCCTTGCTGGGATATCTTCTTCGGCAGTCCCTCGGAGTCGAGGATGACTTGCTTCCACGTTAATGAGTTCTAAGGTGACTGATGAGACCAATGCGGGATCTACAATCTCTGTCACAGGTGGGGTAGGTGGTGGTTGAAGGGACGGCTGGGTGGGGTGCTTGGTTGTACACTCCTTCCGCTGTTTGTACTTGGCTTCCACGTGCTCCCGATGAAGAGATTCGAAATGTTTGGCACCTTCTCAGATGATTCTCCCCCACTTTGAGCGGTCTTGGGCCAGGGATTCCCAAGAGTCAGTGGGGATGTTACACTTTTTCAAGAAGGTTTTGAGGGTGTCCTTGAAGTGTTTTCTCTGCCCTCCTGGGATTCGCTTGCCATGACGGAGCTTGGAGTAGAGTGTTTGTTTCGGGAGTCTAGTATCGGGCATGCGGACAATGTGGCCCATCCATCAGAGCTGATCGAGCGTGGTCAATGCTTAGATGCTGGGGATGTTGGCCTGAGAGAGAACATTGACGTTGGTGCGCCTATCCTGCCAGTGGATTTGAAGGATTTTGCAGAGGCAGCGTTCGTGGTACTCCTCCAGTACTTTGAGATGCCTACTGTACATAGTCCATGTCTCTGAAGCATATAGGAGGGCGGGTATCACAACTGCTCTGTCGACCATGAGCTTGGTGCTGAGCTTGCTGGGGTATAGTTTCACAAGCATTGGTCGCCCTCCGATACCTAACACAAGTGGACATTATTTGTTATGTATCTAGACTTGTATATACTCTGTACAGCCCCCAGAGGGCTCATTCCCCGGAGTCCCAAGGGATCTCATAATCCCTTGGGAGCACAAGTATATAAGAGTGCTTCACAGGTTGGAGAGGCACTCTGGAGACCTGCAATAAAAGACTAAGGTCACACATTACTTTGAGCTCACAGTGTTCAGTCTGACTCTTTCTCCATACACTACAACTGGCGACGAGACACAGGTAACGAACCCAAAGATGCAGTGGGCATCCTGGAGAAATTCTCAGAGGGAGATGATTGGGAAACTTTTGTGGAGCAACTCGACCAATGCTTCGTGGCCAACGAGCTAGATGGGGAAGAGAGCGCTGCCAAACGTAAAGCTATCCTCCTCACTGTGTGGGCCACCAACGTATGACCTCATGAAGAATCTGCTCATTCCAGCGAAACCCACGGAGAAATCGTACGACGATTTGTTCACACTGGTCCGAGAACATTTGAACCCAAAGGAAAGCGTTCTGGTGACGGTACCGGTTCTACACCTACAAAAGATCTGAAGGCCAGGAAGTGGCGAGTTATGTCGCCGAGCTAAGACGCCTTGCAGGACATTGCGAATTTGAAGGACATTTGGAGCACATGCTCAGAGACTTTTTCATAATTGGCATTGGCCACGAAACCATATGTCGCAAACTTTTGACTATAGAGACCCCAACCTTGAGTAAGGCCATAGTGATAGCCCAGGCGTCTTTGCCACCAGTGACAATACTAAGCAAATCTCTCAGCACACAAGTGCTGCTACAAGTACTGTGAACAAAGTGATGTTGTTTTTGAATCGTAATGCACAGGGCAGGTCACATATACCTGCAGCTACATGTCCGCAGATGTCTCAGACTCCACCATCAAGGGTGATGAATACAAGGCTATTAACACCTTGTTGGCGCTGTGGGGCTGATCATCGTTTCCATTCATGCCAATTCAAAGGATACATTTGCAAGGGCTGTGGAACAATGGGACACCTCCAACGAGTGTGCAGGCGAGCTGCTAGGCCTGCTAAACCTGCAAACCTTCACGTTGCAGAGGAGGACAGATCCACGGAGGATCAAGACGAAACAGAACCTCTGATAGAGGAGGCAGAGGTACATGGGGTACACACATTCACCACAAATTGTCCCCCGATAGTGCTGAAGGTTGAACTAAATGGACTCACGGTGTCAATGGAGCTGGACACGGGCGCGAGCCAGTCCATCATGGGCAAAAAGACTTTCGAAAGGTTGTGGTGCAACAAGGCCTCAAGGCCAGTCTTAAATCCAATTTGCAGGAAACTAAGAACTTACACGAAAGAACTGATTCCTGTAATCGGACGTGCTACCGTAAAGGTCTCCTATGATGGAGCGGTGCACAAGCTACCACTCTAGGTGGTACTGGGCAATGGTCCCACACTGCTCGGCAGGAGCTGGCTGGGAAAGATACGCTGGAACTGGGACGACGTCCGAGCACTATCGCCCACTGATGACACTTCGTGTGCCCAGGTCTTAAACAAATTTCCTTCGCTGTTTGAACCAGGTATCGGGAAATTCCAAGGAACAAAAGTGCAGATCCACCTAATTACAGGGGCGCGACCCATCCATCACAAGGCAAGAGCAGTACCGTACATGATGAGAGAAAGGGTAGAGATCGAGCTAGACCGGCTGCAAAGAGAGGGCATCATTTCACCAATCGAGTTCAGCGAGTGGGCCAGTCCTATTGTCCCAGTCCTCAAAGGACACGGCACCGCCAGAATCTGTGGTGATTACAAAGTAACTATCAATCATTTCTCCCTGCAGGACCAATACCCACTACCAAAAGCCGACCACCTCTTTCCAACGCTGGCAGGAGGAAAGACGTTCATGAAGCTGGATCTGACTTCAGCCTACATGACGCAGGAACTAGAGGAATCATCGAAGGCCCTCACCTGCATCAACACGCACAAAGGTCTTTTTGTTTATAACAGATGCCCGTTTGGAATCCGATCAGCGGCGGTGATATTCCAGAGAAACATGGAAAGTTTACTGAAGTCGGTCCCACACACCGTGGTCTTCCAGGACGTCATCTTGGTCACAGGTCGGAACACAGTCGAGCATCTGCAGAACCTGGAGGAGGTTCTTAGTCGGCTCAACCGCTTGGGGCTCAGGTTAAAACGCTCGAAGTGCGTTTTCCTGGCGCCTGAAGTGGAGTTCTTGGGAAGGAGGATTGCGGCGGATGGCATCAGGCCCACCAACGCGAAGACAGGCAATCGAGAATGCACCGAGGCCACAGAACATGACGGAGCTGCGGTCATTCCTGGGACTCTTGAACTACTTTGGTAACTTCTTATCGGATCTCAGCACCCTGCTAAAACCACTACATGTCTTACTATGAAAAGGGGGCGAATGGGTTTGGGGCAAAAGCCAAGAAAATGCCTTTGTAAAAGCGAGAAAAGTGTTTGCAGGCTCACAACCGAGCTTGATCCTGCCTTCATCTGATGTCCACACCCATGCACTATTAGCAAGAATCACTATTGTGATCAGAAGCAAGATCTCTGCCCAATTTTCCTGTCGCTAACTTGTGAGACAGAGGCCAAATGTATTGTCTCTCCTGCCATGAGATCAGTTAACTTTACATAGATAGGGCATCAATTAAATCTGATTAGACAATGTACATGAGACCTCCTGGTGAGCTCTAGTTTTGTTTTGTTTGAAATGGTGATTCTTTTTTTGTAGTGTATAAAAGCATTTATATTACCTTATTTCATTCAATTCTTAGGTGCGATCTCAATCACCTGCCATTGTGGTGAGTCGGCCTACCAAATTATATTCAGTGCCCAACATTGTTTACTCACTAAGTACTGCCAACCTTAGCCTTCTTCAGCAGGGATTATCAAGCACCAATATCAGTGTATCCAGCTCATTGACAAAACAGGTGATGCATGTGACAGTCACAATTCTGCGGAGTGGAGCCAACGGTGGTACAGAAGGCAAGATTTAGCACTAATAGTGCAATATTATCTTTTCCTTCAGCAGTATTTATTGAGGGTTTTTTGTAAAGTGCAACTTTCCTTTAATGAATGTATTCAATTCATATTTTCTCTCAATCTTGGAGTAATCCTTAATAGAAACTGTGGTTTTGACAATCATCTCTTACGACTGAAAGTTAGATCAATGGATGAAGACTAGGTGGTGCATCATAAAGATCTTAGGGTAGATTTTCCTCTGCTCTAAACCCAGGGATTTTATGTTCCCCGGGTGCGAGGAAGAGCAAAATGGATGGAGGCTGTTTATCAGGTTTCTACATGCCTACCCATTGCGCTTCCCCAGAATTTCCTGGGGCTTTGCCTTGCTGGGTAACTGGGCCTGCATGCACCTTTGGAAGGGTGCTTGCTGAAAGTTGGCACTAGGGCCTAATCCTGAACTACCACGGACCGGAGAATTTGCACAGGTCCCGGGGGTAGAGTGAATGTAATCGAGACAGGCCAAAAAAAGTTTTAAGACCCCAACCCCCAACCAAGGAAAATGAGAAGCTTTCCAGTAGCAGCCAGAAGACCCTGATCTCAGTGATACAGAGAGAGACCAGCTGATAGCCTAAGAGGCCTGAAACTGTATCGGGATTTCATACTTGATTTTTGGGCATCAGCCCAGCCAGGGGATAAGCCTCTGCCTGGAGATAAGCCTCTGCCTGGAGTTCCCCCAGTCCATGCAACGAGCACCAGGGCAATAAAAATGGGGCGGTTGTCTCCTCCCAGGTGCAGTGCCTGAGAGGAGAATCTACACAATTACTTTTAATTTTAGCATTTATTTCATTTTTACTTTTTTTGTGTGTTCTTATTTTAACAATGAATCATGATGCTTTCATATTAGTGTGGTCAGGATTTCATAATAGGCTGGCTTGGATATTGCGCAGGAAAGATAAAATAACATCATTGGATACCAGTGTCACCTGTTTCAGCATCAGCTGTGTATATGTTAATTCAATTCTTCCATACATCTTGAACTCAGGAACTCCTCCAAAGCCATCCTCCAATATTTTCATCAGCATTTATGGTTTAAACAAATATATATATTTTAAAATGAAAGCAGTGTTGACACTGAAATTCTTCTTAACTGGTTGAATTTGAGAAGTGGTCCCAATAGTGAAATTCAAATGTTTGCTCTAAATGCCAATATAAAGTACTTTCCCTGATGACCCAGGTTTAAAATGAGTATAGATTTGAATGTCATTTAATGTTTATATAATTTTTGATTTAATGCATGCAGTCAGATAACTGCATGCAACAAATCAATGTATTGCATATATGCAAAATGAATGTCTCGAAAATATGCATTTGCCCAACTTCATTTTTATACAGGTTAAAAACTCCCTTGAAACTTATCTTTGTCAAATTTATCCCATTTCCATGACCATAATGTGATTTAACCAAATATAGATTGTCATTTACAATCACGGGTAGATCAGTTTAACAGCTTCAGCCTAATTGCAATGGGAAACTCTTTCAAAATATATATATTTATATTACAGGAGATTCACCTTTTGAGGAATCAACGTTCTTTGACCAGCTCGTGGAATCCTACCAGGTGCTGATGTTCACCTTGTTTGCAGTCCTGGCTACAACTGCCATCATCTTTATTGGTAAGTAGTATAGTATAGTGTTTAATATTAGGCAGTCCCTTGTATCGAGGATGTCCTGCTTCCACACCAAAAGGGGATGAGTTCACAGGTGTTTCACTGAGGGACCTGACATTCTAGGTCTACATGTTGAAGGGTGGAAGATGCCTGTGCGTGGATCCTTTTAACATGGGGTGGCCATTGCACACCAGCCACCACACGGGCTTGACAGAGCTAGGTCTTGATCCAGTGGCAAGGGTTAACCAAGACAACTGGAGACCAAGCTCTGCTGCACGGACCTAGTGCGCACACATGCTCCTACTATCCATAGATCGCAGTGTGGGCTGGCCCATGCTGCCCCTGGGCCCTCGCCTCTTCTGAGCCCCAAACCCTTGCCTCTCCTGGGCCCCGATCACGACGCTCCTGGGCCCCGATCTCTCACCGCTCCTCCGCACTGAATAAGTAGTAGCCTTTGTTATTTTCTCGCGGAGAACATGGGTATAGCTCAGAGTAAACAGTGTATGCATTCATGCACACTCTTAACTGTTTTGAGGTGTGGAAATTAGCTCCACTACCCTCTCTATGCCTCACTGCCGTCCCTGCTGCTCTGGTAATGAAATACTGCGATGAGTGGCAATGTTTTGCGAGACAGGAATTCCAATCACACACAACTATAACAAGAACCCTTGCTTACAGTAGTGTTTCATCCCTGGAGTAGTGGCTCTGAGAGTGGAGAGGAAGGAGAGCTGTAGCAATGATGAGTAGCAGCAAAAGTTGACAGTATGAACGGAGGACTGTCGGGGTGAACGGTCCCAGCAAGAACTGAGGAGTGAAAGGTCACTGTGTGAACTGAGAGGGGCTTTGAAAGGTGCCAACATGAACTGAAGGAGAGTGGAAGGTGCCAGCACTAACTGAAGGGGTAAAGTGCCAAAATGAAATATCGGGGGAGGAGAATCCTGGTGCAAACTGAGCAAGGAGAGTGCCAAATTGAACTAGGAGGAGATTAGAGAGTCAGCGCCGCTAAATTGGAGGGAGATAAAAGGAGGGAGTTCCCTATAAATTGGGGAAAGATAGACAGAGGCAAATACCTCTTTTAATGGGAATTTTATGCTGGAAGTGGGGAGCCTCGCAAGCCCGCTGCGCAAATTGGGAAATCGTAGGTCTGCTGTCTGATATTTCCTGATATTTGTGGCTGGCATGTGAGGTTCCCCACCAGCAGCAAGAACCCAAGTACAAAATACCATCCTTATCTATATTGAAAGATATTTGCCAGATGGCTAGACCATTCCATTGTCACATCTAGATCTGCCTGCAATCTATTTTTCTCATCTAAGGTCCCTACATCCACACGTATCTTCATATCGTCCACAAACTTACAGACAGTTCCTCTGATGCCTTCAACCAAATCATTAATAAAGATGAAGAGCAGCGGCCCTAACACCGATCCTTGTTGGACTCCACTAGTGACCGGTAGCCATGCAAAGCCACAATGGTTAATAATTATCTTCTGCCTATGAGAGTGTAACCAGTTCCTTATCCAACGTAAAATCTGCCCACTAACCCTGCAGGATTCTAGCTTATTTAGTAACCTCTTGGCAGCACCTTGTCATGGACCTTTTGAAAATCAAGATACACAATGCCGATGGGGCTACCGCTATCTACCAAACTATTAACTTTCTCAAAAAACAATTCAACCGAGTTGGTGAGACAGGACCTTTTTTTCCAGAAGCCATATAGATAACTCCTTTTCTGTCAAAGTGTATGTAGGGTGGGGGATAATTGGATTAGGGCTGAGCAACAGTTGCAGTGTTGAAGCCCAGAGGGGGAAGATAGAGTGGGGTTAAGGAAAGACGGAACGGTATTACAGTTGGGAGAAGGTATTCTGAGATTGTGGTTGGAAGTGGCGGGGCGGGGGAGGGAAGGTAGACCGAGATTGCAGTTGGAAGGAGAGAGAAGATTGACCAGGTTTACAATTGGGAGGGGGTTGGGGAAGATAGAGATGGGTTAGAGGTCAGGAAAGACAACGGAGAAAGTAGAGCATTGTTGGAGGTTGTTTGGGAAGAGGAATGTAGAGCAAAGTTACAAGCACGAGGAGGAAGTAGAGAAGGATTAAAGCTCAAAGTATGAAGGGGTATGTAGATCGGGTCCGAAGCATTGGAGGTGGGGAAACGGAAAGTAGAGGCCAAAGGAAGGAGAGATCGTAGTCATGAACAAGAAATGCAACTCTTACACACACTTCCTGTGAAATGTATCAAGAGCAGTAATACCAAAGACCTGGGAGCCAGCTACATCCTGTCATTGGCTGAATGATGCACAGTATGGGAAGATTTAAAATGAGAAAAGAAGAAATAGTTCAATCCTGCAGATTCTAGAATGTCTGAACAGCCAACTTGTAAAATTCTAGAAATGCCTTAACCATCCAAAATCTCCACCTGTGTGGGGTCTTATCGAACTTCTTAATTCCATATGTTGATATTGGGAACTCCTCAGAATAAGAATCAAACAATTAGTTACACTGGGCTCAATTTTCCATGGTCATTTGCGCTGTTTTTTGGCGCGCGCCGTTTTTTCAGGCATTTTTTTTTTCCAAGTTTCCCCTGCGAACTGCACCGGCATAAGTGACTTAGTTACGATTTTTCTCGGCCAGTTTTTTTTTACGTCATAGTGTCTGCGCTGTTTTTTCAATTTTTCGCAGTTTGGCCAACATTTTTTCATCTTAGGTCGGCGTATCTAGCTATTCCCGAAAAACCTTCTGGACACTTTAAGAAAACCAGCGCACATTCACAAATCGGCGCTGAAAGACGCCATCATTTTTAAATCGAAGATTTTGGAGGGAGGCAAGAACTCCCCTGAGATTGTCGGTCAGTTCACTGTTGTGTGCTGCATGCTGCATAACTTAGCCATCATGAGGCAGCAGCACCTGGTAGTGGAAGACCCACCTGCGGTGAGAGTGGCTGATGATAATGATGTAGAAGATGCAGATGACGAGCAGGAGGAGGAGGACGATGAGGATGAGGATGTCATGCAAGTGCCTGAGGCCAGAGGAGGGCGGGACATCGTGCCCCTTTAACGATTGCTCGAGCCTTGTGCCAGCAGCTCATCCGTGAACGCTTTACTGATGCCCGAGGGCTCAGCGACAACTACTCCACATGGACATGTTTACTGTTTGGAACTGTTCAGTAATGTTGTGCTATGTTAATGTAACATGATTCAGTTTTAATGTAAAATATATTTTATTCAAAAGTTTACAATGTACTTAACTTTAATAAAATTATTCTTGTATCAAACTACTTTAAGATCACTCTTTAAGATCACTTAAAAACTTTAAGATCACTTATAAATTTGTAAATTTACATAACTTACAAAAAACTTAATTTGCGAAAAGTTACAACAGTAACAACAATAATAATAACAACAACACCAGCAAAGAAAGACTACACCCACCCATCTCTCTCCAGCCTTATTCTAAGACCGCCCGCTGCTCTTGGTCTTGACACTCCACCATTCCTGCCCACAGGCGATGGCGCAGTGTTTCTGGACTTGGTACCAAGCTTATTCTTTCTAACATCTCGGGTACTGCGCACCTCTTGGGGGAGGGGGGGAGGCGTCAGGCGGCAAGTTGGGGGGCCTGGCTTTGGGCTCTTCAGAGGCTGGTGTGGGGATTGGAGTGGGAGTGACAGTTGATTCTGTCAATGGGCGCAGGGTCTGGGCGTGTTCCCTTATTGCAGCAGCTAACTCCAACATGCTGTCCCTCATGCGCCCTGACAGTGTCTCAACGATCTGCAACATTCCCTCCCTCATGGTCAGTGACGTGGTTTGCACTACCTCTGACGTTCCCTCCCTCATGGCCACTATTCCTTCACTGATGGTCCCAGATATCATTCCCATTTCTCGTGTCATTGCTGTTACTTCTCCCGACAGTCCCGCTACCTCATCACTCACCCCACTGATGGCGTCCAGGAATGATCAGGTAAGCAGTGATCTCCGCACTCAATGACATCATCTGAACCACATCTGTTAGACCACCTCAGGAGGGTGCAGTCAAGTTCGCCTTCCCATCCTCCCCACAGGTGTGACTCGCACCCCATCACTGGGACCCACAGCCTCGGACGGTGGGGTCTTGGGTGTGCCTCGCTGCACCACACCACTGGGACCCGCAACCTCGGAAGGTGTGAAACCATGGAATGTCCCACCAACACTCAAACCACTCGTCACGAAAGGGGCTGTCACCTCCATGAGTGGCACCTCCTCCAAAGTCAGTACAACAGTGGGAGCCTCATCCAGTTCCATCCCCTCCCCCTTACCCCCATGTTGGTCTGGAGGGTTGGATTGGAAGATGTTCTCCTCTTCAGGCACGTCCGCATCTGAATCATCTTCTGCATCGTCCGGGTTGGCCTCAAATTCTGCAAAATATAACAGAACAGTCAAATGGTTAGCAGCAGAGGAGAGGGCAGGGTGGGTGGCATGAGTAGGCTCACATATCGCAGGCCAGGCAGCAGGCTGATCTGAAGGACCACAATGAATTTGCAGGACTTGCCCCTCTCTCGAGTGTGAGCATAGCTTGTGCAGTACTGATTGCTTTTCTCCAGGCAGAACCCATCAAAACAGCAACCCTTTCTTCCAAGGGTATCAGTGGGTGCAATTTGGCTGGGTCTCCTCCTGTTCGACTTATTTCCTTTTAGTTGTGTGCCACATTCCTCTGCAAAGATGAAAACCTAACTTTTTAGAGAGGGTGTCATTCCGTTGGGTGGGACATACAGATGGTCACATTTACAATTACAATTGCATTGAATAAATGAAAATATTACTGACACTAACTACTTGACCAAGGTGCTGCCGCTTTTTTTTTTACACTGGCCTCCAGATCTCTGGGTGGTTACCATTGCACAGTAATCTTCTGCATCTTGGTTCCAGCATTTCTTTATTTCGTTGGGTGGAACTTTTGTGTGACCTCTGCTGGTGTCCAGCTCCAGCCATCTGTTCTCAATCACAGTAACTAGTGCTTCCACTTCTTCCTGTAAGACATTCTTAGTCCTTGCACCGCGTTGCATCTTGTATTGCTGCAGCTGCGATTTTTCCAGTGCTCTCACACAGTACTCAATGTTCTCACACACACAACTGGCTTTTTAAAAATGGCCGATTGCCAAATCTGAGTTGTACTGAGCATGCGCGTCCATTGGAACGACGTCAAAAACGTAACTTTTTTTCCGTGCATGCGCAGAAGGTGTGGCATCGTTTTTCGGCGCAGACAGCAGGCTCCACCCCCTGAGGCAACTGGACACGTTGCACGGGGCCAAATTCAAATTATACATCCGGGAAACTTTGGCAAATTATTTCTGACGCATTTCTGGCTTAGAAAAACGGATGTAACTCTGGCAATATGCCAGAAAACGGGCTTGGGGAAAATTGAGCCCACTGTATTATGGGTTTCAATGATTTTTATCCAAAGGTACAGAATTTTACAAAATAACTTTTTTCAATTGCTGGAATATAAAACATTAAGAATGGGGATAACAAGAAGAAACTAATAGGCTGAGGTTGTGGGAAATAACTCCAACTTTTTGTTTTATAGCTTATAACGCCTTCTTGACGAGAATACAGACTATCCCTGTAATTTATGTTTCTACATCGCCGCAGACAGGTAAATGTAAAAAGTTTCAGCAATAGCCACCCACAGTGATGCTGTTCATTCCTTAGTCTTTGATCATATTAATAATCAAATGTAGTTACATTCTCACTCTGGAGTTTGCTGAACAAGAGGGTAGATTTTAACCTGTGGTGCTTGTTCCATGCGCCGTGTACAACTGCAGTTTTATTCCTAGCATTGGTGGGATGCAGTGTAGAGCAGTACCGAGACCACCTGTAAATAGTATGCAGGTGCAATTCGTGCTATCCTATACCACAACTGTGGGGAAGTGGAGCTGAGTCAATGATCAGGTCAGCCATGATCTTATAGAATGGCGGAGCAGGCTCCAGGGGCCGTATGGCCTATTCCTCTTCCTATTTCTTATGTTCTAACTGCCGCTGTTAACCTCCACTTACTTTACAGGATTGCACCCAACAGAGGCCCACTTGTACCGACCAGCAATACAGTTTTCCCATTATTGTACTGTATAGAACTTCCTCTGATGGCGGAGAAATTCCCTGACACAGTTTTGCACTAACTGTGATTTCAAATGGAGGTTATCTATCTGGAAATTAATCATCCAGACATTTTTTGTGTGTCGTACTTCTTTTAAAATAGTTGAAGCATGAAAACAACTGTACGTTTTAAAGAGAAGGCAATATATTTCAGTGCAATACAATTCATTAAACCAAATTGTCTGTATGGAGACTGTGCCACTGAAGTGTAATTATAGCTGCAATCTGCAGGCTGAGCATAAGCCTGCATGAAATGGATAGTACAGGAAAAATTAATTGGTTCCACTTTTGAGTATTCACTTCTGTCTTACTACGTTGATAGTTTAGAATCATACTGTTCACTAAGCTCACTAACAGCAGGTCTGAACTGGCATTCAATACTCTTGGTTATCTTCCCACCTCCACCTCATAATCTGGACAGCACCTCTCAAACCCGCAACCTCTACCACCTAGAAGGACAAGGCCAGCAGACACATGGGAACACCACCACCTCCACGCTCCCCTCCAAGTCACACACCATCCTGACTTGGAAGTATATTACCGTTCCTTCATTGTTGCTGGGTCCAAATCCTGGAACTCCCTCCCTAACAGCATTATGGGAGTACCTTCACCACACGGACTGCAGCAGTTCAAGAAGGCGGCTCAACACCTTCTCAAGGGCAATTAGAGATGGGCAATAAATGCTGGCCTTGCCAGCAAAGCCTACATCATGTGAATGAATTTTTTAAATGTTCATGATTAGCCTTTTACGACGCCTTAAGGAAAAAAGTAGCTTGTTTTACATTTCTCCCGCAATCAACACCACCAAGAACAGTTTAACTGGTCATTCATCTCATTTTCCGTTTGTGATACTTTGCAATGTGCAAATTGGTTCTCACGTTTGACTGCAATAACTGAACTTAAGTATTTCATTGGTTGTGAAGAGATTTGGCATGTCCTGAGGATGAGGCAAGGGGCTATATCAAATTCATTTTCTTTATCTTCTTTTCACTATCTATCTTTCACCCATTTTTCAGTTATAATAATCCTCAGAGCAGGACTAAAAACAGATGAGTGCTCAGTGCTTTCTATCACTCCACTATGAAGGCTTACCTATTTGCTAAAATTAGCAAACAGTGGAAAATACCAGCCATTGTGATCTTTTTTTAAAACACACACAGATAAACTGGGTGCTAAAACAGAAAATGAATAAGTAGGTTAGGCAGCATCTGTGGAGAGAAAGCAGAGATAACGTTTCGGGTCAGTGACCCTTCGCCGAGGGTCATCGACCTGAAACGTTAACTCTGCTTTCTCTCCACAGAAGCTGCCTGGCCCACTGAGATTTCCAGCATTTTTTGTTTTTATTCCACATTCCAGCATCCGCAGTATTTTGCTTTTGTATTAATGGATAAGTAGGCTGAGGCAATAAAATTACTTTAACAATGAATAGTGTAACATTTATATCTTCACATAAATTGCTGTGAATCTCCAGTAATAAGAGCTGAAAAAATTGGATGGTTTTATTCTATATTTTAATGGAGTGATTTCAATGTGACAATTGAAGGATTCAGATAATGTGACCAACAATAAACATGTACCATTTCATTTTTATGTTGGGGTTTCATTTAGTTTTGGACAGATTTATTTTCTGTCAGAAGTGGGGTCTTTACACATCATCTGCACACGGTGATCAACAGATTGAGACATCATTACAGCAGATTTATTGAGAAGTGTGTCAGTTAATTACCAAGTAATTCTATATCCTGTATACAGAAAGAAATAACTTACATTTTTATTGTGTCTCATCACATCATTGGGATCTTCCAAAGTGTTTCATGTCCAGTAACTTACTTCGAAGTATAGTCATTATTGTTATATGGACAAATGTAGCAGCCAATTTTTGCACAGCAAGATTCCTCAAACACAAATGAGATGAATGGCCAGTTGCTTTAGTGGTGTTGGTTGAGGGAGAAATATTGGTGAGGACACCAGGAGAACTCCCTGCTATTCATGGGATCTGATCAGGCGGAATGGATCTTGGTTTAATGTTTTTCTTGATTAAAAAAAACATCACCTTGCCAATGCAACATTCCCTCAGTACTGCACTGAAGTATCAACTTAGTGAACTTGAACCTACAATATTCTGAGACAGAGGAGTGTTTCCAACTGAGCTAAACTGGCCTTTAGTATAATGAAGATATAATATAACTAGTCGATCTCCACAGCATTGTACACGGGGAGCCGAGACCAAGTGGAGTCTTCAGGTGAAGTGGGGTTGGAGGCTAGCAATGCTTGCTGCACCAATGTTCTCAGTCCTAAAACAGCCAAACCAGTGGTCCTTAAAAGTAGCACTGGAGGCAGTTATAAAAAGGTATGTTTTTAAAAATTACTTGCCCTGAATGTGGAGGCAGGAGGAACAGAAGCACATTGGGCCCAAGTTTCGGGCCGCGCCTAGAACGGTGCAGCCCCAACCCAGACGCCCGTTTTTCGGTGCCACAAAGTGCGCCTAACAAAAACTTCCAGATTCTCCGGCTCTCTGCTGGTCCTCTGGCCCTCGGCGCGGCACAGCACGAGCTATAAGGGGCGGAGCCAGGTCCCTGCGCTGAAAACAGTGCTGGGACCTCTGCACATGCGCTACAGTGGGCATGTGCAATAGCTCCAGGCGCCCAAAACTGTGTGGGAGGGGCCCGAAGCACGCAGCCCCTAGCCCTGGCCGAATGGCCTCACTGGGGCTGCGTGCATAAGGCTCCTCCCACGGCCAGCTCCTGCTTCCTCCCGACCTGACTCGATTTCCCGCTCCTGGACCGGACCCGACCCGCGCTCCCCCCGCCCCGCCCCCCCCGCGACCCGAACCGACCTCCCTCTCACCACCCCCTCGACCTGACCCGCGCTCCCGACCCCACCCGGACCGGACCCAACCTGACCTCCCTCCCCCCGACACGAACCGACCTTCCTCCTCAGCCCCCTCCCCGACCTGACCCGTGCTCCCGACCGCCCCCCCCCCCCCCCCCCCCCCCCCCGGACCGGCTCCGACCCACGCTCCCCCCGACCCGACCCCGACCCAATGCCACCTACCTGTAAATCTGGTGCTGGGGACGGGCCCTGCCCAAAGTCTTAGGCCCGGCCGCCGGGCCCGACCCATTCAGCCTCCCCCCCCCACCCCCCCGTTCAGCCTTCCCCCCCTCCTCCTTCCCCCCCTTCTCCTTTCCCCGCTTCTCCTTCCCCCCTTCTCCTTTCCCCGCTTCTCCTTTTCCCCTTCTCCTCCTCCCCCCTTCCCCTTCTCCTTCCCCTTCTCCCCCCCTTTCCCTTCTCCTTCTCCCCCCTTCCGCCTCCTTCCCCTTCTCCCCCCTTCCCCTTCTCCTCCCCCTCCTCCTCCTTCCCCTTTTCCCCCCTTCTCCTTTTCCCCTTCTCCTCCTTCTCCTTCTCCCCCCTTCTCCCCCCCTTCCCCTTCTTCCCCTTCTCCCCCTTCCCCTTCTCCTCCCCCTTCCCCTCCTCCCCCTTCCCCTTTTCCCCCCTTCTCTTTTTCCCCTTCTCCCCCCTTCTTCCCCTTCTCCCCCCTTCTTCCCCTTCTCCCCCCCTTCCCCTTCTCCCCCCCTTCCCCTTCTCCCCCCCTTCCCCTTTTCCCCCTCCTCCCCTTCCCCTTTTCCCCCCTTCTTCCCCTTCTCCCCCTCCCCTTTTCTCCCCCCTCCTCCCCATTTCCCCTTCTCCCCCCCTTCCCCTTCTCCCCCTCCTTCCCCTTATCCCCCCTCCTTCCCCTTCTCCCCCCTTCCCCTTCTCCTTCTCCCCCCCTTCTCCTCTCCCCTTCCCCCTCCTCCCCCCTTCCCCTTCTCCTCCCCCCTTCCCTCCCTCCCCCTCTGCCTCCCTCCCTTCCCCTGCCGCCCCTCTCTCTCCTCCCCCTGCTCCCCCCTCGCTCCCTCTACCCCCCTCCTCCCCCTCCCCTCGCTGTCAGAAACACAGACACTGACAGACAGAGAGTGAGAGACACGGACAGGCAGACAGAGAGATAGAGACACTGACAGAGACACACTGTGGGGGGGGGCATCCCAGCACGCTGTTGGAGGGCTCCCGGTGCTGCAGTCGGTAAGTAGAAAATGTTTTATTTATTGCATTTTTTTAAAATTATTTCTTATTAATTTGTTTTGATTGATTTATTGGTTGATTTATTGATGTTTTTATCATTTATTATTGATGATGGCTCTTTATTTGTAAAACTGAAGTGTTTAATGTTTGTAAACTTCCCTTTAAACCCCCCCCCCCCCCCCATTCCCTACGCCTGATTTGTAACCTACGCCTGATTTTCTAAAGTGTAGACAAGGTTTTTTCCAGCGTACAAAAATCTTCACTTACTCCAAACTAACTTAGAATGGAGTAAGTTTTCACTGCCAAAACTTTGAAAACAGGCGTAAGTGGCCGGACACGCCCCCTTTTGAAAAAAAAATTCTGTTCCAAAGTGAAACTGTTCTAACTGACTAGAACTGGAGCAAACTAAATGCCGAGAATTTGAATTTCTAAGATACTCCGTTCTACACCAGTTGCTCCAAAAAATCAGGAGCAACTGAGGCCAAAACTTGGACCCGTTGAAACTACGAGCCACCACTTGCCTTTCTCCCAATCACCTCCACTGCCGCTCCACCTGACTCATCGTGGTGCTAGTGTCCTCACCGGTCAACTTTTGTCCTCTTCAGGACCGGTGCACTGCCTCCTGGGGTGTGGCTGGCATCCTGATGACCCTAGAGGACTGCTTTTGCGTAATCCTCATTCACATTAGTTTCGGCATGGTAGTTGTTGCCGTCACTGGGTTTGGGCAAGAATTCAGCCATGAACCAATTCTATCCCAGTGTAATTACAGTGTGATGAGTTTACAGTCAGTTTACAAAACAAAGATGGACATAGGAGTTTATCATGGAAAAAGTTAACAGGAAGTGGAAGTAGATATAAGATTTTTAATATATTAAAATAGAAATATATTAGATAAAGGGAGAAGTTCAGTAGACAGGAAGAATATAAAGATAAATGCAGAACATGAATGAGTTGATCAAAATAAAATTCAAATAGTATTGTAATCTTGATAAGTCAGTTATAAATTAAAACCCATCTGTCAAAAGGAAATGTGGTGCAGTTATATTTCATATGGACTAAAGCAGATAACAATTGCTTAATTAATCCCCTCTCTTTGTTATATAGGTTACAATCCAGCGTCTCAATGTAATAGTCCGCGAAGGCGATATCTACAGTCTTGGCTGTGGAGTGTACGTTAACAAACACTCATGGGAAGGCGGTGCAGTCAGTATTCAGCAGTAAGAATTACTTGTGTAAAATGTGACTGCATTTTTGTCAGTTGTGTTTAAGGTTCTATCAAAATGGAGCAACAAATTCAATCTTGTTCTTATTAAATAGTTCTTTTTTAGTAGCAGACATCTGAATTATGACACTTGACTGCATTTAAGACATTTCCGTTAAATATTTTAACTTCAGATTATGATGGAGCATACCATCAGTTTCTCTTGTAACTCTTGGGAATTATCCTAGCAATATGGTCTTCATCACCAGTCAAAGCTTGATTTATAATTCGCCTTGGGAGGGAAAGTGTACTTTGTCAATATTTAGTGGCATAAGTTAGTATGATTACTATGGATTTCAGGAGTGTAATTGGTGTGAGCTGTGGAGAATGTAATTTGCATTTTTTTTTAAATCAGCAAAACAAATATTACACAGCACTGGCCATTGTTTTTATGTAAAATCAAACGTTTAAGTGATCACACTACATGAGGGGTTAATGAACAATCACCAAACCCTGTAGAGAAACGGAATAATATCCGCATACTGCAAATTGTAGTTCCCCGTTGTATTTTCTAATTTGAGTGTAATACATTTTTGGCAAAAAAACTGATTTAGTCTTGTTCTCTCTGTTGATTGCACTCCTGAATCTATTTTTAGGTTGGTGAATGGAAGCTGCATGATGTACACATTTCTGTCATGCTATCCTTTTTTTGTATACTAATGTTATAAGATTTGATCCTGCAGAACAGAGAGTCTTGAATTTTGATAGTTACAAAACTCATGCATGTTTATATTGTTGTACATAGTTTAAGGTTGCATGTATTTGTTTTAAGAGTAATAAAATTTAGAAGCAAGTTTACAATGTGTGTCTTTACATTTAGAATTTGCAGTATGGGACTTGAAATTTTTGATTCCTGAGTTCAGTACACCTGACTTCTATCATACAATAGCTGTAAATAGTTTATTTTCATTTCTAATGCTTATTGTTCTAACTTACAACATGAGAGATTCATGGGGCCAAATAACACTTATTTCCATATCCTCCATGCATCACTAAGAATAAGCCCAGCTCACCAAAAGGGAGATTTGCAAGGATGACACACCTTCCAAGATGTTTTCGACATTGGGACATCACTCATGTGACTCTCCCGTCTTGTTCTTGAATATTTTTTCAAAAGGGTACCTCTCCTGGGCATTGCCATTTGTTTTCTCTCTGGCTCAGCTGCAGCAGTCAAAAATGTGAGAGCCTTCAGTTTTGTTTTCATATAGAAATACTATGTTAGTCCTCAGAGGAATTAAACACATACATTGCTTATGCTGATTTCTATATTCGTATGTTGAATTTGTTACAACAAAAAGACTCAAACTGAAATGTCCATAGAATTGTCTCCTTTTCACCTCAAATTGTTGATCTCTGGTAGGGTAGGTTTCTACAAGCCACCATCCGGGACCTCATCCAAGTGGTCATTTTTCATTTCTGAACTTTGATAGTGAGTGCTGATGAGCTGCTTTATTGCAGGCGATTTGAGGAAGTGTTCACAATCAGCGGACAAGTTATACTCTGACAACAAAGTTACTAAAGCAAGCTCCTCTTCAACAATTCTTGTCGCAGATCTATGCCCAAGCAATCAGATCCTACAGCTCGACTGACAGTCGCAAATCAAAGGCTTACACTTACATAGTTTCCATGATTTTTGTAGCAAATTGGTTGTGTAAATCCAGAGCAGCCTGAACACTTCGATTCTGACTAAGCTGAAGCACATAGAAACATAGAAAATAGATGTAGGAGTAGGCCATTCGGCCCTTCGAGCCTGCACCACCATTCAATATGATCATGGCTGATCATGCAACTTCAATACCCCATTCCTGCTTTCTTTCTATACCCTTTGATCCCTTTAGCCGTAAGGGCCACATCTAACTCCCTTTTGAATATATCTAACGAACTGGCCTCAACAACTTTCTGTGGTAGAGAATTCCACAGGTTCACAATTCCTTGAGTGAAGAAGTTTCTCCTCATCTCGGTCCTAAATGGCTTACCCCTTATTCTTAGACTGTGACCCCTGGTTCTGGACTTCTCCAACAATGGGAACATTCTTCCTGCATCTAACCTGTCCAATCCCGTCAGAATTTTATGTGTTTCTATGAGATCGCCTCTCATTCTTCTAAATTCCAGTGAATATAAGCCTAGTCGATCCAGTCTTTCTTCATATGTCAGTCCTGCCATCCCAGGAATCAGTCTGATGAACCTTCGCTGCACTCCCTCAATAGCAAGAATGTCCTTCCTCAGATTAGGGGACCAAAACTGTACACTGATACGTCCTTACTACACAGTATAAATGCACAAGAGGCCCATGCTTGAGAGAAAGTCAGTCTGTGACCTGTCCTTTATTCCTTAGCACTCAAGTGATGAAGGTGGGTGGAGCTTCCCCTTTTATACCTGAAGGTCCAGGTTAGGTGTGTCTTCCACCTAGTGGTCAGTGTTCTCACGGTGTACAACTTAGGTCAGTTTATACATGGGTTACAATGCTGGTTGAATACATGACATCACCTCCCCCCCCAAAGTCTTATTGGGATCACAGGTTGAGTCTCTCTGGTGGTTTACGCTCCCTTGTAGAGCGCCTGAGTTGGGGCTCCGGTTGTTGGGCGCTGGCCTGAGTGTCTGCTGTTTGCAGTGCCTCAGGCCTGTCCGGACTGCCCACAGTGACTGGGCTCTCCTCCCTTTGGTTCCGGTGTTCAGCCACCTGTGGTGGAGTGAACTCTATATCGTGTTCTTCCTCTGCTTCTTCTATGGGGTTGCTGAACCTCCTTTTTGTTTGATCCACATGTTTGCGGCAGATTTGTCCATTGGTAAGTTTAACTACCAGAATCCTATTTCCCTCTTTGGCAACCACAGTGCCTGCGAGCCATTTGGGCCCTGCAGCGTAGTTGAGGACAAAAACAGGGTCATTGACATCAATACATCGCGCCCTCGCATTCCTGTCATGGTAGTGATATTGTGACTGGCGCCTGCTCTCGACAATTTCTTTCATGGTGGGGTGTATAAGGGATAATTGGGTTTTGAGCGTCCTTTTCATTAGTAGCTCTGCGGGTGGAACCCCTGTGAGCAAGTGTGGTCGGGATCTATAGGCCAACAGGAGGCGTGATAAGCGGGTTTGTAGGGAACCCCCTTGGAATCTGAGCATCCCCTGTTTGATTATCTGCACTGCTCGTTCTGCCTAGCCGTTTGAGGCCGGCTTGAACGGTGCCGTTCTAACATGGTTAATTCCATTGCCTGCCATGAAGTCTTGAAATTCAGTGCTTGTGAAGCACGGGCCATTGTCGCTGACCAAGATGTCTGGTAGACCGTGGGCGGCGAACATTGCCCGTAGACTTTCTACCGTGGCAGAGGATGTGCTTGAATTTAAAATGTCACACTCGATCCATTTGGAGTAGGCGTCAACTACAACCAAAAACATTTTCCCATGAAAGGACCTGCGTAGTCCACATGGATGCATGACCAAGGCTTGGCAGGCCATGGCCAGGGGCTAAGGGGGGCTTCCCAGCTGGGCACACGTGTTGCACCTGCGAACACAAAGTTCCAGATCTGCGTCTATACCTGGCCACCAAACGTGTGACCTGGCAATTGCCTTCATCGTGACAATGCCCGGGTGCCCATTGTGGAGTTCTCTGATGAACACCTCTCTGCCCATCTGGGGCATGACCACGCGGTTTCCCCACAGTAGGCAATCGGCCTGAATCGAGATTTCATCCTTGCGCCTGTGAAATGGTTTAAATTTCTCAGGGCATGCCCTGTACGGGGCTGCCCAGTCCCCATTCAGGACACATTTCTTGACTAGAGACAATAGCGGGTCTCTATTTGTCCAGACTTTAATCTGACGGGCTGTCACGGGTGAGCCTTCGCTTCCGAAAGCTTCAACAGCCATGACCATCTCAGCAGCATGCTCGGTAGCCCCCTCAGTGGTGGCTAGTGGGAGCCTGCTGACTGCATCGGCGCAGTTTTCGGTGCCCGGTCTGTGCCGAATTGTGTAGTCATAGGCAGCTAACGTGAGTGCCCACCTTTGTATGCGGACCGATGCGTTTGCATTTATGGCCTTGTTGTCGGCCAAAAAGGACATTAGGGGTTTGTGATCTGTCTCCAGCTCAAATTTCCTGCCAAACAGGTACTGGTGCATTTTCTTTATCGCATATACACATGCGAGCGCTTCCTTTTCTACCATCCCGTAGCCCCTTTCTGCCTGGGACAGACTCCTGGAGGCATAAGCTACCGGCTGTAACTGACCCTTGGCATTGACATGCTGCAACACACACCCGACACCATAGAACGACGCATCGCACGTTAACACAAGTTTCTTACATGGGTCATATAGCGTTAACAGATTGTTGGAACATAACAAATTGCGTGCTCTAGTAAAAGCCCTTTCCTGGCTGTCCCCCCAGACCCATTCGTGACCTTTGCGTAGGAGCACGTGTAGCGGCTCTTGCAGAGTGCTCAATTTGGGAAGAAAGTTACCAAAATAGTTCAGGAGCCCCAGGAACGAACGCAGCTCCGTCGTGTTACGGGGTCTGGGTGCTCTCTGGATCGCTTCCGTCTTGGACGCAGTTGGGCTGATCCCGTCTGCTGCTACCCTCATCCCCAGGAATTCTACCTCTGGAGCTAGGAAGACGCACTTCGCCTTTTTCAGTCGCAGACCTACCCGGTCCAGTCTGCGTAGCACCTCCTCCAGGTTGTGGAGGTGTTCTTCAGTATCGTAACCCGTAATGAGGATGTCATCCTGAAAAACCACCGTCCCTGGAATCGACTTGAGGAGGCTTTCCATATTTCGTTGGAAGATCGCGGCGGCCGAGCGAATCCCAAACGGACATCTGTTGTACTCAAACAACCCCTTGTGTGTCGTGATGGTGGTCAGCTTCTTCGACTCACTCGCCAGCTCCTGGGTCATGTAAGCTGAGGTCAGGTCCAATTTTGAAAAAAGTTTGCCACCGGATAGCGTCGCAAAGAGGTCCTCCGCTCTCGGTAGCGGGTACTGGTCTTGGAGTGACACCCGATTGATGGTGGCCTTGTAATCACCACATATCGTGACCGACCCATCCGCCTTGAGCACCGGCACAATCGGGCTCGCCCAGTCACTGAATTCGACTGGCGAGATGATGCCTTCTCTCAACAGGCGGTCCAATTCGCCTTCTATCTTTTCCCGCATCACGTACGGCACCGCTCTGGCCTTGTGGTGTACTGGTCTGGCGTACGGGTTTATGTGAATCACTACCTTGGCCCCCATGAAAGTGCCAATGCCGGGTTGAAATAATGAGTCAAATTTGTCCAGGACCTGTGAGCATGATACTCGCTCCACAGAGGAAATTGCATTGACATCACCCCATTTCCAGTTCATGACAGCAAGCCAACTCCTCCCCAGTAGTGCGGGACCGTCCCCTGGGACAATCCAGAATGGCAACCTGTTCTCCGAATCTTTTTGGGTCACGACTACCGTGGCGCTGCCTAGCACCGGAATGATCTGCTTTGTGTAAGTCCGTAGCTGTGCGTCAATCGGCGATAATTTTGGCCTCCAGGCCTTGGATGCCCACAACTTTTCGAACTGTTTGATACCCATCAGGGACTGGCTGGCACCCGTGTCTAACTCCATTGATACTAGGATGCCATTGAGGAGCACTTTCATCATTATCGGTGGCGTCCTGGTGTATGAACTGTATACGTGCTCCACATGAACTCACTGAACTTTAGCTTCCAGCGATTACCCCAGTGTCCATTTCTGCAATTTCTGCAGGTATTTTGCTCATCTCTGCAAACTCCGGCTGAACGTATGCCTCCACGCCTCCAGCATGAGTTGCGGTTTGAAACAAAAGGTCACTTGCCAGTCGATCGTCCCTGACAGCCCCTGTTATTGTCCTTGAGTGCACCATTAACAGGTGTTGATGGCCCCATTACTGGCCGCATTGTCCCTTGCAATGGCGTGAATCGCTGTTCAGCTTGCCATTGTCTCTGTCGAACTCCCCCTCTGGGTTCGACTACATGTTGGGGCATGCCTGACTGCCCTTGTCTGCCTAGAGAACTGTGTGCTGCTTTAACAATGTTGAATTTCTGTCCCAACCATTCCTTAACACAGTGCCTCTCGTCTGTTCTGCTAGTGGCCATGCTCGCGTGGTTTAAATCCCAGTTTCTTGTCGCCATTGATACGTCCTTACTACACAGTATAAATGCACAAGAGGCCCATGCTTGAGAGAAGGTCAGTCTGTGACCTGTCCTTTATTCCTTAGCACTCAAGTGATGAAGGTGGGTGGAGCTTCCCCTTTTATACCTGAAGGTCCAGGTTAGGAGTGTCTCCCACCTAGTGGTCAGTGTTCTCACGGTGTACAACTTAGGTCAGTTTATACATGGGTTACAATGCTGGTTGAATGCATGACATACACAATATTCAAGGTGTGGCCTCACCAAGGCCCTGTACAACTGCAGTAAGACCGTCCTGCTCCTATACTCAAATCCTCTCACTATGAAGGCCAACATGCCATTTGCCTTCTTCACCGCCTGCTGTACCTGCATGCCAACTTTCAATGACTGATGTACCATGACACCCAGGTCTCGTTGCACCTCCCCTTTTACTAATCTGTCACCATTCAGATAATAATCTGCCTTGCTGTTTTTGCCACCAAGGTGGATAACCTCACATATATCCATATTATACTGCATCTGCCATGCATTTGCCCACTCACCTAATCTGTCCAAGTCACCCTGCAGTCTCATAGCTTTCTCCTCACAGCTCACACTGCAACCTAGCTTAGTGTCATCTGCAAACTTGGAGATATTACATTCAATTCCTTCGTTCAAATCATTAATGTATATTGTAAATAGCTGGGGTCCCAGCACTGAACCTTGTGGTACCCCACTAGTCAATGCCTGCCATTCTGAAAAGGACCCGTTTATTCCTACTCTTTGCTTCCTGTCTGCCAACCAGTTCTCTATCCACATCAATACATTACCCCCTATAGCATGTGCTTTAATTTTGCACACTAATCTCTTGTGTGGGACCTTGTCAAAAGCCTTTTGAAAGTCCAAATACACCACATCCACTGGTTCTCCCTTGTCCACTCTACTCGTTACATCCTCAAAAAATTCTAGAAGATTTATCAAGCAGGATTTCCCTTTCATAAATCCATGCTGACTTGGACTGATCCTGTCATCGATTTCCAAATGCACTGCTATTAAGTCTTTAATAATTGATTCCAACATTTTCTCCACTACCGATGTCAGGCTAACTGGTCTATAATTCCCTGTTTTCTCTCTCCCTCCTTTTTTAAAAAGTGGGGTTACATTAGCTACCCTCCAATCCATAGGAACTGATCCAGAGTTGATAGAATGTTGGAAAATGACCACTAATGCATCCACTATTTCTAGGGCCACTTCCTTAAGTACTCTGGGATGCAGACTATCAGGCCCTGGAGATTTATCGACCTTCAATTCCATCAATTTCCCTAACACAATTTCCTTACTAATAAGGATTTCCTGCAATGCAGTGTGCCTTCTGTCTTTCACTTGCACTCTTCCTTCCAAAAAGTTTCTATACTCTTGAAAGTGATTCTGGTGAATTATTGCGCCCATAAACTAGCTGTTCCACGTGGTATTGATAGACACTGGAGGCAAACATGGTGCTTTCCAATTTTCTTCCAGAAAGTTACTGAATTGTGCCTTTTTTGCAAGGCAAAGCAATGAAACATTTGGCAGCAGTATGAATAATTTGTTCACCTGCTTGAATATCTTTCTTGGGATAATTCCCATAAAGTTAAGCAGATGAACTGTTCAGTGAATCAAGCCCTTAAAAATCAGTTGTATTGCTTGTTCTGTAACCGATGCTGTTAATTTGTCCGTCCAAGACTTCCCTTGTTGGCGTTGCTGACTGATAGGATGAGTTTCAGCTGCGATGTCTCAAATGCAATCGCACTCAAAGCAAGATAATTCAAAGCCAACTTGCCCTCCACATCTGTCCAATAGTTGGTGCAGTGTCCCAGGTTTCACCCTTTCGGACTTCAAAGGCACTATTTTCTCAGGTGGTGACTTCCAAGGGTCAGTCCAATATTCTTTAGATTGCCCACAAAGGAATTCCCCACGGCTGCATGATCCCTCTCCAGTCTACAATTGTGTACAGAGACATCCAGGTATTTGTCACGGCTACCTTTTCTAGAATGGCTTTCAGGAATGTTGCAGGGGGAGCATTCTGCTTCAGTCAACTTGGCAACAATGTTTTGTATAGATTTGTTGGGTTAAATCTGAAAATGCCCACATCTAAAATAGGGAAAAAAGCTTAAAAAGGCCAAAGCAAAATATTATGACACACAAACCCTTTGAAGTTTTTTTTTTAAGAACTATGATATTATTTAAAATAAATATTTAAAATAGAGCCAAATTTAAATGGTACAGCATAATAAAAGAATGTGATTCTGCAGTCTTGAAACTAATAGGGTAATTTCTGACTTTGTGCTCCTAGTGCAGGCCCTCACTGGGAACTTGTTTCGAAATTTCTGGCATGTGCTACTCACAATTTTCGGTTCATTTAGTTTGAAGATCTGAAAATCATACAAGGTGCACTCTTGGTGGACAAGGTTACACACCGGGAACATGAAATTGGAAAATGATCTCTTAAATTCGAAAAGCAGCAAGAAGATTCACAAAACTTCTGATAGCCAGGAGGTGGCAGCCTACTCCCAGCAAAAGACAATAAACAGCATGGTCCTCAAAACCTATTGTTGATCTTTTGTATGCAGGGTATTTCCAGTATGTTTTGTTTAATTTCAGATTGTCAGTGTTTGAGTTTTTTTAATCGCCATTGTAATTAATAAAGATGTTGGTAACTATTGTGCTTATTGAGAGGCTCCGAGATCTTGCCCGGATATTTTATTTTTCGCATGGTTTACTTCACAATGGCCATTCATGGGTTTTGGACATACTCAAATGGGAGTGTGCAATTTTCACCCAATTTTCCGTGCTCAGCTCATTCTCAAGACTTCAGGTGCAGTATCGAACTGCTGTCGGGATCATATTAGTGAGAGCAGAGCGTGTAACTGAAATTTAAAAGAATGGGGACAAGAACACGGATTAGGAGCAGGAGTCGGCCATTTGACCCCTTGAGGCTGCTCCGCCACTTAATAAGATCGTGGCTGATCTGATTATGGACTCAGTTCCATCATCATCATCATCATAGGCGGTCCCTCGAACGAGGATGACTTGCTTCCACAAGAGTTCACAGATGTTTCAATGAAGGACCCGATATTCCAGCCCTGAACTCCAGTTGAAAGGGTGGAAGATGCCTGTGCGTGGATTTTTTTAACGTGTGGTGACCGTTGCACATCAGCCACCACACGGGCTCGACCGAAGTAGGCCTTTATCCAGTGGCAAGGGTTTACCAGGACAACCGGAGACCTGCTCTGCTGCACAGACCTAGTACGCACACATATCGCAGTGTGGGCTGACCCGTGCCGCCCCTGGGCCCCGTACTCTCATTCGCCGCACCTTCACCCACGATGTTCCAAGGACCCGGTGCTCCAGCTCTATTTTATCAATATTTATCCCTCAAATCAACATAACAAAAACATTATCTGGGCTCAGTTCCACGTCCCTGCCCACTCCCCACTTAAAAGGGAGTGTCATAATTGATTGACAAAAATTCTGAAAGCCTCTGGAGAGTCTCAAAAGGCATTTCAACTTATCTTTTTGTTGCACTGAGGAGGCAAGGGACTAAAAGGAGTCAGGCAAAAAATGATGGGATGGGAAGGGAAAGAAAAGCTGTGAGGTTACAGACAAGTGGAAGTAGTGCTGCATGAGGTGGTTGGAAGAACGATAGCCCTCGGTATCACACCACAGCATCAACCCCATAGGTTAGCGCTGCAGCATCCATTAAGGAGCGAGAGCCATGTTTCATGCCCCAGCTGACCATTATTGTTACTGGATGTGCCAGCTTGGAAGATGTAGGTGTCTTTGATGTGGATGGCACAGCTCGGCATCAGCTCCTCTATTTACCCAGTTCCTAAGTCGAGTTTCCCACAGCCAGTTCTGACGACGGGTCATAGACCCGAAACGTTAACTCTGTTTCTCTCCACAGATGTTGCCTGACTTGCTGAGATTTCCAGCACTTTCTGTTTTTATTCCCACGGCCATTGCCAGACAGGTTTTCCAAGCTAGGCCTACGGAAATGTTTCGTGGTATCTTGGCAAAGAAGCATACAAAAGTGCAGCTAGTCAGCTATGCACAAATCTTGGTGTGATCGTCGTGTCTGATGTATGAACTTCCTTTGGAAAGAGGAGCCTCCACCTCCAATAATCATCTGCCAAAGCACGGAATGTTTATTTATGTTAGTAGATGCTGGTGTGTGACTACTAGCAGGTGGCACAGAGCATTTCTCTTGCAAGCCTGACCTTTTGTAGATGCTGTTCATTCACATCAGCTGGGGGGATTTCCATTGGGAAACCCATTGATGTCTGTAATGATCCTTGGCAAAAAGAAATGTAACTATTAGCACAAAGACTCAAGTGAATGTAAGTATCCGCTGGAAAATAAACGAGAAAAACAGTTAAGAAGTTACTGAAATAAAGTTACCTTACTGTTCTGTCCTTTCTCTGACCTCCCTACTTAACTCCAGGATGCCCACGTCACATCCTGCACACGAGAATGGCAGAAAAGGGTGTGCAGAACCGACGCACCCTAAATTGATATTTAAATGTAGCTCCCGCTTGTTTGAGGGAGACACTTCCATTGATACTGGTCCTGTCCAACAGAAATCGTACTAGGCACAAAATGAGCAAGATTCCAACAGGACAGCACCCCCATCCATTTTTGCTCCCATCTGCTTGAATCTTCCCCGAAGGGACGGGCGATGGCCTCCGTTGCCCTCAGCCGATCGAAAGGGAGTCGGGTTCAGATCCCCGAATCCGGAGGCAGTTTTATCTGGTAAAGCGAATGATTAGAGGTCTTGGGGCCGAAACGATCTCAACCTATTCTCAAACTTTAAATGTGTAAGAAGCCCGACTCGCTGGCTTGGAGCCAGGCGTGGAATGCGAGTGCCTAGTGGGCCACTTTTGGTAAGCAGAACTGGCGCTGCGGGATGAACCGAACGCCGGGTTAAGGCGCCCGATGCCGACGCTCATCAGACCCCACAAAAGGTGTTGGTTGATATAGACAGCAGGACGGTGGCCATGGAAGTCGGAATCCGCTAAGTAGTGTGTAACAACTCACCTGCCGAATCAACTAGCCCTGAAAATGGATGGCGCTGGAGCGTCGGGGCCCATACCCGGCCGTCGCCGGCAATGGAGAGCCCGCAGGGGCTAGGCCGCGACGAGTATGAGGGCCGCTGCGGTGAGCACGGAAGCCCAGGGCGTGGGCCCGGGTGGAGCCGCCGCAGGTGCAGATCTTGGTGGTAGTAGCAAATATTCAATAGGGTTTAGACAGGTTAGATGCAGGAAGAATGTTCCCAATGTTGGGGAAGTCCAGAACCAGGGGTCACAGTCTAAGGATAAGGGGTAAACCATTTAGGACCGAGATGAGGAGAAATTTCTTCACCCAGAGAGTGGTGAACCTGTGGAATTCTCTACCACAGAAAGTTGTTGAGGCCAATTCACTAAATATATTCAAAAGGGAGTCAGATGAAGTCCTTACTACTAGGGGGATCAAGGGGTATGGCGAGAAAGCAGGAAGGGGGTACTGAAGTTGCATGTTCAGCCATGAACTCATTGAATGGCGGTGCAGGCTAGAAGGGCTGAATGGCCTACTCCTGCACCTATATTCTATGTTTCCCAAAATGAGGCAGACTGCTTAGGAAAATCAAGGTTCTCTTTATTTCAAGTTCTGCAACTGCCGAGCAATGTCGACGTAAATCAGTTGACCCATGCAATCATTGGAAGATGCCAGTTGGAGGTAAGAAATTGACAGTTACATCTCTACTGCTGGCTCAGCTGAGCCGTACAAAGACAAAAGGTGCTTTAAATCAATACATTTACATGCTGTAAATTCAAGCAACTGGCAAGTAATCACAAGAGTAGCCCTAAAAACAAGGGAAATAAACTCAGATACAATCATACAAAATGTATTTTTTGATGTAGATTTGAAGCAATAAAAAAAGGCAAAGGATTTTTGATAGTGCAAGACGGGACTGCCATAAGGTTGCAAAATCACAAACGTTAGATAGCAAATGTTCAGCCAGCAGACTGAACATTTGTTCTGTCTGTGTATTAAAGTTAGAAAGTAAAAGCTACACGATAAGATTTTTATAGCTTTATTTCGTTTACAAACAAAAGCATTGTAAATCACATATTTGATCACTGGGTCCATATAGAAACATAGAAAATAGGTGCAGGAGTAGGCCATTTGGCCCCTCGAGCCTGCACCAGCATTCAATACGATCATGGCTGATCATTCCCTCAGTACCCCTTTCCTGCTTTCTCTCCATACCCCTTGATCCCTTAAGCCGTAAGGGCCATATCTAACTCCCTCTTGAATATAGCCAATGAACTGGCATCAACAACTCTCTGCGGTAGGGAATTCCACAGGTTAACAACTCTGAGTGAAGAAGTTTCTCCTCATCTCAGTCCTAAATAGCTTACCCTTTATCCTTAGGCTATGTCCCCTGGTTCTGGACATCCCCAACATTGGGAACATTCTTCCTGCATCTAACCTGTCCAGTCCCGTCAGAATTTTATAAGTTTCTATGAGATCCCCTATTATCCTTCTAAACTCCAGTGAATACAGGCCCAATCGATCCAGTCTCTCCTCATATGTCAGTCCTGCCAGTCCGGGAATCAGTCTGGTAAACCTTCGCTGCACTCCCTCAATAGCAAGAACGTCCTTCCTCAGATTAGGAGACCAAAACTGAACACTATATTCCAGGTGAGGCTTCACTAAGGCCCTGTACAACTGCAGTAAGAGCTCCCTGCTCCTACACTAAAATCCCCTAACTATGAAGGCCAATGTACCATGACACCCAGGTCTTGTTGCACCTCCCCTTTTCCTAATCTGCCACCATTCAGATAATATTCTGCCTTTGTGTTTTTGCCACCAAAGTGGATAACCACATTTATCCACATTATACTGCATCTGCCATGCGTTTGCCCACTCTGCTAACCTATCCAAGTCACCCTGCAGCCTCTTAATGTCCTCCTCACAGCTCACACCGCCACCCAGCTTAGTGTTATCTGCAAATTTGGAGATATTACACTCAATTCCTTCATCTAAATCATTACTGTATATTGTAAATAGCTGGGGTCCCAGCACTGAGCCCTGCAGCACCCCACTAGTCACTGCCTGCCATTCTGAAAAGGACCCGTTTATCCCAACTCTGCTTCCTCTCTGCCAACCAGTTCTCTATCCACGTCACTACATTACCCCCAATACTATGTGCTTTAATTTTGCACACCAATCTCGTGTGTGGGACCTTGTCAAAAGCCTTTTGAAAGTCCAAATACACCACATCCACTTGTCCACTCTACTAGTTACATTCTCAAAAAATTCTAGAAGATTTGTCAAGCATGATTTCCGCTTCATAAATCCATGCTGACTTGGACCAATCCTGTCACTGCTTTCCAAATGCGCTGCTATTTCATCTTTAATAATTGATTCCAACATTTTCTCCACTACTGATGTCAGGCTAACTGGTCTATAATCACCCATTTTCTCTCCCTCCTTTCTTAAAAAGTGGTGGCTACCCTCCAGTCCATAGGAACTGATCCAGAGTCGATAGACTGTTGGAAAATGACCACCAATGCATCCACTATTTCTAAGGCCATTTCCTTAAGTACTCTGGGATGCAGACTATCAGGCCCCGGGGATTTATTGGCCTTCAATCCCATCAATTTCCCTAACACAATTACCCGCCTAATATGGATTTCCTTCAGTTCCTCCTTCTCACTAGACCCTCAATCCCCTATTATTTCCGGAAGGTTATTTGTGTCTTCCTTTGTGAAGACAGAACCAAAGTATTTGTTTAACTGGTCCGCCATTTCTTTGTTCCCCATTATAAATTCACCTGAATCTGACTGCAAGAGACCTACGTTTGTCTTCACTAATCTTTTTCTCTTCACATATCTATAGAAGCTTTTGCAGTCAGTTTTTATGTTCCCAGCAAGCTTCCTCTCATACTCTATTTTCCCCCTCCTAATTAACTCCTTTGTCCTCCTCTACTGAATTCTAAATTTCTCCCAGTCCTCAGGTTTGCTGCTTTTACTGGCCAATTTATATGCCTCTTCCTTGAATTTAACACTATCCTTAATTTCCCTTGTTAGCCACGGTTGAGCCACCTTCCCCGTTTTATTTTTTAATCCAGACAGGGATGTACAATTGTTGAAGTTCATCCATGTGATCCTTAAATGTTTGCCATTGCCTATCCACCGTCAACCCTTTAAGTATCATTCGCCAGTCTATTCTAGCCAATTCACGTCTCATACCATCGAAGTTACCTTTCCCTAAGTTCAGGATCCTAGTCTCGGAATTAACTGTGTCACTCTCCATTTTAATAAAGAATTCTACCATATTATGGTCACTCTTCCCCAAGGGGCATCGCACAAGATTGCTAATTAGTCCTTTCTCATTACACATCACCCAGTCTAGAATGGCCAGCCCTCTAGTTGGTTCCTCGACATATTGGTTTAGAAAACCATCCTGAATACACTCCAGGAAATCCTCCTCCACTGCTTTGCTACCAGTTTGCTTAGCCCAATCAATATGTAGATTAAAGTCGCCCATGATAACTGCTGTACCTTTATTGCACGCCTCCCTAATTTCTTGTTTGATGCTGTCCCCAACCTCGCTACTACTGTTTGGTGGTCTGTACACAACTCCCACTAGCGTTTTCTGCCTTTCAATATTCCGTAGCTCCGCCCATACCGATTCCACATCATCCAAGCTAATGTCCTTCCTTACTATTGCGTTAATTTCCTCTTTAACCAACAATGCCACCCCACCTCCTTTTCCTTTCTTTCTATCCTTCCTGAATGTTGAATACCCCTGGATGTTGAGTTCCCAGCCGTGGTCACCCTGGAGCCATGTCTCCGTGATGCCAATTACATCATATCCGTTAACAGCTATCTGTGCAGTTAATTCGTCCACCTTATTACGAATACTCCTCGCATTGAGGCACAGAGCCTTCAGGCTTGTCTTTTTAACACACTTTGCCCCTTTAGAATTTTGCTGTAATGTGGCCCTTTTTGCTTTTTGCCTTGGGTTTCTCTGCCCTCCACTTTTACTTTTCTTCTTTCTATCTTTTGCTTCTGCCCCTATTCTACTTCCCTCTGTCTCCCTGCATAGGTTACCATCCTCCTGCCATATTAGTTTAACTCCTCCCCAACAGCACTAGCAAACACTCCCCCTAGGACATTGGTTCCGGTCCTGCCCAGGTGCAGACCGTCCGGTTTGTCCTGGTCCCACCTCCCCCAGAACCGGTTCCAATGTCCCAGGAATTTGAATCCCTCCCTTCTGCACCACTCCTCAAGCCACGTATTCATCTGAGCTATTCTGCGATTCCTACTCTGACTAGCACGTGGCACTGGTAGCAATCCTGAGATTACTACTTTTGAGATCCTACTTTTTAATTTAGCTCCTAGCTCCCTAAATTCGTCTTGTAGGACCTCATCATGTTTTTTACCTATTTCGTTGGTACCTATATACATCACGACAACTGGCTGTTTACCCTCCCCCTTCAAAATGTCCTGCAGCCGCTCCGAGACATCCTTGACCCTTGCACCAGGGAGGCAACATACCATCCTGGAGTCTCGACTGCGGCTGCAGAAACGCCTATCTATTCCCCTAACAATAGAATCCCCTACCACTATAGTTCTCCCACTCTTTTTTCCTGCCTTCCTGTGTAGCAGAGCCACCCACGGTGCCATGAACTTGACTGCTGCTGCTCTCCCCTGAAGAGTCATCCCCCTCAACAGTACCCAAAGCGGTGTATCTGTTTTGCAGGGGGATGACCACTGCTCTTCCTGTTGGTCACCCATCCCCTATCTGGCTGTGTACCCTTTACCTACAGTGTGGCCAACTCACTAAACGTGCTATTCACGACATCCTCAGCATCGCGGATGATCCAGAGTAAATCCACCCGCAGCTCCAGTGCCGCAATGCGGTCTGTCAGGTGCTGCAGCCGGATACACTTCCTGCACATGTAGTCGTCAGGGACACTGGGAGCGTCCCTGACTTCCCACATAGCACGGGAGGAGCATGACATGTGTCCGAGCATTCTTGCCATGACTTAACCCTTAGATGTCTCGGAGCAGCTGCAGGACATTTTGAAGGGGGAGGGTGAGCAGCCAGTTGTCGTGGTGCATATAGGTACCAACAATATAGGTAAAAACGGGATGAGGTCTTTCAAGACGAATTTAGGGAGCTAGGAGCTACATTAAAAGTAGGACCCCAAAGGTAGTAATCTCAGGATTGCTACCAGTGCCATGTGCTAGTCAGAGTAGGAATAGCAGGATAGCTCAGATGAATACATGGCTTGAGGAGTGGTGCAGAAGGAAGGGATTCAAATTCCTGGGACATTGGAACAATGTATTCAAATCCAATTACACTAGTTTGCCTTCTTGAAATCTTTTTCCTTGGACTTACTTGCATTTGCAGTGTGTAAAATAGAACAGGTACACAATTACCTGATCAACTTGCACACTGGTTACAAACACATGTAGAGTCATTTACAGCAGCTGCCAACAGCGACTAATTACAGACCACACTAAAGTTACTTTGATTGCGACCAGCATAAAGGGAGGTTCTTCCTCATTACAAATGTGCTACTTGATATTTTCTTCATCATCTCTCTCTTTCCACTGCTTTTTCATGTTGAAGCATCCAGTTCTCTCCTCCTGACTGACAGGCAGAGACAATCGAGAAATAGGGACTTCCTCATTAAGGTAATCAGGAGCATTTGCTGGGTGGGGAAAGGGGGAATGTTGGCAACCTTGCCCTTCTACATGCAAAGGGTGGTAGAAGTTTGGAACTCTTCCTCAAATGGCATTTGATGCTAGTTCAACTGTTAATGTTAAATGAGATGTTTTTGTTAAGCAAAGAAATTGGGCAGTTAGGTCACAAATCAGCCATGATCTCACTGAAGGGCGGAACAGGCTTGAGGCTAATTCTCCTGTTCCTATGAAAACAAGCAGGAGGAAAAAGCCCTTGGTTCTGCTACCCTGTTACCTCAAGAATAACCTACGGTTCTGTTATATTTAAAAAAAACTCCACAAGACTGAGTACTGTGAGCTTAAACTGATGTGACCTTAGTCTCCTTTTAATAAAACTCCAGAGTGCCAAAGCAGCATGGCAGACAACCTTTTATACTCGCTTGCATGAGGTGTGCAGATGACCCTTGGGTCTCCAACAGGTGCGCCTTGATCCACAACGACGCCCGGCGAGCAGGTGAGCCTCCGACCAGACGAGCAGGAAATCACACCCCCCTCCCCCCCTCCTCCCCTCCAGTGACGGGCCTACGTCCCTCCAGCGGGATCGGGCTTCTCCTCCTCGATGGCTAGACCTCTCCTTCCCCACTGGTGACCTGGCCTCTTCTAACTGGTGAGTAGTATGGCTGTGACCCGGTCGCCATCGCTGATGAGTGGCGTGGTGAAGCCCGAGGTAGGCCCGAACCCATGGAATTCGCAGGGTTGGGTTTAGAGCAGGGGTTTAAGTGTCCAAGATCCCCTAATAGGGTCCATTATGGCTAGGGGAGGTTTAGACAGTGAGAGGGGGGAAGCTGGGGGTGGGAAGTTGCCGGATGGCAGACGATGGTAGTTGTTCAGCAGGGGAGCTCCCTAGGGAGCTGTCACCCCAGCGGCCATCTTGTCACAATTCAGAGGCTGAACTCCAGGACATCGTCGACGTATTTACTGAGGCGTACGAAAGCATAGGCCTTACGCTAGACATCCGTAAGACAAAGCGCATCCACCAACCTGTTCTCGCCGCACAGCACTGCCCCCCAGTCATCAAAATCCACGGCGCGGCCCTGGACAATGTGGATCATTTCCCATACCTCGGGAGCCTTTTATCAACAAAAGCAGACATTGATGAGGAGATTCAATACCGCCTCCAGTGCACCAGCGCAGCCTTCGGCCACCTGAGGAAAAAAGTGTTCGAAAACCAGGCCCTCAAATCTACTACCAAGCTCATGGTCTACAGGGCTGTAGTAATACCCGCCCTCCTGTATGGCTCAGAAACATGGACCATGTACAGCAGACACCTCAAGTCGCTGGAGAAATACCACCGATGCCTCCGCAAGATCCTACAAATCCCCTGGGAGTACAGGTGCACGAACATTAGTGTCCTCGTCCAAGCCAACATCCCCAGCATTGAAGCACTGACCACACTTGATCAGCTCCGCTGGGCAGGCCACATTGTCCACATGCCAGACACGAGACTCCCAAAGCAAGCGTTCTACTCGGAACTCCTTCACAGCAAACGAGCCAAAGATGGACAGAGGAAACTTTACAAGGATACCCTCAAAGCCTCCCTGATAAAATGCAACATCCCCACCGACACCTGGGAGACCATGGCCAAAGACCGCCATAAGTGCATCCGGGAGAGCGCTAAGCACCTCGAGTCTCATCGCCGAGTGCATGCAGAAAACAAGCGCAGGCAGCGGAAAGAATGTGTGGCAAACCTGCCCCACCCTCCCTTACCCTCAACGACTGACTGTATGTCCCACCTGTGGCAGGGACTGTGGCTCTCGTATTGGACTGTTCAGTCACCTAAGGACTCATTCTAAGAGTGGAAGCAAGTCTTCCTCGATTCTGAGGGATTGCCTATGATGATGAGGAAACACGGCAGCCAATTTTGGCACAGCAAGCTGCCACAAACTGCAATGTGAAAATGGCCAGATAATGTTTTTGTTATAAAAACAGAAAATGCTGGAAATACTCAGCGGGTGAGGCAGCATCTGTGGAGAGAGAAACAAGAGTTAATGTTTCAGATCAATGACCCTTTGTCAATTCTGACGAAGGGTCATCGACCTGAAACGTTATCTCTGTTTCTCTCTCCACAGATACTGTCTGACCCACTGAGATTTCCAGCATTTTCTGGTTTTATTTCAGATTCCAACATCTGCAGTATTTTGCTTTTGTATTAATGGGCCTGAAATTCCGATTGAGGTCTTCCCGCAGGCAAACGAGTGAAATAGGGAAAACGATGCGCACTTACCTGTTGCTGCTGCGCCTGTTCGAACTTCTGAGCCTGAGGCCTCTGGTGACTGTGCGTCGCAGCGCGTGCACGTGGGGACGTGCGCAGGCCGGGAGCTGGAGACAGTAACCAATCAGGTTAGTATATTTTCTCATTCATAGTACTAGGAGTTCCGTAAGTCTTGAAACCCTCCCCCAAACATCCAAAACACATAAAAAATAGAATATAAACTACATATTTAACATTCATTTAAATTAAAGTTCTTAAAAAAGAGTCAGGAAAATATTTTTATTATAAATTTTTTAAATTAAGCCTTAAAATAAACTTACTGTAGTGGGGAGGGGTTTTTAAAAATAAAATGTGTTTTTATAACTTTATTTTAAACTTTTTCAGGTTCAAAATTTTAAAGGATATTTGCAGGGCAAGATATTCGTAAATATTGGAAATCTTGCCCTGCAAGTGTCCTCACTCCTGATATGCACGAGATCTGTCAAGCCAGAAACTTGACAGATCGGAAAAGCCGGTTTTCAGCGCATGCGCATTGTGCGCTAAAACCAGGCCTTTCCGATGCCTTCCCGGGCCCGTAGAAACTACATACGGACCCGGGACATCGGAATTTCAGGGCCAATATTTTTGTTTTGTTGATCAAGGGATAAATATTGGCCAAGTAGTGGTACTGCTTGCACCAGATGTTCTTTTTTCAGTCATGTCCAATAAGCAACAATCGATGAAAGAAGCTCAAAGCACCTGCAAATAGTAATTATCTTTTAATTTTCACTTGCACCCAATATAACCTGATTGGGTTTCAGATTTCTAATACTGGCAGACAAAACGCAGGAAACTATAGACCAGTTAGCCTAACATCTGTGGTTGGGAAAATGTTGGAGTCCATTATTAAAGAAGCAGTAGCAGGATATTTGGAAAAGCAAAATTCGGTCAGGCAGAGTCAGCATGGATTTATGAAGGGGAAGTCATGTTTGACAAATTTGCTGGAATTCTTTGAGGATGTAATGAACAGGGTGGATAAAGGGGAACCAGTGGATGTGGTGTATTTGAACTTCCAGAAGGCATTTGACAATGTGCCACATAAAAGGTTTCTGCACAAGATAAAAGTTCATGGGGTTGGGGTAATATATTAGCATGGATAGGGGATTGGCTAACTAACAGAAAACAGAGAGTCGGGATAAATGGTTCATTCTCTGGTTGGCAACCAGTAACTAGTGGGTGCCGCAGGGATCAGTGCTGGGACCCCAACTATTTACAATCTATATTACGACTTGGAAGAAGGGACTGAGTGTAACGTAGCCAAGTTTGCTGACGATACAAAGATGGGAGGAAAAGCAATGTGTGAGGACACAAAAAATCTGCAAAAGGACATAGACAGATTAAGTGAGTGGGCAAAAATTTGGCAGATGGAGTATAATGATGGAAAGTGTGAGGCCATGCACTTTGGCAGAAAGAAAATCAAAGAGCAAGTTATTATTTAAATAGTGAAAGATAGAAACATAGAAAATAGGTGCAGGAGTAGGCCATTCAGCCCTTCTAGCCTGCACCGCCATTCAATGAGTTCATGGCTGAACATGCAACTTCAGTACCCCATTCCTGCTTTCTCACCATACCCCTTGATTCCCCTAGTAGTAAGGACTTCATCTAACTCCTTTTTGAATATATTTAGTGAATTGGCCTCAACAACTTTCTGTGGTAGAGAATTCCACAGGTTCTCCACTCTCTGGGTGAAGAAATTCCTCCTCATCTCGGTCCTAAATGGCTTCCCCCTTATCCTTAGACTGTGTCCCCTGGTTCTGGACTTCCCCAACATTGGGAACATTCTTCCTGCATCTAACCTGTCTAACCCCGTCAGAATTTTAAACGTTTCTATGAGGTCCCCTCTCATTCTTCTGAACTCCAGTGAATACAAGCCCAGTTGATCCAGTCTTTCTTGATAGGTCAGTCCCGCCATCCCGGGAATCAGTCTGGTGAACCTTCGCTGCACTCCCTCAATAGCAAGAATGTCCTTCCTCAGGTTAGGAGACCAAAACTGTACACAATACTCCAGGTGTGGCCTCACCAAGGCCCTGTACAATTGTAGCAACACCTCCCTGCCCCTGTACTCAAATCCCCTCGCTATGAAGGCCAACATGCCATTTGCTTGCTGTATTGCAAAGTGCTACAGTGCAGCGGGACCTGGGGATACTTGTGCATGAAACAGAAAAGGATAGTATGCAGGTACAGCAAGTGATCAGGAAGGCCAATGGAATCTTGACCTTTATTGCAAAGGGTTGGAATATAAAAGCAGGGAAGTCTTGCTACAGCTATACAGGCCACACCTGAAATACTGCGTGCAGTTTTGGTTTCCATATTTACGAAAGGATATACTTGCTTTGGAAGCAGTTCAGAGAAGGTTCACTAGGTTCATTCCGGAGATGAGGGAGTTGACTTATGAGGAAAGGTTGAGTAGGCTGAGCCTCTACTCATTGGAATTCAGAAGAATGAGAGGTGATCTTACCGAAACGTGTAAGATTATGAGGGGGCTCGACAAGGTGGATGCAGAGAGGATGTTTCCACTGATGGGGGAGACTAGAACTAGAGGACATGATCTTAGAATAGGGGGTCACCCATTTAAAACTGAGATAAGGAGAAATTTCTTCTCTGAGGGTTGTAAATCTGTGGAATTTGCTGTCTCGGAGAGCTGTGGAAGCTGGGTCATTGAATAAATTTAAGATAGAAATAGACAGTTTCTTAAACGATAAGGGGATAAGGAGTTATGGGGAGCGGGCAGGAAAGTGGAGCTGAGTCCATGATCAGATCAGCCATTGAATGGCGGAGCAGGCTCGGGGGGGGGGGCCGTATGGCCTATTCCTGCTCCTATTTCTTATGTTTTGCTTTGCCTTGCCTTTTGCAAGAGGCTGCGCTTGGAGCTGGAGCGCTTGCACCTTGGCAGGGCGGGGCCGTGGAGCTCTTGCCTTTGATTGGACGCGCCGCTTGCCAATCATCCTGAGTGACATTGGGTGCCATCTTGGCAGGCGGGCCGTCGAGTGAGGCGGGGGGGGGGGGAATATCGCAAAATGGCGGTAAAAGGAGGACAGCGGGCCGGGAAATCGGGAGCAGTGCCAGCTCTGTGAAAAAAAACCCCGCCGTCCGCGATATCGGGGCTGGATCGTCGCCGTGTGTGTGTGTGTGTTGGTTTGATTACATCTGTGAGCGATGGACCGGCTGGCGCCGTTTGGCAGTGAGTAGCCCACCCCCCCGCCCGCCTGCCTCACCGTCGGGGGGAGGCCGGAAAGCATCGACCCCCTCGTGGGGCCCGCGGCTGGGGCGCTCGCACTGAGCCGGGACTCAGTTAGTAAGCGAGGGGGCGCTTTTGCTTCTTGATAAAGCCTCTTCCCTCCTCAACATATTCAAATCCAAAAGGTCTTGGCAGAAAACGCACGAAATCGGCAGAAAGCACATCGCCGCAAAATGATTGGATTTAAACAAAAAAAATTGTTTTTTTTATTTAAGTGAACAAGTCCAAGGGGACGACTTTTCCGGCACTGGAGGGTCGGTGCTCACGTTTACCTCTGGCCAGCGGATGGCTGGTGAACCCCCTTCCCCCCCCCATTCCCACTGAATTTAATCATCTTTTCATTCGCTACTGCTGAATGTTTCACAGACTGGGATGTCAGCGGAGCTGTCTGTGCTCTTGTGTTCAGTCAGAGCCCGTTGCCACGTGTGTCATGCACTCGCTCTCCCTCCTCCTCTGATGGTGGTGGAGGGAAATGCAGGCTGGCAGGCCCAAGCTTGGGTGTTGACTCTTTTTGAGCTGTGACGGACCAGACCAGGGCAGGGCAGATTGGGCCACTTTCAACCCGCTGCTTCACGTCGACCGCGGCAGCAGTAAAGTTGAGAATGCCACACTACCTGTATATTGTACAGGTGTGAGGGGACCCAGAAGAGCCGAGGGCCCCGGAGGAGGGGGGGAGGGGGGCAGCACGGGCCAGCCCACGCTGCGATATGTGTGCGCACTAGGCCAGAGCGGGTCTCCAGTCGTCCTGGTTAATCCTTGCCACTGGACCACGTGTGGTGGCTGATGTGCAACGGTCACCACATGTTGAGAAAAATCCAGGCACAGGCATCTTCCACCCCCTCAATTGGAGTTCAGAATTGAAACCTCTGTGAACTCGTGTGGAAGCACGTCATCCTCGTTCGAGGGACCGCCTATGATGATGAAACTTAATAGCATTGGCCTCCCTAGCCAGGAAGCCAAGAATTATCGGCCAATGTTCCTGCTGCAAAAAAAAAACATTATCTGATCATTATCACACTTGTTGTTTGTGGGAGCTTGCTGTGTGCAAATTGGACACCACATCTCCTACATTATAACAGTGACTACTCTTCAAAATTACTTCATTGGCTGTAAACCACTTCAGGAAGTCCTGAGGTCATGAATGACGCTATATGAATGCAAGTCTTTCCATTGCTGATTCTCTGTCGGCTTTGTGCTTATGATGCTTGTAATAGTTCAATAGCAACCAAAAGCAAAAAAAAAAAGCACAACTGCAGATACTGGAAATCTGAAACAAAAACAGAATACTGGAAACACTCAGCAGGTCAGTCTGCATCTGTGATGAGAAAAAAAAGGACTTGCATTTATATAGCACCTTTCACTACCAGAGGACATCCCAAAACACTTTACAGCCAATTGAATACTTTTGAAATGTAGTCACTGTTGTAATGTAGGAAATGTAGCTACCAATTTGTGCCCAGCAAGTTCCCACAAATAGCAATGTGCTTATGAGCAGATAATCAGAGAACAGACAAGTTTTTTTTTCCAAGTGCAGATCCTTCAAAAGTGAAAAATAAGAGACGGACAGGCATATAAATCGAGTCAAAAAAGGGGATAGGGGAAAATCTAAATAATTAATTAGTACTTTCTAACTAGGCTCACAATGTTGCAGGGCTGCCAGTAGTGTAGAACTGCAGTCTTAACTTGAGTGTCTCCTGAAGGATACAAAAGGGAGAAAGGTGGGGAAGAAGAATTTGAATACTGTCATTTTAAGTTTTACTTCACAAACTGCTCAGATTTTTCTCCTCTATAAATTGACATTGTTTTTACATGGAATTACTTAGAATCTACACACACGCACAAACGGTCCATTCGGCCCAACTGGTCTATGCCAGTGATTAAACGCCACACGAGCCAAATCCCACTCGGCTACTTATTCCCACCCTTCTCCTGTATCTCTCTTTCCTTCTCCTTTATGTATGCAAGCCTAATTGTAAAATAATTTAATGAAATACAGAAAAGCTGCCAATACAGCAGGTCAGTCAGTATCTATGGGGAGGATATTTGTGGTTTTGAATGTCTTCTTTCAAATTTCCAGCATTGCAGTATTTTGCTTCCAGGAGATAATTAATTATTGCTAGGGTAGCTGCATGAACCTTCAGCAATTCCGCTACAGTTATATTACACTTTTACTGAAAGCTGAGTGGCGCCACTAATATGTAGTGTGAGTACATGCAATGTATTAGTTTTGTTACAATACCGGGAGCTAGCAACTGCTGAGTTGTCTTGATCTGATTTTATTTCAGGTGACCCTTTTGATCAACCACCATGTCGTGGTTGCTCTTCTTACCTGAAGGAACCCTACATAAAGTGTGCAGACTGTGGACCTCCTCCGCTGCTTATATGCTTACAGGTATGCTTACCGGAGAGTGGGACTAACTGGATTGCTAGTCAAAAGAGCTGGTGCAGACTCGATGGGCTAAATAGCCGCCTTCTATGCTGTACTATTATATGATTCTAGGTACACTGAGATTAACTGAGTTTATACGAGACTGCAGATACATGTTTAGTCTTCCTTATTTAAATTTCACATCCTGCAGTTGCAGTGTTTTATCATAAATGTCAGAAATAGCCCTATCCAGGAACATTGTGGTCCAAAATAATGGAATTGAAGTATTTATGGTGTTGAAAAATATAGAAAAATTAATGATACTGTACTGTGAAACATATCCCACAATATGAGAAATGGCTGGGCTATGTGTTCATACGAATTGTCTTTTTTTCCTATTCCCCACTGTTCTCATATTGGTAACTAATTGTGTTTATAATGTATATTTGTGTGGTAAAGTAATAAAAACAGCAGCGGGTCGGGGTCATGATCCATCTCCAATCAATTTGAGGTCGGTCAATGCAGCTTTGGAGGACCACCTTCGTTTTATTCCCAGATTTTGCGATATCTGATATTTGAAAAGACCTAAAGGAGTCTCACATTCTGAGAGTTTCCTTCAAGTTGATGTTCCCAAAGTGATCATGTCACTCATAGTAAAAGCAGTATAAAAACAACCCCAGAAAATCACTAGTTAAAGCATGTGAATAGCAGTTTTTGAGCTTGTTCAATGATTTGTGATTCTGCTGTAGTTTGACACCTGAGGTTGAAAACTAAGCTTTGTTTAGGTGTCAGATTTTATGCTTGAAGTTTTCTGAAGTATGAGCTGACAAGCTCAGATTTGAGTGACATGATGACATAGCATAAAGCCTTAAAACTCAAGACTGCATTGTAAAAGATAGGAATTAGGGATCAATTCAGAAAATTGGTTGCAAATGGCACTGTTGGGAAATAAAAGAAAATGGACAATTAATTTTCTAAAGAAATATCCAAGTAAACTTTGGTCTAACTACTTGATGATCTCACTGTATAGAACATTGTTTTAGTAGATTTAATGGGAAGACTAGAAACATAGAAAATAGGTGCAGGAGTAGGCCATTCGGCCCTTCAAGCCTGCACCACCATTCAATAAGATCATGGCTGATCATTCACCTCAGTACCCCTTTCCTGCTTTCTCTCCATACCCCTTGATCCCTTTAGCCGTAAGGGCCACATCTAACTCCCTCTTGAATATATCCAACGAACTGGCATCAACAACTCTCTGCGGTAGGGAATTCCACAGGTTAACAACTCTCTGAGTGAAGAAGTTTCTCCTCATCTCAGTCCTAAATGGCCTACCCCTTATCCTTAGACTATGTCCTCTGGTTCTGGACTTCCCCAACATCGGGAACGTTCTTCCTGCATCTAACCTGTCCAGTCCCGTCAGAATTTTATATGTTTCTATGAGATCCCCTCTCATCCTTCTAAACTCCAGTGATTACAGGCCCAGTCGATCCAGTCTCTTCTCATATGGCAGTCCTGCCATCCCAGGAATCAGTCTGGTGAACCTTTGCTGCACTCCCTCAATAGCAAGAACGTTCTTCCTCAGATTAGGAGACCAAAACTGAACACAATATTCCAGGTGAGGCCTCACTAAGGCCCTGTACAACTGCAGTAAGACCTCCCTGCTCCTATACTCAAATCCCCTAGCTATAAAGGCCAACATACCATTTGCCGCCTTCACCGCCTGCTGTACCTGCATGCCAACTTTCAATGACTGATGTACCATGACACCCAGGTTTCGCTGCACCTCCCCTTTTCCTAATCTGCTGCCATTCAGATAATATTTTGCCTTTGTGTTTTTGCCACCAAAGTGGATAACCTCACATTTATCCACATTATACTGCATTTGCCCACTCACCTAACCTGTCCAAGTCACCCTGCAACCTTTTAGCATCCTCCTCACAGCTCACACCACCACCCAGCTTAGTGTCATCTGCAAACTTGGAGATATTACACTCAATTCCCTCATCCAAATCATTAATGTATATTGTAAATAGCTGGGCTCCCAGCACTGAGCCCTGTGGCACCCTATTAGTCACTGCCTGTCATTCTGAAAAGGACCCGTTTATCCCGACTCTGCTTCCTGTCTGTCAACCAGTTCTCTATCCATGTCAGTCCATTACCCCCAATACCATGTGCTTTAATTTTGCACACCAATCTCTTTGGGACCTTGTTAAAAGCCTTTTGAAAGTCCAAATACACCACATCCACTGGTTCTCCCTTGTCCACTTCACCAGTTACATCCTCAAAATTTTTTAGAAGATTTGTCAAGCAGGATTTTCCTTTTATAGATCCATGTTGACTTGGACCGATCCCGTCACTGCTTTCCAAATGTGCTGCTATTTCATCTTTAATAATTGATTCCAACATTTTCCCCACTACTGATGTCAGGCTAACTGTTCTATAATTACCTGTTTTCTCTCTCCCTCCTTTCTTAAAAAGTGGTGTTACATTAGCTACCCTCCAGTCCATAGGAACCGATCCAGAGTCGACAGACTGTTGGAAAATGATCACCAATGCATCCACTATTTCCAGGGCTACGTCCTGGGGGTAGTGTGCTGACATGGATTGAGAACTGGTTGTCAGACAGGAAGCAAAGAGTAGGAGTAAATGGGGACTTTTCAGAATGGCAGGCAGTGACTAGTGGGGTACCGCAAGGTTCTGTGCTGGGGCCCCAGCTGTTTACACTGTACATTAATGATTTAGACGAGGGGATTAAATGTAGTATCTCCAAATTTGCGGATGACACTAAGTTGGGTGGCAGTGTGAGCTGCAAGGAGGATTCTATGAGGCTGCAGAGCGACTTGGATAGGTTAGGTGAGTGGGCAAATGCATGGCAGATGAAGTATAATGTGGATAAATGTGAGGTTATCCACTTTGGTGGTAAAAACAGAGAGACAGACTATTATCTGAATGGTGACAGATTAGGAAAAGGGGAGGTGCAACGAGACCTGGGTGTCATGGTACATCAGTCATTGAAGGTTGGCATGCAGGTACAGCAGGCGGTTAAGAAAGCAAATGGCATGTTGGCCTTCATAGCGAGGGGATTTGAGTACAAGGGCAGGGAGGTGTTGCTACAATTGTACAGGGCCTTGGTGAGGCCACACCTGGAGTATTGTGTACAGTTTTGGTCTCCTAACCTGAGGAAGGACATTCTTGCTATTGAGGGAGTGCAGCGAAGGTTCACCAGACTGATTCCCGGGATGGCGGGACTGACCTATCAAGAAAGACTGGATCAACTGGGCTTGTATTCACTGGAGTTCAGAAGAATGAGAGGGGACCTCATAGAAACGTTTAAAATTCTGACGGGGTTAGACAGGTTAGATGCAGGAAGAATGTTCCCAATGTTGGGGAAGTCCAGAACCAGGGGACACAGTCTAAGGATAAGGGGGAAGCCATTTAGGACCGAGATGAGGAGGAATTTCTTCACCCAGAGAGTGGTGAACCTGTGGAATTCTCTACCACAGAAGGTTGTTGAGGCCAATTCACTAAATATATTCAAAAAGGAGTTAGATGAAGTCCTTACTCCTAGGGGAATCAAGGGGTATGGTGAGAAAGCAGGAATGGGGTACTGAAGTTGCATGTTCAGCCATGAACTCATTGAATGGCGGTGCAGGCTAGAAGGGCCGAATGGCCTACTCCTGCACCTATTTTCTATGTTTCTAAGTACTCTGGGATGCAGACTATCAGGCCCCAGGGATTTATCGGCCTTCAATCCCATCAATTTCCCTAACACAATTTCCCACCTAATAAGGATTTCCTTCAGTTCCTCCTTCTCACTAGACCCTCGGTCCCCTAGTATTTCTGGAAAGTTATTTGTGTCTTCCTTCGTGAAGACAGAACCAAAGTATTTGTTTAACTGGTCCGCCATTTCTTTGTTCCTCATTATAAATTCACCTGAATCCTACTGCAAGGGACCTACGTTTGTCTTCACTAATCTTTTTCTCTTCACATATCTATAGAAGCTTTTGCAGTCAGTTTTTATGTTCCCAGCAAGCTTCCTCTCATACTCTATTTTCCCCCTCCTAATTAAACCCTTTATCCTCCTCTGCTGTATTACAAAATTCTCCCAGTCCTCAGGTTTGCTGCTTTTTCTGGCCAATTTATATGCCTCTTCCTTGGATTTAACACTATCCTTAATTTCCCTTGTTAGCCATGGTTGAGCTACCTTCCCTGTTTTATTTTTACTTCAGACAGGGATGTACAATTGTTGAAGTTCATCCATGTGATCTTTAAATGTTTGCCATTGCCTATCCATCGTCAACCCTTTAAGTATCACTCGCCAGTCTATTCTAGCCAATTCACGTCTCATACCATCGAAGTTACCATTCCTTAAGTTCAGGACCCTAGTCTCTAAATTAAGCGTGTCACTCTCCATCTTAATAAAGAATTCTACCATATTATGGTCACTCTTCCCCAAGGGGCCTTGCACAACAAGATTGCTAATTTTTAAAAAATTTGTTATTCTGTTTTGTAGTGCTTTACTAGAGGGTTTGAGTACAAGAAGCATCAAAGTGACCATAGTTACGAAATAATGGTGAGTACAGAGATTTTTTTAATTCCCCTTTACATAGATATTGGGAGCTGAATAATTTCTCTTGTAAGTGAGGAAGTTCTGATCGTTCCTTAATGATGTTTCTTGTAAAGAAATAAATTCTGTTTATACCATTCTGTGTATAGTGTGTGTATATACATAATTTTAACTATAGTTTACAATTTTGTTTGTATATCTAATGTTGAAGGCAGGCATAACAATATTGGCCAGCCATATAGGGTTTGGAAGATTTCTTTTCGGTTGTCACATCTAGTTATCAGGCCAAGATTGTGCAGGTGCACCAACTGGGTTGACAAGAGTAAGAGAAGATAAGAAGTAGTGATTAGGATATACTAATCTTGTGTTTTAAAAGGCATGCTTTTAGGAATTGCAATCTGAGTAAACTGAATTGCCTGAAGATGTTTTATACTTTCCACGCATTCACAAAATGAGCTATGCTGAGTTTATTGACCAACAACTTTAATGTTGTGAAACGTCCCAAGGCGCTCAACAGGATTATTATGGGCTAAAAATTTGACACCGAGCCGCATAAGTAGAAATTAGCGCAGATGACCAAAAGCTTGGTCAAAGAGGTATGTTTTAAGGAGGGTCTTGAAGGAGGAAAGAGAGGCGGAGAAGTTTAGGCAGGGAGCTCAAGAGCTTGGGGCTTAGGCAACAGAAGGCACGGCCACCAATGGTTGAGCGATTACAATCAGGGATGTTCAAGAGGGCAGAATTAGAGGAGCGCATACATCTGGGGGTGCGGCTGGAGGAGAATACAGAGATGGGGAGGGGCACGGCCATTGAGGAATTTGAAAATAAAGGTGAGAATTTTGAAATTGATGTGTTACTTAACCGGAAACCTGTGTAAGTCGGCGAGCACAAGGGTGATGGGTGAGAGGGACTTGGTGCGAGTTAGGACACGGGCAGCCAAGTTTTGGATCACCTCTAGTTTACTTAGAGTAGAATGTGGGAGGCCAGCCAGGAGTACGTTGGAATAGTCAAGCCTAGAAGTAACAAAGGCATGAATAAGGGCTTCAGCAGCGAATGAGCTGAGGCAGGGGCAGAGATGGACGATGTTACGGAGGTGGAAATAGGCGGTACGAGTTATGCTGCGGCTATGTGGTCGAAAGCTCATTTCAGGGTCAAATGATACCAAGATTGCGAACAGTCCGGTTCAGCCTCAGACAGGAGTTGGGGAGAGGGATGGAGTCAGGGAATGGAGTTTGTGGCAGGGACCAAAAACAATGGCTTCGGTCTTTCCAATATTCAAATGGAGAAAATTTCTGCTCATCCACAACTGGATGTCGGGCAAGCAGTCTGACAACTTAGAGAGAAGGGTCGAGAGAAGTGGTGGTGACATAGAGCTGGGTGTCATCAACATACATGTGGAAACTGACCCTATGTTTCCGGATGATGTCATCAAGGGGCAGCATATAGATGAGAAATAGGAGGGACCCAAGGATAGATCTTGGGGACACCAGAGGTATCGATGTAGGGGCGGGAAGAGAAGCCGTTGCAGGTGATTCCTTGGCTACAATGAGATAGATAAAAATGGAACCAGGCAAGTGCAGACCTTCCCAGCTGGACGACACTGGAGACACGTTGGAGAAGGATAGAGTGGTCAACTGCGTCAAAAGCAGTCGACAAGTCAAGAAGAACGAGGAGGGATAGTTTGATTTTGTCACAGTCATAAAGGATGTCATTTGACTTTGATGAGAGCCGTTTCAGTCCTGTGGCAAGCGCGGAAACCGGATTGGAGGGATTCAAAATGGAATTGCGGGAAAGATGGGCACAGATTTGAGAGGTGACAACATGTTGAAGGACTTTACATTCAACAATGTGGCGGAAATTTTAGTTCAGAGACTGAAAATAACTACATTTACCTCCTTCTTCGATTCTTCTAGTCAGACATAGCACAGCTGTGACAACGCTGAGTTTCACAAGTTTAAAAAAAAAAATCCTCTACTTAATATTGAAATATCATCATCATACGCAGTCCCTCGGAATCGAGGAAGACTTGCTTCCACTCTTAAAATGAGTCCTTAGGTGGCTGAACAGTCCTATACGAGAGCCACAATCCTTGTCACAGGTGGGACAGATAGTCATGGAGGGAAAGGGTGGGTGGGACAGGTTTGCCGCACACTCTTTCCGCTGCCTGCGCTTGATTTCTGCATGCTCTCGGCGATGAGACTCGAAGTGCTCAGCGCCCTCCCGGTTGCACCTCCTCCACTTAGGGCGGTCTTTGGCCAGGGACTCCCAGGTGTCGGTGGGGATGTCGCACTTTATCAGGGAGGCTTTGAGGGTGTCCCTGTAACATTTCCTCTGCCCACTTTTGGCTCGTTTGCCATGAAGGAGTTCCGAGTAGAGCGCTTTCCTTGGGAGTCTCGTGTCTGGCATGCGAACGATGTGGCCTGCCCAGCAGAGCTGATCAAGTGTGGTCAGTGCTTTGATGCTGGGGCTGTTGGCCTGGTCGAGGGCACTAATGTTGGTGCGTCTGTCCTCCCAGGGGATTTGTAGGATCTTGCGAAGGCATCGTTGGTGGTATTTCGCCAGCGACTTAAGGTATCTACTGTACATGGTCCATGTCTCTGAGCAATGCAGGAGGGCGGGTATTACTACAGCACTGTAGACCATGAGCTTGGTGGCAGATTTGAGAGCCTGATCTTCAATCACTCTTTTCCTCAGACGGCCGAAGGTTGCGCTGGCGCACTGGAGGCGGTGTTGAATCTTGTCTTCAATGTCTGCTCTTGTAGATAAGAGGCTCCCGAGGTATGGGAAATGGTCCACGTTGTCCAAGGCCGCGCCATGGATCTTGATGACTGGGGGGGCAGTGCTGTACGGCGAGGACAGGCTGGTGGGGGACCTTTGTCTTATGGATATTTAGCGTAAGGCCCATGCTTTCGTACGTCTCAGCAAATAACGTCGACTATGTGCTGGAGTTCAGCCTTTGTATATGCACAGCGCAGGCATCGTCCGCGTACTGTAGCTCGACGACAGAGGTTGGGGTGGTCTTGGACCTGGCCTGGAGACGGCGAAGGTTAAACAGTTTCCCACTGCTTGCGTAGTTTAGTTCCACTCCATTGAAATAAGACAAATGGTGATGACTGTATTTAGCTTTTTCTTTTTCTTTTTCTTTCCATTACCTATATGCAGACGTCTGATTTTCCCATTTTGGATCCAAACTGGACAGCTCAGGAGGAGATGGCATTACTTGAGGCTGTGATGGACTGTGGTTTTGGAAACTGGTAATATAATTCATTATTCATTCGCAATAAAAATATTAACTCTCATTTTCCAACAAACTTTGGCAAATATATATTCTCTGCCAAGATTTGTCTTCAGTTCACAATGGTCCTTTACGAGGAGCTCATGGACTTTTTTGTTACCACGATAGAAGAATTCAGCAACCGTTGCTGTTCATTGCTCCCATTTCCATGCCCAACAAGTGAAACATCCTCCCCCACTCTAGCACTGAACCCTGTTTCTCTTTTGTTCCTCTCCCATCTCCACCCCCCCACCCTACCCATGCCCTCTCCAAGCTCATCTCAGTCCACGAGATCCACCCCCTGCTCCATTGACACTTGCTTCCATTAAACTTCTGGCCTCATGCTAGCTGATATATTATAATTAACCATCCTCGAGTGCTGAACTCCATTCTAGCAAAGCTGCCGTTATCACTCGCTTCTCAAAAAACGCACCCTTGCCACCTCTGTCCTTGTAATCTACCGCCTCGGCTCCACTCTCCCTTTCCTCTTTAAAGAACTTCAATCAGGTTTCTGACCCTCCCGCAGCAATGAAACAGCTCTAATCAAAATCACGGACAACATTCTTCGTGCTACTGATTGTGGTGCTGAAGGAGATTAGAGATTGGGGGGGAGGGGGGGCGAGGCCATGGAGGAATTTGAAAATAAGGATGAGAATTTTTGAAATTGAGACATTGCTTAACCAGTAGCTAATGTAGGTCAGCGAGCACAGGGGTGATGGGTGAACGGGACTTGGTACGAGTTAGGACACAGGCAGTCGAGTTTTGGATCACCTCTAGTTTACGTAGGGTAGAATGTGGGCGGCCGGCCAGGAGTGTGTTGGAATAGTCAAGTCTAGAGGTAACAAAGGTATAGATGAGGGATTCAGCAGTGGATGAGCTGAGGCAAGGGCGGAGACCTCAACCTCTGTAGCTTTTGACACGGTTGACCACAACATCTCCTCCATTGTCCCACTCAGTGCCCTAATTGGTGAACTCCTGAATTCAAACCCCAGTCTTGCCTATTCTTCACACACTGATTCTTCCAAGAGAATGGGCTTCTGAATTCTCTGCCAATATATTTTGGAAAAGATTACTGACAAATTGCCAGACATGAATAGTATATTCCCAAAGCACTCAATTGGGATATTGCACCCAAAATGTGCTTGAAATTGCACTAGTTGGGTTACTTTATGCAAATGAATTTTAACGAAAATTTGTAATCACAAACTTACAATCTTCCGTGAATCAGCGCAATCGGGCAGCATAATGGAACATAATTGTTTCTTTTTTTTCTTTCCATTCAAAAGTATTCCTTCGACCCTATTCCCACCAATCTGTTGACCACCCAACTTCCCTTCCAGGCCCCCATGTTAGCTGATATTGTTAACGGTTTCCTCTCCTCAGCTGCTGTTCCCCTTCCCTCAAAATCCAATATTGAATGAGCAGAAATTTCCTCACAACTAAATATTGGGAAGAATGAAGCCATTGTCTTTGGTCCCCACCAAAACTGTGTTCCCTGGCCACCATTTCCATCCCATCCCCTGACAACTGTCTGAAGCTGAGCCTCAATTTTAATATTTTCATCCTTGTTTTCAAATCCCTCCATGGCCTCGCCCCTCCCCATCTCTGTAATCTCCTCCGATCCTACAAGCCTTTGAGATCTCTGCGCCTTTCCAATTCCGACAATTTTAATCGCTCAACCAGTGGTGGCCGTGCCTTCTGATCCCTGGGCCCTAAGCTCTGGAATTCCTTCCCTAAACCTCTCCGCCTCTCTACCTCCCTCTCCTTTAAAATACTCCTTCAAAACCTACCTCTTTGACCAAGCTTTTGGTCATCTGTCTTGATAGCTCTTTCTGTGTTTCGATGTCAAATTTTGATTGATAACGCTTTTGTGAAGCGCCTTGGGACGTTTTGCAACGTTAAAAGCGTAATATAAATGCAAGTTTTTTTGTTGTGTAAAAGATAACGGAAAACACAAACTTAAGTGATTATGGGCGTAACTCACTCATGTTTAAATTTCCCTGATCTTTTGCGCTGGTTCGGAAAAGTTGCGCTGGATTCTGGCCGGAAACTTGAGCACTATATGTTTTTTTTTGGCTCAGTGTTGAACTGTGCAGCACATTTACCCAGTAACTCACTGTTTATTACTTAGTTATACACTATAGAAATGTACAATACACCTGTTAACCACTTATTTTTACTCTCTTTTGAAGGCAAGATGTAGCCAACCAGATGCGTACAAAATCCAAGGAAGATTGCGAGAAGCACTACATGAAACATTTTGTTAACAATCCGCTGTTTTCTTCCACTTTACTGAGTTTGAAGCAGTCTGAAGAAACCAAAGACCTTGATACAGCAATCACATTTAGAGGTGAATATTCGTTAGATTTGAAATTCGAGAAGGAGTGTTGGACAAAAAAACCTAACCGAGAGATGGCTTCCTCAGTGACTGAACTGTGGCACACATTTGAAAAGGCTTATGGGGACTACCCTGATGGCTCATTAAGCTTATCCAATGAGTGGTTGAGCTATACAGACCAGGAAGATCTCAGGTTTGATCCTCGGTCTCTGCTGAGTTACTGATATCTTCCTGGAGCCAATAGGAGTGCTACAGTTGGCTTTGGTGTCCCTGGGTCACAGATGGGCAAATTTGCCACGCTTCTTGTTCCTGGGGTGGGTCATCAGCTGCCGACTTGATCAGGCTCAGCTGTGATGCCCATCCAGTTGAATAACCTGTTGCTACTCACTGTTCATCAGAGAACATCATGCATTGAAGTGCTAGTTTTCAAAGAAGTATATCTACTGGAGGCTAGTACATGTATTTTATAACTGTCCAAGGTCCTCTTAATTTTGTACCAACACCGGTCCTATCACCTTGGGTAAACCTCTGATGGAGTTTTTTTTTAAAGAAAATTATGCAAATCTAAAGTAAAAAGACAGAAAATACTAGAAGTGTACAGCAGGTCAATCAACATTTGAAAGAGAAAACTATGTTAATGTTTCAGTTGTGACTCATCAAAACATGCTGCATGGGTTTTCGGGGGCGGGGGGGGGTAAGAGAATCTTATGGCCCATCTTCTCGCATTGAGATTTAATTTTTGGTCTTCTATTTGAAATTAAACTCCGTTACTATAAAATAAATCGTGCTGTTGTTTGCCCAATTAACCACAGCTTGTGATGACCCGCCCAGACCAGCGTTTGATTCTGCAGTGTCGAGGGACATGGCAGGATACATGCCAGCACGAGCAGACTTTGTTGAGGTAAGTTGTATGTCTTGCTTGGATTGTAGAATAAATTCAAGAATCAACATTAAAAGAATAGAACAAGTGTAACCATTTGTAAATAATAAAAAAGACTTAAAATGTCTGTTTAACCCAGAGATCGGTTCGAATGTGGAACTTGCTACCACATGGAGTAGTTGAGGCGAAAAGCAAAGATCCATTTAATGGGAAGCTATACAAGTACATGAGGGAGAAAAGAAAATAAGGATATGCTGATCGGGTTAGACAAGCCCATGTGGTGCATAAACCAGTTGGGTCAAATTACCTGTTTCTGTACTGTAAATTCTAGGTAATATGTAATTCGATGTAAAATCATTATACAAATGGCTCATTCTGCACAATCCTACAAACCACTAAATACTGACTTTTGTTCTTTAAATAAAAAGACTTTCAGTGGTGTTTGGAATGAGTTTATGGTATCCATACAGTCCTAATAACGTGCGTTTTAGTGTAGCTGAAAGTTAATTAGAGAGGCCTTGTTTAATTGACGTTAACTAGTTGGCTGCTTTATTTGTATATTACATATTTTATTCGGGATTCTGTTTTGCCCAAGCTGGTCATGTTTTGAATTTTTTACCCCATTGAAGTGCACTTGGGTGCAGTGCAGTATGTTGTCACATGGTGGTGCCAAATTTTAATGTTTGCACTAAAGTGCTAAAGTGTGCCAATATCTTTGGTTTTGGCATAGATATTAGGGTAAATTAGTCACCCTCGTGCTCCCAGTGGGGAGACATGCTCAAGGGGAGACATGCTCAAAGGGAGACATGTATTGGAGAATCAAGGCGACAGCATTAAGCACAAGGTCCCTGTAGAGCACGGAATTCGTAGATTTACCTTGTCATTTGACATTTACTCTTCATCGGGTTATCCTGGCTGACCAGCTGCCTGCTAATGAATGTTACAGCAATTGCTTCTCTACTTTTCACATGGCATTTTTGTTTGAAAAGATCTGAGAAAAAAATATTTGAACAATACTAAAACTGATGCATATATTTCTTGTACAGGAATTTGACAATTATGCAGAATGGGACTTGAGGGATATTGATTTTGTAGAGGATGACTCTGATATTTTGCATGGTGAGTTTTTTGATTGACAGAATACCTTTTGTTAGTCTAGTAAACACCATCAAAATGTAATTTCTTCCTTCATGCAAATAGAGCCTTCGAATTCTCCTCTTTACAAACTGATCTGCCAGTTGCTATCTGTTGTAATGTCAATGTAAATTGGTCATTCTAGCGTAAATTATTCTAGAAATCCCTTCATGTTACTGTTGCGTTTAACTCTCCAATTGGCATATATTACAAGCAAAATGTTTGTGGATACAGAGGAATTACAAAAAGGGCAACATTTCTTTGCATCAGAGCCATTTGTCTGTCACTCATTGAAATGCAGTGCAATATACCACTGATGTAACACGTGCTTGTGACTCTCTTATTGCACGAATGTATTGAAATGGCGTTAGCAGAAAATGTATTTTCCTCAAAAAACTGCATTCAAAAGAGCCTTTCACTTTTCTTTCATTCTCTCCATTTGTTTATCTTGAAAGTCAATGTTTTATTTTTTAATATGATTAGATGCAGCTATTTACTCAAGTAATCTTCATCATTTTTATATTTCTTCACTTTGCACAGCTTTGAAGCTCGCGGTGGTAGATATCTATCACTCCAGATTAAAAGAGAGACAACGAAGAAAAAAGTAAGTCCCGACTGATTTTATTTGACCTTTTATACACTGGGGTTTTTTCGGGTTTTAATCATCCAAAAATCGTTTCCAAATCCAAAAAAAACCCAAAATGAATCCCTTTTCCTGTTGGTTTGCTTTTACCCCTGAAAACATGTTGCTATTTCACTTTCCACAGTTTACATAGTGGTGATACTAAGCTTGACATCTTTTGTGTGGCATTGCAAGGTGGTTTGTGCTGTGTGCTGGCCCATGAGGTTACACATGTCTGTAGTGCTGCCTTGATGATGCCGTTGTGTATTGAGGATGGAGATATTGCAGTATGACACAAAATAGACATAGAAAAATCTGGAGTGTGATTTTCCAGTAATAATGTAAGTATGACTGACAGTGTATGGAGAGTTTGCCACAGCTGTAGTGGTAGCAGTGACCTTTACTATCCACCAATGCTACTGCACACACATCCATAAAGGGAGCAAAATAAGGGGTCCTCTGACTTGGATTTTAACAGCCTGGGCAGAAAAATAACAAACTGTAAAACTGATTTCTTGTCCATGACAGCAAGATTAGACTTTATGGGGCCAGGTTTCGGCCTGAGTTGCTCCTGTTTTTTTTGGAGCAACTGGTTTAGAATGGAGTATCTTAGAAATTGCAATTCTCAGCATTTAGTTTGCTCCAGTTCTAGTCAGTTAGAATAGTTTCACTTTGGAACAGAATTTCTTTTTCAAAAGGGACGTGTCCAGCCACTTACGCCTGTTTTCAAGGTTTAGGCAGTGAAAACTTGCTCCAAACTAACTTAGAATGGAGTAAGTGAAGATTTTTGTACGCTCGAAAAAAACCTTGCCTACACTTTACAAATCAGGCGTAGGTTACAAATCAGGCGTAGGGAATGGGGGGGGGGGGGAGGGAGGGGGAAGGGAAGTAATTAAATTCTACAATCATTCAACAGTCATACTTATACAAATAAAGATCCAACCTGAATAAAAATTTGTAAACAAAGCAAAGATTAAATATCCCATGTTCCTACGTGTGTGAAGCAGCAGCAGCAGCAGCCTTCGAGCTGCGGTGCTTCAGGCAGGCCTTCCAGGTTGGAGACAGGGGTGACGTCAGTGTCTCAACGGCAGCCCAACAGCGGCAGCAAGCAGCCTTCGAGCTGCGGAGCTTCAGGTAGGCCTTCCTTCCATCAGTGGCTGGACAGCAGTCGAAGAAACAACAAGCAGCCTTCGAGCTGCGAAGGGGACTGAGGCCATTCGGCCACGGGATAGGGGCGGCATCAATGGCTGGACGGCAGCCGAAGATACAGCAAGCAGTCTTCGAGCTGCGAAGGGGACTAAGGCCATTCGGCCACGCGATGGGGGCGGCGTCAGTGGCTGGATGGCAGCCGAAGAAACAACAAGCAGCCTTCGAGCTGCGAAGGGGACTGAGGCCATTCGGCCACGCGATAGGGACGGCGTCAGTAGCTCGGCAGCAGCCGAAGATGCAGCCTTCGAGCTGTGAGGACGTCTGAGGCCATTTGGCCACGGGATAGGGGCATCGTCAGTGACTGGACGGCAGCCAAAGACACAGCAATCAAGCAGCCTTCGAGCTGTGAAGGGGACTGAGGCTATTTGGCCACGGGATAGGGGCATCGTCAGTGACTGGCCTTCGAGCTGATTTCAGCAGGTGATTTATTCAACAGTGCTGCTAAAAGCACCCTTCACACACAAAAAAATCACTAAAATTAAATCACAAGCCTTTCCAGAGGTCCACGAGACAAATCTTCACTTTTCCTCTAGTGCCTTTAAAAATGGCCGAGTGCCAATGTTAATTTCCCACCGCGCATGCGCGCACGCTCCAACGCGCACACGCAGGGTTGTCGGCACGACGTTGCCTTATTTAAATTAGGCCCGCCCCCCACTGCTTGTAGAATCAGCGCGAGTGTCTGGCTCGGCCCCCCGCTGTTCTGTGCACGCCGCGCCACGCTGCTGAAGACCTGCAAGGAGCCGGAGAATATCGGAGTTTTTTTTCGGCGCTCTTTCGAGCACGAAAAACGGGCGTCCAGGTCGCAGTGCGGCCCGAAACTTGGGCCCTATAGTGCTGGCAGCCAGAAATTGGTTTTACAGCTTCTCCTTTTGCTGTCTGCAGTATTTAAATCTAATTTGATTTTTTTTTTTAACTTCGTGTTATGCAAACTGGTATCAGCCCTTTTATCAGAATGGATAATAGATTGTGTTGCAGCTAACTAACATTCTATTTCTACCCCCGTTCCATGCCTTTTTCCAGCCATGAGAATAGCTGAGGGTAAATTGCCATCTGATTTATTTTTGTCTTTTTCCTTTTGTGAGGAGCAACGTAGCCTCACATCTGCATCTCGTCGCCCACCAATTACCAAAATCAAGAGCTTAGCTTTAGCAACCACCTACTGTTCAACATCCTTCTTTACTTCTGAAACATCTCAGGATATTTACAATGTTAAAGATGTTTATATAAATGCAAGTTGTTGCCAACAGTGGGCCATTAAGAAAGAAAACAAACTTGCATTTATATAGCGCCTTTCCTGACCTCAGGATATCCGAAACTGCTTCACAGCTAATGAAGTACGTGAAGTGTTGTAATGTAGGGAAATATTTGAAGGAATGCCCCAGCATTGTATAAATTTGATGCAGTGTACCGATGTTTTGTTCCATCTATGAGCGTATTATGCTTTTTACTACCACTCGCATAATGAGAAATCAATGCACTAGAATTCCTGAACTGTTGTACCAATCTGCTCAGAAACTGACACTTTCACTGTTTCCAGAGTTTTTTGTGCAAAATTATGCTTCCCAAGCAGCAAATTGTGCTACATATAAAATTTGTGGGATTCAGGTTGGAGTGTTGCACCAGATTACTTTCCGTCATAGCTGTGGAATAGGTTATCCATTTTATGTTCAGACTGCCCCCACAAACACCACAGTAAAGCAAATGATCTCTGCACAGTACCCCCTTCCTGTGGTACAGCTGTGAGAATCTGTGCCCTTTCACTCTATGGTTCACCAACACAGCTGCAGAATATTTTATCTTTGTAAAGACCAATTTTCCGATAAAATTAAAGGCAGTGTAGTATTGTGTGTTTGAACACCACTATGCAATGATGAGGCATGTGTTCACACCTATATTTTCATGCACTTCTGAGCCTTTATTGCAAGGTGGTTGGAGTACAAGAGTAAGGAAGTCTTGCTACAATTGTACAGGGCTTTGGTAAGACCACACTTGGAGCACTGTGCACAGTTTTGGTCTCCTTATCTGAGGAAGGATATACCTACATTAGAGGTGGTACAGGTTCAGCGTCGAGAATCCGGAACCCTCGGGACCAAGGCCGTTCTGGATTCTGGGCTTTTCCGGACTTTCGATCGTCTTTCTGATGTCGCGAATCTGGAAACACCCAAGCCCAGGTTCGGGTAGTTCCGGATTTCTGAACGTCAGAAAGCGGGGGGGGTCCCACCGAGGAGTTGTTTGGGCCGCCGGACCCGTCGATGAGGGCGTCGGGTGGGCCCTGCCGCCAAGAAGGTGTTCGGGCCTTCGGCCCCGTAAAGGAGGAGCTGTTCGGGTAGGGCCCCGCCATGGGGGAGCTGTTCAGGCGGGGCCCTGCCATGGAGGAGTTGTTCGGGCAGGGCCTCGCCATGGGGGAGCTGTTCAGGCGGGGCCCTGCCATGGAGGAGTTGTTCGGGTAGGGCCCCGCCATGGAGAAGTTGTTCGGGCGGGGTCCCGCCATGGAGGAGCCGTTCGGGCAGGGTCCCGCCATGGAGGAGCTGTTCGGGCAGGGTCCCGCCATGGAGGAGCTGTTCGGGTCGGGCCTCGTTACGGAGGAGCTGTTCGGGCAGGGTCCCGCCATGGGGGAGTTGTTTGGGCGGGGCCCCGCCATGGAGGAGCCGTTCAGGCGGGGCCCCGCCATGGAGGAGCTGTTCGGGTCGGGCCTCACCATGGAGGAGCTGTTCGGGCGCAGGGCCCCGCCATGGAGGAGCTGTTCGGGCGCAGGGCCCCGCCATGGAGGAGCTGTTCGGGCGGGGCCCCGCCATGGAGGAGCTGTTCGGGCAGGGTCCCGCCATGGAGGAGCTGTTCGGGCAGGGTCCCGCCATGGAGGAGTTGTTCGGGCAGGGTCCCGCCATGGAGGAGCTGTTCGGGCAGGGTCCCGCCATGGAGGAGCTGTTCGGGCAGGGTCCCGCCATGGAGGAGCTGTTCGGGCAGGGTCCCGCCATGGAGGAGCTGTTCGGGCAGGGTCCCGCCATGGAGGAGCTGTTCGGGCAGGGTCCCGCCGTGGCGGTGGAGCCATTCGGGCGGGGCCCCGCAGTGGAGGATGTGTTCGAGCGGGCCCTGCTGCCAAGGAGGTGTTGGGGCAGTGAGGAGGTTCCAAGGTCAGGGGAGCGAGGTGAGACCCAAGGTCAGGCAGCGGCAGGGCCCCTAGGTCGGCTGGTCCAGATTCCGGAACATTTTACGGATTCCGGACAACCCTGCTACCGATCGGTCTGGATTCCGGAACTCCAGATTTTCAACGCTGCACCTGTAAAACGAAGGTTCATTAGATTGATCCGTGGGATGAGAGGGTTGAGAGGTGATTTCATTGAAACATATAAGTTTCTGAGAGGGATTGACGAGGTAGAATCTGAGGTTTTTTCCCCTGGCTTAAGAGTCTAGAACTAGGGATCACAGTCTCAGGATAAACCATTTAGGACTGAGATGAGGAGAAAGTTCTTCACTCAGAGTTGTTAACCTGTGGAATTCCCTACCGCAGAGAGTTGTTGATGCCAGTTCGTTGGATATATTCAAGAGGGAGTTAGATGTGGCCCTTACGGCTAAAGGGATCAAGGGGTATGGAGAGAAAGCAGGAAAGGGGTACTGAGGTGAATGATCAGCCATGATCTTATTGAATGATGGTGCAGGCTCGAAGGGCCGAATGACCTACTGCTGCATCTATGTTTCTATGATAAGGGGTCGGCCATTCAGGACTGAAATGAAAAGGAATTTCTTCACTCAGGATTGTGAATCTTTGGAAATCTCTACCCCAAAAGGCTGGATGCTGAATCATTGAGTATATTCAAGGCTGAGATAGATAGATTTTTGGACTCTATGGGATCAGGAGGGCGGGGGAAAGTGTTCAGGTCAAAGATCAGCAATAATCTTATTGAATGAAGGAGAGGCTCAAGGGACTGGATGGCCTACTCCTGCTTCGAATTCTTGTGTTCTTTGTGTATGTCATGTTACTGTGGGGAATGTATTGAATTATTTATAAATGTTATTTAGCAGGACACTTCTATCTATTAGTAAAACCAATTACATCATGTAACTGTGAGTTAATCTAGAATGATTTGATTTTACCAGTAATTTACAAAGGAATTTGTGACTGGAGAATTTTACTTTCTCTGCAGAATTTTGAGAGACCATGGCCTGATCAACCTCAGAAAATTTCAGAGTAAGTATAATCAATATACCTAAGAACGGCGAGTTTATATTGTAACAGGTCTGAAATGTACCTTCCCAGTGGTTTTTTCAGGTAGAGAAGTATAAATATTATTAACTGCAGATTTCCACACTGTCAGTGAGGGAGCGCATCAAGTAACAGAGATTCACTTGCTGCTACTGCCAAGTTTTTGTTTTTTGTCTGTAGTAGATTGTGATGCACCTTCAGTTTTTGAGCCCAAATTGTGAATGAAGCAAATGCAGTTTCTACAGAGCGTATTTTGTATTGTGTTCTTATCAATTCTATTTAAGCTGATGACTCAAGCATTTTGTGCAGGAAATTAGTGTGCAAATTGGGTCTGTAATAAAGTTCTCAAATTTATTGTAGCCTAATCCTTTTATGCATACCTCTGTGAATCCATTTAATCGGATAATTCCCTTGATTATTGTGCTGGCAAATAGGCTGTAGATAGTTGCTGTCGAAGGACATTCATGTGATATTGAATTAAGCTAAGAATGCTAAACATTAGCTTTATAATCAAGATAAAACCAGAGTTAAAACTATCCAAATTCTTAAAAATTGCATTACCCTTTCTAACAGCTTTTGCCTCGAGTTGCCATCTTTCGCACACTTTATTTTACATCAGTCTAAAATGATAGTGATGACAACTTAGTGAAAATTGAAATCATCAAAACATCAACAAAATACCAGTTTCTAATCTGTGCCTGTCTCAACAATCTAGATGTTACAGCAGGTACTTACAGCTGCTACCAGTGCACTGTATGTGTGGAACTGATATTGTGTTTAAAAGAAGGCATTAATTACTTTAACCAATGTCAGTGAGTTGCACCATCAAACTGATAAAATTAGCGGCAATTACTTCATCATTCAAAATACAAATTGATACTGTAAAAAATTGCTTACTTGTCTGAAATATTTATTGTACAAGGATTGAACTGTAGCTTTACCTGTGACTACCCAATGAATTGACAAAAAGACTCTCCAAGGCAAACTTCCATCTACAAACCAGTGGGTTTGCATTTTGGAGTATGTTAGTACAGGTACCTGTACTTGTTTTTAAATCCTTGTAGTGGTAGTTTGGAAGAACCCCTACTTCTACCTTCGTAACCTTTTCTGCTTCCCCTCCTGCCTTAACCCCTCCGCTGCGGAAACTTTCATCCATGCCTTTGTCAGCTCCGGACTTGACTATCCCAATGCTGTCCTGGTCAACTTTCTCTCCTCCACACTCTGAATTTCAGTTCATCCAAATATCTGCTGCCCATATCCTATCAAGCACCAAGACCGACTCAGCCATCACTCCTGCCCTTGCTGACTTATATTGGGCCTCTGGCCCCAATGCTTCCAGTTTAAAATTCACATCCTGTGCCTAAATTTCTCTATGGCTTGCCCTTGCCCGTCCCTATCTCTGTAGCCTCTTTCAGCCCTACAAAGTCCCAACCCCCCCCTTACCCCACCATTGTCAGCCGTGCCTTCAACCATTTAGGCCTCACGCTCTGGAATTCCCTCCCTGGACCCCGCCGTCTCTCCACCTTCCTCTCCTCCTTTTGAGACTCTCCATTAAACCCACCTCTTTGACCAAGCTTTTGGTCATCCCTCCCAATATCTCTTTCTTTGGTTCGGCATCTATTTTGGTCTGGTTATGCCTCTAAAGTGCCTTGGGACATTTTTCTACATTAAAGGTGCTAGATAAATGCAAATTGTTGAATATCTGCCTGTCAAGGTTCCATTTCCCCACTCTATCCAAATTCAGTTGCATTCTACATTATTAACTCTGCCACAGAATCAGGAGGAGCTGAATTTTTACAGGGCAGACAACAGATTTTAATGGCACTAATGTCGCCAGTATTGGGGGAGGAGTACCAGTATTTGATCTGTTGAAAGGGGAATTTTTTTTTTGAAAGCCAAGGTTGATGGATGAGCTTCATGTAAATCGTTCTGTTGTTATGAAACTGAGTCTCTGAGCTAAAAATGGTTCAGAAGCTATAGTCAAACAAATAAATAGCACACTACAAATTGGATATCCGTTTTCCTTTCACTGCCATGCTTTTAATGTGCTTAGCCATTTGTATAAATAAAAAAATATAAAAGCAGAAAATGCTGGAAATACTCAGCAGGGGCAGCAACTGTTTTCTTTTTTAAAGACAAGTTCTGGTGTTTTGGATGTATACCCTTCATAAGAATGTCATAGCCTGACTTTCTCTGTACAGATACTGACTGACCAATTAATAATTAATTCAATTTATACCTCACTAAGGTTCCTACTTTCGTTTTAGCTCATTCAGTAACCACAGCAAGCCTAGTAACTGAGATCAGATTAAATTAATAACATCAAACCGATGCATTGCTGTTTCTCATTGCTAAAAGCTGAGTGTTGAAGTGCAGCTCCATGTAAGACCCAGATCACTTTCACCATAACTACAGTACTGAAGATGAGTTGCAGGATCCTGTCTACATTATAACACGTACTCGCAAAATATCCTAAAAAATGACAATTTAAAAAAAATCTTCCCTAAAAGAGGGAGAAAATTATATATAATATACTTTTCAGTAAACAGCCCTTGTTGAGTATCTTCATTTGCCAATTAAAAAAAAACCTCTTCATTACTTTTAAAATTTATATTTTCTCTCCTTTTGTTTTCACACATTCGGCACCACTGCAAGCTGCCTTTGCAACGTTTCTATTGATCCACCTGCTCGGACTTGTGCATTAGTACCCAACTCCCATGGGCAAGTGTGTGGTTTCTGCTCAGTGCTAGCTTCTGGCGGCATGGTTAAGAACAGGAATGAGTCACAAATGCCCTGGCTCTGCACAACAATGTTTGAGCTCAGCCTCTTTGCTCTGCCCAAACTGGCACCACCCTGCCAGGCTATATATTGCCCTCCACGCAGCCCTGCTTTTGTCTGTGGAGGAGCTGAGTGCCCTGACCACTCCCCTCACCCCACATACCTCAATTCTGAGCAGAAGGATGATTTATTCATTTAAAGAAATTAATGGTTTAGTACTAAGTTTCAATAGCACCTAATAGATGCAACATTTACAGTTTTAATTAAGCTTAACGGTTGCAAATATGAGTATATTCAGGGTTTATATGAAGAAATTCGTAGAACGATCTCCCCTCATGACCTCTCCGAGTTCATCCTTGATCCATTTCCCGCTCTCGACCCTATTCCCACCAAACTGCTAACCACCAACTTCCTTTTCTGGCTTCCATGTTAGCTGACGTTGTTAACGGTTCTCTCTCTTCGGGTACTGTCCCCCTCTCCCTCAAATCTGCTGTCATCATCCCTCTCCTCAAAAAAACAACCCTTGACCCCCCCTCCATCCTTGCAAACTATCCACCATCCCCAACCTCCCTTTCCTCTCAACTCCTTGGATTTGGCAGGCGACAACATGTTCATGTCCATCTTTCCCACAACTCCATGTTGGAATCCCTCCAATCAGGTTTCTGCCCCTGCCACAGTACTGAAACGACTCTCATCAAAGTCACAAATGACATCCTTTGTGACTGTGACAAAGGCAAACTATCTCTGCTCGTCCTTCTTGACTTGTCTGCAGCCTTTGACACGGTTGACCACTCCATCCTTCTCCAACGCCTCTCCACCGTCGTCCAACTGGGTGGGACTGCACTCGCCTGGTTCCATTTGTTTTCTATCTAATCGTAGCAAGAGAATGCCCTGCAATGGCTTCTCGTTCCGCTCCCGGACCGTTGCCTCTGGATCTATCCTTAGCCCCCTTCAATTTTTCATCAATATGTTGCCTCTTGGCGACATCATCCGAAAACACAGCATCAGTTTCCACATGTACGCTGACGACACCCAGCTCTACCTCCCTACCACTTCTCTCGACCACTCCATGGTCTTTAAATTGTAACACTGCTTTTCCAACATCCAACTCTAGATGCGCAGAAATTTTCTCCAATTAAATATTGGGAAGACCAAAGCCATTGTTTTCAGTCCCTACCACAAACTCCGTTCCCTAGCCCCTGACTCCATCCCTCTCCCCAACATCTGTCTGAGGCTGAACCACACTGTTCACAATCTTGGTGACACATTTGACCCTGAAATGAGCTTTCAACCACATATCCGCAGCATAACTAAGACCGCCTGTTTCTACCTCTGTAACATCGCCCATCTCCACCCTTGCCTCAACTCATCCTGCTGAAACCCTCATCCATGCTTTTGTTAGCTCTCGACGACTAATCCAACACACTCCTGATAGAAAAAGTAAAAAATAGAATTTAAGACAGATATAGCAATAGCAAAGTCTCTGTCGTGTACAGCAAGAGAAAGAATGAAAGAAAAGCAGAGAGAAAGTTGCAGGAGGAGAGATGAAGTTCTTTTTTTTTAATTGTCCTTGACCAGTGCTACAAATCAAGATGCTAGTTTTGGAAATAATAATATTTCACTCAGTAGTGATTCACTCACCAGCAACACATTTTCTTTTTATAAATAGCTGATGGTTCAATGAACGCGCTCATGGAAACACATTGACTGTTCATGAATGCCATGTGTGTCTACCCATTGGACTGTCTGGAAATAGCTAATATATGGCAGCATGCAAAAGATTTGGGCATTGTAATGAAGTTTATCCTGAGATATTTACAGTTGCACCCCATAATCATTGGGAAATTACATTCAAAAATGTCCACTTTTACAATTGCAGTTCTTGAAAGACGGTACCCTAAAGAAGTTCAGGACCTCTATGAAGCTATGAGACACTTTGCAAGACTACTGGGACCTACAGAGCATGACAAATTTATTGAAAGCCATACGTGTATGTAGCATTTATATTTATTTCCTTTTTTGTAGCAGTTGCAACCTTTTAAAGTTGACATGAAAGTGTGTTCTGTTGCACATCACAGCCAAAAATACAGATCAGTTCATTCCTTAAATATGATGAACGGCTTTTTGTAACAAATTTATATTTTTGTTGAGCATGGTCAGAATATCTTTTTTTTTAATACTGATTTCTGTGGCTTTTACATACCTTAACATATATAATAGCTTTGTTATTTAAGGTTCAAAATTGGAGAATTTTATCAACTTCTTTAGAATTATATTGTTTCAGAATCCCCAAATATCATGTGCTGGGGGTGGGAGGGGGTTTTACACAAGTTCAGTTAAAAATGACCTTTCTGACATTATCTTTTTCTCATAGTGGATTTTGAACTTCGGAAGGAGATCAAACGGTTGCAAGAATACAGACGGGCAGGAATCTTCACATTCCGTGGTGAGTTGTTTCTCATAAGCTTGTAAATGTCAGTGCGACAGGCCAATTAAGTGTATTGAGCAGAGAGAGGGATAATGTATTATAAATATGAATGCTAAAGCATCTGATCCAATAAACGTACCATGAAATAATGTTGGTGTGTGTGATTTTATACCTAATATATGCACATTAAAGTTAGGCAGTGAATTTTAGTTCTGGGTAGCAGCATTTTCAATGTCAGTTTGTAAATTTAGAAAATGTTAATGTTAATTGGTCATCAACCACAGCAATAAGAAAGGAGAAGGCCATTTATATACATGTAAATTTGATTCATACAGACTTTTATCAAAGGCCCCATACGTTCTGATTGTTGCTAATGTCGCCAATTCCTGTTGCAACCAAGGGTTGTTAACAGCAACTTTTATTTGTTCCCATATCCAGTTCCATCCAACAGGACTGTAATTTCTTGCTTACTTTATTTGGAGAGGTCTGAGAAAGAAAATACTGAGATTTATTCTGTGCTGCTGTTAGTTCATCTGTCCACCAATATTATCTTAGCACCTCATTAACCTCATCGTCAAACTTTTGTCTCATAGCACCTCCTCTATGAAACAGTTTGTGGGCATCAGAAGCCCTCCTGAATCCTAAAAGACTCCCTCTTATTTGGTGCTGCTTATGTTTAGAGCAGAGACAGTGTGCATTCCATTCATACATCTAAGCCAGTTGCATCACTTTTAACAGATTTTAATTTCAGAAAATTATATTGTTTAATCTACTTTGTGCATTAATTATCTGGTAACAAAGTAAAATAAAATTTTAGTTCTAGTTTTGTTTTGGTAACTTTCCGGCGCAACTTAATCCTAGCAACTGTGGTAAATTAACATTTGGTGCATTTATTGTTAATTAGCCATGGCATGTGGTTTAATGGTAAAACAATTGGATCAATTGTTTACTAAGTTGATTTTACAACTTTTAATGAATGGTGCCTTTTTTCTAACTATATTTTCTCTCGTATCCCATATTCTACACCTTGGTCAGCAACTGAAAGAGTAAACTGGCAAATACCATCCTCATCACATTCTTAATTATTGGCTCTGATGTACTAGAATGGGGTGATGAGTAACTCAAATGGCCTTCTCCTTTCTTATTGCTGTGATTGATGACCAATTAACATTAAACATTTTCTGCTTTATTGGCAAAGACCGACATGTCTTTAGGGAATGCCAGAGGAAGTGCACAATTTCAGAAAAATCTCCATAACTTGACTCTCAAAAGGCACCATTTTTTTTGCCTGACTGCAGTGCTAATTGCAAACCATCGCTATTTATTTTTATAATTTTTCTTGTGTATTTAACTACCTATACCAATTCTGGATTTGTACAGCCAGGTACTAAAATATGCAGGTATCTGTTCAGGATAATTAATTTGTGGTCTGCTCAGTAGTGCTTTATTACATCAGCCTCAAACCATGGTGTTGATCCATCTGTCACACAAAGCAGTACCAGATAAAGATCCCAAACCATTGTAAATTAACTTTTAGTAAAAGTGTGGTGCTACCGTCTAGAATAATGCAGAGCACAGAATGCAAAGACTTCAGTCCCTTTGTAACAGAGTTGCAATTGAAGTGTAACCTTTTAGCAAATGTAATTTATTTCCAAAGCATCTTGGCAAATGAATGATTTATAAATATCTCACAAATTGATCTTGATTCTCACCTGCAATAGTCATAGGTTTACAGTTCAGACACAGTCCTAGATTCTTCACCAGACACTATTTTATCTTGCTGTTTGATCATTATTTGAGTCCTTTATCTATATAATCTGTGAAAATTAATCTAAAATTGCTGCAATGTATCTGTGGAGCAACTTTCATGATTTGAATTTGATGCAAAATTAGTAGAGTTTATAACCATGGATATAATGTGTTGCAAACATATAGATTATATTTGATGAAACTACCTTTTTAGATTGTTCTACAAATTGGATTTATTAACAGTTGTATCTAACTGTATCTGCTACTAGGTCATGTTAGAGCCATGAAAAGAAGAATCACGCAAAAAGTTGCTAAAAATGTTTTTATTTCTAGAATGGTCCCAGTTGTCTGTACAAGTTTAAACTTTCATATGCTGGTCTTTGATCACATCTTGTGTAGGTGCCAAAGTATATGACTGCTTGAAGGTGCATCGTGAGGAGGAACGTCTAAAGCGCAGCATGCTCACAGATGTTCTCCAGTGCCTCCAGGACTCCAACGCCTGCCAGCAGTGGCTGCACAAACAAGCAGCAATGTGAGTTCTCCTGGACTAGCAGAGGCCAAAATTTTGTCAGCCTACGTGATTAACTTATTTATTACAATGTCACAGTTTGATCCTTTCTCACTTGTGGAAGAGCTGAAGATGCTGGCTTTGTGAGACATAATGAATCCAATGGTGATCACTTTGAGGGTGGTTGCAAGATTCTAACTTCCGATGCGTCCATCGTAGGATGCAAGAGACTCTGACATGGTCATTATTATTGCATGGGATCCTCTTTTGTGCATGGAAATCTTAATAGGAAATGGGTTGCATTCACCTAGGTTTTTGACATTCATTTTAGATCATCTGGTGGTATCACAAGATTAATCCCAATCCTTTTAGGCCAAATTTGGCATATGAATTGCAATTCACAAGCTGAACTACTTCAAATTATTTTTTGTTTTATTTCTTAGTATTATTGTCAAGGTGAAGACTGATGCTTGTGAATTCAATGATTCCTTCCCTCACTGCTTTGCATTTACTGATGATCATCAAACGCTTAAGGCTCCAATTTTGATCACATCTCCAGTGAAAAATGTGGTGCCTGCCATCGAATCTGGCACTACATAAATTTTCTGCACTTTCCAAGTGATTCAATTTGCATCCTGTGCAGTTACACCCTGGAAAAGAAAATCATCCTTGGCACAGATGCTACACTTTGACTGGAATTAGGCCAGGGCAGCATATGGAACACAACAGTAACCTGTCATGAAATCACTCATACTTGAATTAATAAACATGGAAAAAAATACATACCATGTTCTGATGTATGGAATTTCTTCCCACTCTATTGTCTTTGTCACAGTGACCTCCCTTCACCTCATAAGATTGTATTAAATTATCTGCGTTAAGGATCAAGGATGTATTCATGCAACAGCACCTAGCAGGCTGTGGCTTTTTGAAGAATGTGAACAGAATTTCAGCAATGAGTTACATGTATTAATACAGAATCCGTGCTGCAAATGTCACAAAGAAGATGATTCTCAATGGGGTACTACAGAGATCCTGTAGTGCAAATATCACACAAACTATCTTGATAGACTGGGGGGCGGGAGGGCATTCTGAGCCCAACGAACCAGCAAGCAACCCATGGCACATACAAATCAATTCCGTCAGCTATGACAGGTAAAGTTAATTATATTTATCTCCTTTTGTAAAGAGTCTATTTACTCTTCTGTCTAAGCTGTAATAGATACTAGATCAACCATGGGCGGAGGAAAAGAAAAGGGGCGTGATCTTTCAACTTCTTACACTTTCGAAACCTTGCATATCCTACATGCTGTTTATATTGATTTCAGGGGAATTTATGTGCAGAATCTTATCAAATACTAGAAGAATGTACATATTCTTATGTTATTTATGACTAGTACACTTACGATAGATATGCTGGCCATAAATTATTTGCTGTTGTGTATAAATATACTATTTGAGCCAAAGTATGAATCAAAATCTGATGTTTGACCATGTATTTATTTGTTAATGTTTGAGTGCATCTTGTTATGTATAGCTGTATTTTGAAGTTTCTCTGCATACAGTACATCACATATTTTAAGTTAAAATCCTGTGCATGTTAAGAAATGGACAAAAACAAAATTCCCACTAAGCCACTGGTCAAGTAGTGTTTGTCTCTTGTTCATGCACTACCCAACTCTCACTTTCATGTGCTCGCACACCGAGCAGGATGCTTTCTAAATAATGCTTACTGCTGAGAGAATATCTTTCAATTTTGAGGGCAGTGAATAATCCAGCCAAAAGACATGGGTTTCTAATACAAAGTCCTAAATTTTCAGATTTTGCAATATATCATCCACATTAAGAAGACACGTTCCTGATTTTCAAGAGGGAGGTGGTTTCCAAGTTCTAAAAGTGTACTAATATCACTGTTTTATATTTCATTTTTACATTTCAGTGATTCAGGACTAAACCCAGTGGCACCAGTCATTCCTACTGCAGGTGAGTAGCTGCTGATCATGGCTGAGAAGTGCAGAAGGGTCTCCTTAACTTGGTCACAAACTGCAGTGTTTGAGCAAATCCAATATATTAACAATTTGCTTTTTTGCAGTGAAAGAGGTTAGACCTTCAGAACCAGCTAGTTCTTTCCCCCCCTCTGGCTTATACATAGTTGCACTACAACAGATGGAGGTTACATTGATCCAATGAATTTATTGGCACAGTTACGTATAGTAGTTTTACGTGTTCTGTACAAAAACAAAATGGCACACTATTTTAATTTATTCAGAAAATATTATGAATAAAGACTAATTTATTTCATTCATTCTGCTTTTATTCTATTCTGGATTTTGAATTTACGGGAATGGTTATTTGTAGTGTTATATAATAGAAAATCATATTACTCTCAAATCTGATGTGTAAATTACATCTTCATGTGTTTCTGTGCCCTCTAGAGAAATGTCGTGCATTCCTGTACAACTTTTAGAATTTTTAATAAAATTACAACTGTAAAACAGTAACTTGTACATCGCTGACTTGTAGTCTGGAATTTAACATATTTACTGTAGAGATTGCAAAAGTTCATTATACTATTGTAAAACAGATAATAGACTTTGAAACAGTGCACTCTTAATTGTCTAGATCACTTTTCCTCTTTATTCCCAGTGAGAGTTTTCCATTTTGTGGTGCAGGCTTGTAGTAAGCACAGCATCTTCAATTGTTTTACACTATCCTGTGATAGTTTATTACCAGTGCGTAGGTTGCATCTTTAACCATTTCTTATATAAAGATGATAATCAGTTTATGAAAACTCATTCCCTGTAGTATCCCAACCCTTTTCTCTTGTAGCTATCAGCATCATTGTGAAAGCCCCCTACTAAAAAAAAAAGTCTCTCTCTAAAGAAATTCTATTATTTTTAAAACTATTTCACATTCATTTAAATCTGTACTCCACTGAGTGAATTGAAAATAATGACCCTGAAATTGTGATGACTGCGACGGTGTACTTCCTTTGAATTCCCTTTGAAATGCTCCACAAGTTCCTGATTTCTGCTTGCGCATGCGCGAAATCTGGAACTTGCAATCTGTCACGTTTTGATAGATCATCCAAACCACTTGAAGACTGAGTATTACTGGGGCAGATTTGGGCTATTTGCCCAGCAACTGGCCAGCAATTGTCAGCGTAAGAGGATATCTAAGCTTTAAATTAAACATTTTTACATCCTAAATTATGCACATACTTTATTCAGTGGGTTTATGCAAATATAGACCCAGATTTCAGTCTTAATGATGTTTTTAATTATTTAAAAAATAAATGTTTATTGAGGTTGGTGCAATGAAGGGACATTGCAGTTCTGTACGTTGTATAATTATTATATTTGGGGATTCCCTTTGTAAATAATTGCAATGGAATTCTCCTTTGTCATTGGAGGACTGAGCCCACATGATCCCAGGTACGCTTCCAAACCACTGCGTCCTGGGGATCCGTGGACCATTACGATGCCCTCCGCCTCGAGGCCCAAGACCCCAACTCTTCACAGCCTGGGCACCAGGAGTATTTTCGGAATTGTTTCGCAGGCCGGAGGAAGACTCCGGAGGTGCGCTTCTGGCCGCAATTTCTAGGCCATTATTCTTGTATATATCTTCCCTTTCTAGACTCGAGCTTAGGGTTAATCGTTCATCCTAACTCATTCCCACTACAGCTGTGAATTGCTCTTCTCGGCATCATTTCCTTTGTGTGTGTATTGAACACAATATTACCAAGCGGAGTTTGACAACTGCATTGTAGATCCTCAGCATAACCTCTGGCGACTTGTTCACGAGTGTTCCACTTATATAATCCCAGCATTTTTTAAAAATACCTTCAGCTTGTTGGACAGCCACTGAAAATGATAAGTCAACCACTGCACCCAGGTTCTTTTCTAAATCGCTATCAGTTGACCCCATTTATTTTAAACTTAGGAAAGCAAGTTCAGCAATCCCCCTATCCCAGTAGGGAACCATGTTTCAGAGAATTAGTGTTACAGTGTCGTAGTTCTATCTTCAGCATAGCTTCCCAGTGGGAGCGCCAAATTTCCCAATGATGCGCACTGTTTCGACTAATATGTAATGTTTCACATTTGAGTGTTGACCTTCGTTTGCCAATTGTCTGACTAATTACATTTGCTGTCTAAACTGTAATTATTTTGCTCCATTCTTTCCCTCCTGTTCTCCACAATTTTATTGTCAACAAATTTGCAATGAGTTTCTCTATCTGGGTCACTTATTAGAAACGGGGTAACAAGGGTCCAAGTGCCTATCTTTTGCAGGATCCCACTCAGTGCTCAACCTCATTCCCCACTATACACTATTTTCAATTTGCCTCTCAAAAATTCCCTGCTTTTTGTTTATTAACCAACTCCTCATCCAATCCCAACTACCCTGGATTCCTGTGGCTTTAAGTTTAATTAGATGTCTTAGAGGAACAAGGGAAAAGGGAGACCTAAAGTAGTAGGTATGTAAGTCACACCCTGGTTTGAAGGACATGAACAACTTGCATAAAAGTGTGACCTATAGGAAAATTGAGTTTATCGAAATGGATGAGTCCACCAGTATTGTATAATGTCTATGTTGTAATGTTCTGTAATAATATTGCCTACACAACAATGCTGATCAGTTCAAAGTAATTCATTATCTGTGAATTGAGATAGAGATTATTTTAAGTAGATGGGAACTTGTGCGCAGTGCACACCGCAATTTCCTGTGTGCTTTTTCAGCAGGTGAGGCTTCCCACCAGAAGAGAAAAGTAGGATATTGCCCTTTTGTTGCGCTGATATTTACTGATTTTTGTTTTCCTTTCTTGTTGTTGATGGAGCAGGTAGGAGAAATGCTCCTCCACTGAACCTCACAGGCCTTCCCGGAACAGAGAAACTCAACGAGAAGGAAAAAGAGGTACCTGCGATGGTCTCTATATTGCTAACTTCAGATACTAAAATCATAATTATAGGTTCATCCTTCATTTTATGGGTGGGGGGAGGGGGCTTACTTTAATCAAATTAGGTTTCAGTCACTTCAGGCTCCCTCTAGTTCCAATCAAAATGTTGCCTGTTAACCTTCCATTTTTCTGTATTTTTTTGCAATGTCCTTTGAATTTTAGGGGCAGCAATGGAAAAAACAAACCTTAACACTTACTAAAATAGAAACCGCTGCATTTAAGAGAAAGATAGGTGGGACGTTTCATTGTAGTAGCGTGGCATGACCTTCTGATAATCACAAGAAGTATATGTAATGTACAGGTATTATAAGTATGTTTGAGTAATGTTCTTCATGCATTCTTTCTTACCTCCCCCCCCCCCCCTGCACAAACCACCACCTATCTCATAGCTTTGCCAGATGGTGCGATTGGTCCCCGGAGCATATTTGGAATACAAGTCGGCTCTAATGGGCGAGAGCAGTAGGTTAGGTGGCCTGAAGCTAGCTCAGGCAAGGACTCTTATTAAAATAGATGTGAACAAAACAAGAAAGATCTACGATTTCCTGATACGAGAAGGATATATTACTAAAGCTTAAATAGGCAACCCAAGGCTGACGTTCGGGAACGCTGTCACTAAGCAACCTTGGCAAATAGCAGACTGTCACCTGGCAACCTCCGATTTCTTTTGTCAGTGATGTACAGAGTGGAAAAAAATAACCATGTATTTTTATTTATTTGCTTTTTTGTAAAAGATTGGAATTTGTTCACTGTCTGATTCTGGATCTTTTGTGTTTTGGTGACTGTAAGGTGAATTCAGTATAATTAAACATGCTTTTTGTAATTGTTTTTGTAAAGATGTATATTTAAACTTTTTTATTACAAAATCTGATTAAATTTCCTTGACAGCATTTACAACTTTTTGTACATCAGTTCTTGTATTGATGAAGACCTCTCACGTCAGCAAAAACTCATGATTCAGGTGGTTAAATAAATGTTATATAAAATAAATCCACTCTCTGAGCAATAACTAGTGACGGAGAATAAATTTACAAAATGGAAGTCAACAAGGAAGTGCAGTGATTCAAAACATTGATCACAGAAGTTTATATTTGGCACAAAATCAAAGGTAAATTGGGGGAATGCTGTGTTTGAATGCCTGAATTCAGCGCCACGGAGTGGGCAGCCAGCTATATGGGGCGTTGGTCTGGGAGCACATATCTCCCCAGCATTGTTGTAAAGACCAGGCAAACATGAAGAGTGACCTACTGTGCAAAATTAAATGAATGGTTTTAAAATAATTATCTTTTCGGATATTCTGGATTTCAGTGTCCAAAAATTGTGAGTTATTGATCCCAATCCTGTGAGAAGCAGACTCCTAGATTGTCTCACCATGAACACCAATTTCTCACCTACAGCTCAGAATTTTAATCTTTTCCTCAAACATCCTCCCTTCTCCTTCCCATGCAACCCTATCTGAGATGATATGCAGAGGCTTTAGCATGCTTCAGTGTCCTGTACTGCAGAACAGTCTTGCTTTGCCATTATTTCCAGCATACCAATGTCTGACATCCTTTTATGTCGGCTACACTGACAAAAAGTGTAGAGTGCGTTACCTTGGCCAGGGAATAATGTGCAACGTGAACTTAATGTGGGGCAAGGAAAATGGGAGGTGAAGGATGATTTTTTTTTTAATGCTGACTGACCCAGGATCAATGCTCAGCCTTGTCAATGATTTTTCACCCAATGTCAGTAATTTGTGTACCACTGCACATTCTGTTATATACAGCGGTGGTCAGACCATTTGCATGCTTTATTTAAGATTTCTACAGGCTGCAGGTTAAATATAGCAAGTTTGTCGCCCTGAACCGTAACGCGTTTAATCATTCAGAAATTCATTCACCAAACATTCCACAAAAAGCACTTTCTGCAAATTTCTAAAACTTGCCTTCTAAGTGGCAATTAGTGGTACATGGACTAGCTGTTTGAGAATGGAAAGGAAAAGGACTATGTGTGTGTGTTCCTTTTATGCCTGTGCTTGGATCAAGAAATGTAAATTCAAGCAGCAAGTGAAAAGTGGTCTTAGGTAGGCATGTATCGAGTCTGTTGTATATTTCTGTTGCCGTGTTCGTGTGCTGTAATAGTTTAGAATTCTGATCCTTTGTTATTGATTTCTGAAAGCCACTTGACAGAAATGTAGAAAATTTCACAAGCCTCAAGCAAGGTTAGAGATTAGGGGAAAAAATGCTTTCCCTACAGTGGATATTTGCAACAGACACTTAGAGAAAGTCTTTGATTTAGAGTCGATTGGCATCTTTTAAAAGCATCAACATCTTGAAAAAGGGTATTGACGTAATGGTGGGAGGGAAGTCTACAATGAAATAAATACAACTTGTCGTGACCATATAGGAACTTTGGATGGGATGTGCTTGATGAATTGACTGTCTTTTCCTTTTTTTAAAAAAAAAATACTTTATTCGTATAAAATTTTCCCAATACATTGGAAAATAGTTCAGTACCTTGCAGTCAGCAATTCCATACAATTCATTTGGATACTGACAGCAGTTCCATACAATGCACTAGCGTACATTTCATTTCAAGGTACAGTTTAGTACAATCCATAAATCGCGTTACATGTAGCACTGTGCAAATAAGGGTTTTACATGGAACAGATAAGAACAGGTTTACATTCCAGGATACATTTCAATACCGATCACGAATCACATTACATGTAGCACTATGCAGATGAAAGCAGTACACGGAACAGATGAGAATACTGTGCAAATAGATGTCAACAGATATGATGTGATTGGGATTACAGAGATGTGGCTCCAGGATGATCAGGGCTGGGAACTCAACATCCAAGGGTATTCAACATTCAGGAAGGATAGAATAAAAGGAAAAGGAGGTGGAGTAACATTGCTGGTTAAAGAGGAGATTAATGCAATAGTTAGGAAGGGCATTAGCTTGGATGATGTGGAATCTATATGGGTAGAGCTGCAGAACACCAAAGTGCAAAAAACGTTAGTGGGAGTGGTGTACAGACCTCCAAACAGTAGTAGTGATGTTGGGGAGGGCATCCAACAGGAAATTAGGGGTGCATGTGATAAAGGTGCAGCAGTTATCATGGGTGACTTTAATATGCATATAGATTGGGCTAACTAAACTGGAAGCAATACGGTCGAGGAGGATTTCCTGGAGTGCGTAAGGGATGGTTTTCTAGACCAATATGTCGAGGAACCAACTAGGGGGGAGGCCATCTTAGACTGGGTGTGTAATGAGAGAGGATTAATTTGCAATCTCGTTGTGCAAGGCCCCTTGGGGAAGAGTGACCATAATATGGGGGAATTCTACATTAGGATGGAGAATGAAACAGTTAACAGTTAACAGACCATAGTCCAGAACTTAAAGAAGGGTAACTTTGAAGGTATGAGGCGTGAATTGGCTAGGATAGATTGGCGAATGATACTTAAGGGATTGACAGTGGATGGGCAATGGCAGACATTTAGAGACCGCATGGATGAACGACAACAATTGTACATCCCTGTCTGGCGTAAAAATAAAAAAGGGAAGGTGGCTCAACCGTGACTATCAAGGAAAATCAGGGATAGTATTAAAGCCAAGCATACAAATTGACCAGAAATAGCAGCGAACCTGTGGACTGGGAGAAATTTAGAACATAGCAGAGGAGGACAAAGGGTTTGATTAGGGCAGGGAAAATAGAGTTCGAGAGGAAGCTTGCAGGGAACATTAAGACGGACTGCAAAAGCTCCTATAGATATGTAAAGAGAAAAAGGTTAGTAAAGACAAACATAAGTCCCCTGCAGTTAGAATCAGGGGAAGTCATAACTGGGAACAAAGAAATGGCAGACCAATTGAACAAGTACTTTGGTTCGGTATTCACTAAGGAGAACACAAACGACCTTCCGGATATAAAAGGGGTCAGAGGGTCTAGTAAAGAGGAACTGAGGGAAATCCTTATTAGTCAGGAAATTGTGTTGGGGAAATTGATGGGATCGAAGGCCGATAAATCCCATCGGATGGTCTGCATCCCAGAGTACTTAAGGAGGTGGCCTTGGAAATAGCGGATGCATTGACAGTCATTTTCCAACATTCCATAGACTCTGGATCAGTTCCTATGGAGTGGAGGGTAGCCAATGTAACCCCACTTTTTAAAAAAGGAGGGAGAGAGAAAACAGGGAATTATAGACCTGTTAGCTTGACATCGGTAGTGGGTAAAATGATGGAATCAATTATTAAGGATGTCATAGCAGCGCATTTGGAAAGAGGTGACATGATAGGTCCAAGTCAGCACGGATTTGTGAAGGAAATCATGCTTGACAAATCTTCTGGAATTTTTTGAGGATGTTTCCAGTAGAGTGGACAAGGGAGAACCAGTTGATGTGGTGTATTTGGACTTTCAGAAGGCCTTCGACAAGGTCCCACACAAGAGATTAATGTGCAAAGTTAAAGCACATGGGATTGGGGGTAGTGTGCTGACATGGATTGAGAACTGGTTGGCAGACAGGAAGCAAAGAGTAGGAGTAAATGGGGACTTTTCAGAATGGCAGGCAGTGACCAGTGGGGTAATGCAAGGTTCTGTGCTGGGGCCCCAGCTGTTTACATTGTACATTAATGATTTAGACAAGGGGATTAAATGTAGTATCTCCAAATTTGCAGATGACACTAAGTTGGGTGGCAGTGTGAGCTGCAAGGAGGATTCTATGAGGCTGCAGTGTGACTTGGATAGGTTAGGTGAGTGGGCAAATGCATGGCAGATGAAGTATAATGTGGATAAATGTGAGGTTATCCACTTTGGTGGTAAAAACAGAGAGACAGACTATTATCTGAATGGTGACAGATTAGGAAAAGGGGAGGTGCAACAAGACCTGGGTGTCATGGTACATCAGTCATTGAAGGTTGGCATGCAGGTACAGCAGGCGGTTAAGAAAGCAAATGGCATGTTGGCCTTCATAGTGAGGGGATTTGAGTACAGAGGCAGGGAGGTGTTACTACTGTTGTACAGGGCCTTGGTGAGTATTGTGTACAATTTTGGTCTCCTAACTTGAGGAAGGACATTCTTGCTATTGAGGGAGTGCAGCGAAGGTTCACCAGAGTGATTCCCGGGATGGTGGGAGTGACATATCAAGAAAGACTGGATCAACTGGGCTTGTATTCACTGGAGTTCAGAAGAATGAGAGGGGATCTCATAGAAACGTTTAAAATTCTGACGGGTTTCGACAGGTTAGATGCAGTAAGAATGTTCCCAATGTTGGGGAAGTCCAGAACCAAGGGTCACAGTCTAATGATAAGGGGTAAGCCATTTAGGACCGAGATGAGGGGAAGCATCTTCATCCAGAGAGTGGTGAACCTGTGGAATTCTCGACCACAGGAAGTTGTTCAGGCCAATTCACTAAATATATTCAAAAAGGAGTTAGATGTAGTCCTTACTACTAAGGGGATCAAGGGGTATGGCGAGAAAGCAGGAATGGGGTACTGAAGTTGCATTTTCAGCCATGAACTCATTGAATGGTGGTGCAGGCTCGAAGGGCCGAATGGCCGACTCCTGCACCTATTTTCTATGTTTCTAATACATTGACATTTCTTTTCCTGCTTCGGTCTTCTAGCCAGCATTAAACGAAGCTAATGACCTCCTGCTGTCCCGGCACACGGGTGAAACAACACACTCCACACCGTGGATGGCTATGATGTAATTTGCATCCGTGGTTGCGTTAATTTACAACACATTAGCTATCAACGAGATTTATTTTGTGATGTTGGCAAAGGGTGAGATCATCCAAATTGCAGATAGAAAAGCAGTGGGCAGATTTTTGAGACTTTTTTTTCCAGCCATTTTCCACTATTATCTTCTATGACCACAACATGCAAATCAGAAAGCAGAATTTACCTGTAATAATTCAAAGTCTTTAACTACTAGATGTGGGCTGCTGTCTCACCCGAGGGAAATAACTTTTTAAACTTTTGTTTCCCCACTCCATGCATATGGAAAAGAGGCAAAAACGGCGTTGAATTCAGGCACATGGCAGAAAAATGGCAATCATCATGTCGATTTATCTCTAGGTGTAAATACATTCAAATCGCAGCAATTGAGAGTTACCAAGAAAGTTAAGTGCTAGACTATCTGAAGACAGTAGGAACCACATGGATGATTTATGCCAAATAGGTGGACAGCAATTTAATTTTGACAAAAGAAGCACTTAAAAAGTAGATGTGGCCGAGGAAGTAAAATCTATATGACGGGCAGAATGAATTGTGGCCTAAATATTCCACCATGTTGGTATTAGGACCCTCTCACCATTTGGCTCCACTGATTCTTGAAAGTCTGCAATATATTGTGAAATCACCTCTGTTATTGCATGACTGACTCACCTATTATCATCACACTGTACACTGTATTGTAGCAATATATAATGCAGCTCCCTCGAAGCATATTAAATGTTCACGGTCAATGGTCAGTTGCTTTTTCAGAAGTCTGTTCAAATTTTTTTCAAACCTTTGTCAAGTATTTCATCAGTTTATATATAGCCATACATGAATTAAGCAACATTTTGCCCCTTTTCTTTCATCTGCACCAATGATTCATCTACAGTGTTGTCCTCCGGGTCAGAACAAGGGCAAGCCATTGTTGGTTTGAAAGAGATCACTACTCAGCAAAAAACACTTGTACATTTTCTGTTTCCATTTCTTCCACTGCCTTCATCAAGATCCATGTGAGAAAAGAGTGTAAGTTACAACAACAACTACTTGTATTTATATAGCACCTTTAACGTGAAATGTCCCAAGGCACTTCACAGAAGTATTTATGACATAAAAATTTGACACCGAGCCGCATAAGTAGAAATTAGCGCAGGTGACCAAAAGCTTGGTCAAGGAGGTTGGTTTTAAGGAGCGTCTTGAAGGAGGAAAGAGGTAGAGAGGTTTACGCAGGGAGTTCCAGAGCTCGGGGCCCAGGCAACAGAAGGCACGGCCACCGATGGTTGAGCGATTATAATCAGGGATGCTTAAGAGGGCAGAATTAGAGGAACAGTTAGGTGATAGGAAGCAATCTCTGACTGAGAGCTATTCACCACAGGGCCAACACGTGTAAGAATGCTGCAACAGCCAGAATACACAGGTGTTCTTACCGGCAGGATGGAAAGCATGTAGCCCCTTCAAGTCATGTTTTGCCACACGTCATTCCCCAACTGGGAAGGAAAGCCAGTGAATTAGGAGGTGCCCATGGAGCCATGCAGGGTGATTCAGCAGTAATCATTGTTGCAGCAAAGCAGATTGCGCTGTGCTCACATCTCCACATGCTGATTTGGCTCCTCTGTTCACCTCAAGATTTTCACAGAGAAAGCTGAAGGGTGTTACGGGGGAGAATGTTGAGTCACTGATGCCTGTGTGCTCTCCATGCTGAGGGTGACTTAATGGAAGGTATGTATATTGGCGGGATACAAGTACATTGCTGTGGTTTTGAACCCACATTGCACATTGTGAACAAGTGGATGTATCCTCTGAAGAACTTGAAAGTGCACGGTGGAAACTAAAACATACCTCTAATTAAAAGAAAACAAATCAACAGAGAGAATGTGTTGATACTTTATACAACGTTCAGCTTGTTTGTCTCTGTGAGAATGTGTTCTGTTCTCACTGTATTTGGACTGTTGAGTAATTTCCAAACCTTCAATCAGTTTGCAGAGGGTTTTTTGTGACGACTGCTGCTAATTGTTCTAATCACCTATATTCAACTCTAATTCTCCTGGTGCCAGAAACCAAAGCCATTGGACATCCGGAGCCATTGAGGGGGTATTTACAATAGGAGGATCCTGTCCATAATTAGGCTTCAGAATGATCACAAAATGGAATCCATATCTCTTCAAGCAAAACAGTTATGAATTGACCTAAAGGTCACATGGATCAGATTTTGAAAAGAATGACAGCCTAGTGGAAGACACGTACAAGGTTTACTCCAAGCAGTAAATGCAGACTCTGCAGTTTTTATGGGCAGATGTCCTTGATCAATAAATTCATTCTCCTTTGCTGAGGAAAGTTTAAATCCTGCAAAACTCCAATGTGGTCAGCATTATAATGAAGCCTCATAAAGGGCTATGATCAACAGCCGAGGCAAGCACATTATTCATTACCTTTCCAAAGTAAGAAGGAAAGTTGAGATGTGATTATGAAAGCCAGCTCTTGATTCAAATCAAACTGCTACAAATTCAGTTGGAAATAAACGGGAACAAATTCTTTATCTAACCAAACTGGTAGCAATACGGTGGAGGAGGATTTCCTGGAGTGTATTAGGGATGGTTTTCTAGACCAATATGTCGAGGAACCAACTAGCGAGCTGGCCATCCTAGGCTGGGTGTTGTGTAATGAGAAAGGACTAATTAGCAACATTGTTTGCGAGGCCCCTTGGGGAAGAGTGACCATAATATGGTAGCATTCTTTAGTAAGATGGAGAGTGACACAGTTAATTGAGAGACCAGGGTCCTGAACTTAAGGAAAGGTAACTTCGATGGGATGAGATGTGAATTTGCTAGGATAGACTGGCAAATGGTACTTAAAGGGTTGACGGTGGATAGGCAATGGCAGACATTTATAGATCACATGGATGAACTTCAACAATTGTACATCCCTGTCTGGAGTAAAAATAAAATGAGGAAGGTGGCTCAACCGTGGCTAACAAGGGAAATTAGGGATAGTGTTAAATCCAAGGAAAGGACATATAAATTGACCAAAAAAGCAGCAAACCTGAGTACTGGGAGAAATTTAGAATTCAGCAGAGGAGGACAAAGGATTTAATTAGGAGGGGGGAAATAGAGTATGAGAGGAAGCTTGCAGGGAACATAAAAACTGAATGCAAAAGCTTCTATAGATATGTGAAGAGAAAAAGGTTAGTGAAGACAAACGTAGGTCCCTTGCAGTCAGAATCAGGTGAATTTATAATGGGGAACAAAGAAATGGCAGATCAATTGAACAAATACTTTGGTTCTGTCTTCACAAAGGAAGACACAAATGACCTTCTGGAAATACTTGGGGTCCGAGGGTCTAGCGAGAAGGAGGAACTGAAGGGAATCCTTATTAGTCAGGAAAGTTTTGGGGAAATTGATGGGATTGAAGTCCCCAGGGCCTGGTAGGCTGCATCCCAGAGTGGCCCGAGAAATAGTGAATGCATTGGTGATCATTTTTCAACATTCTATTGACTCTGGATCAGTTCCTATGGACTGGAGGGTAGCTAATGTAACACCACTTGTTTAAAAAGGAGGGAGAGAGAAAACAGGGAAATATAGGCCGGTTAGCCTGACATCGGTGGTGGGGAAAATGTTGGAATCAATATTAAAGATGAAATAGCAGGGCATTTGGAAAGCAGTGACAGGATCGGTCCAAGTCAGCATGGATTTATGAAAGGGAAATCATGCTTGACAAATCTTCTAGAATTTTTTAAGGTTGTAACAAGTAGAGTGGACAAGGGAGAACCAGTGGATGTGGTGTATTTGGACTTTCAAAAGGCTTTTGACAAGGTCCCACACAAGAGATTAGTGTGCAAAATTAAAGAACATGGTTAAAGCACAGATAGATTTTTAACCAATAAGGGAATTAAGGGTTACGGGGAGCGGGCAGGTAAGTGGAGCTGAGTCCACGGCCAGATCAGCCATGATCTTATTGAATGGCGGAGCAGGCTCGAGGGGCTAGATGGCCTACTCCTGTTCCTAATTCTTATGTTCTTATGTTCTTATGGTATTGGGGGTAATGTATTGACGTGGATAGAGAACTGGTTGGCAGACAGGAAGCAGAGAGTCAGAGTAAATGGGTCCTTTTCAGAATGGCAGGCAGTGACTAGTGGGGGGCCGCAGGGTTCAGTGCTGGGACCCCAGCTATTTACAATATACATTCATGATTTAGATGAAGGCATTGAATGTAATATCTCCAAGTTTGCAGATGACACTAAGCTAGGTGGCGGTGTGAGCTGTGAGGAGGATGCTAAGAGGCTGCAGGGTGACTTGGACAAGTTAGGTGAGTAGGCAAATGCATGGCAGATGAAGTATAATGTGGATAAATGTGAGGTTATCCACTTTGGTGGCAAAAACAGGAAGGCAGAATATTATCTGAATGGTGACAGATTAGGAAAAGGGGAGGTGCAATGAGACCTGGGTGTCATGGTACATCAGTCATTGAAAGTTGGCAAACAGGTACAGCAGGCGGTTAAGAAAGCAAATGGCATGTTGGCCTTCATAGCTAGAGGATTTGAGTATAGGAGCAGGGAGGTCTTACTGCAGTTTTACAGAGCCATGATGAGGCCACACCTTGAATATTGTGTTCAGTTTTTGTCTCCTAATCTGAGGAAGGACGTTCTTGCTATTGAGGGAGTGCAGCGAAGGTTCACCAGACTGATTACCGGGATGGCAGGACTGACATATGAGGAGAGACTGGATCGACTGGGCTTGTATTCACTGGAGTTTAGAAGAATGAGAAGGGATCTCATAGAAACATATAATATTCTGATGGGATTGGACAGGTTAGAGGCAGGATGAATGTTCCTGATGCTGGGGAAGTCCATGATAAGGGGTAAGTATTGTGTTCCTAACACAGATGAGGCTGCACACAGGGAGGTTAAAGTAACAGTGACATCAGTCTTGAATAAGACACTCCAGAGTGAGGAACAGGCCTTAGGGGCCGGCTTATATACAGGGCTTCCAAGGGATGCTGGGATCCCTTGGGACTTCAAGGGATGAACTCCCTGGTGGCGGAACATGGGAGTGCATGCTTTACAGATACACAACATCACTCCCCCGCCGCAAAGTCAAAGTGAAAACTATTTACAAGGTGAGGCCGTAAGGGGCCTTTCTTTCCCTGGTGGACCGCCTTGGTACAAATGTCTGTTCTGGTGTGTTGGCTGTGCCCTCACTGGGCTGGCGTGTTGTTGGCCCTGCAGGACTGCTAGGTGAGCCTGGTCTTGCTGGGCTGTTGGGCATGATGGTTTCGATTTCCGGGTCCGGCATGGTGTCGTTGATCCTTTGGGTGTGTGTTGTGGGCTCGAAAAAGATGGTGTCTGCTGTGGGTTGTTCAGGGCAGTCTGTGAACCGCAGTCTCATTTGGTCCAGGTACTTTCTGCAAATTTGTCCATTGTCTAGTTTGACTACAAACATCCTTATTCTCTTCTTTAGCTATCACCGTGCCCCCGATCCACTTGGGACCATGTCCATAGTTTAGCACATACACAGTGTCATGCAAGTTGGGGTGAACCAGCGAGAGTCTGGTTTTAAGCGTCCTTTTCATGAGTAGCTCAGCCGGGAGCACTCCTGTGAGCGAGTGGGGTCTCGTGCGGTAGCTGAGCAGTACTCGGGATAGGCGGGTTTGGAGTGAGCCTTCTGTGACTCGTTTAAGGCTCTGTTTGATGGTTTGTACTGCCCGCTCTGCCTGCCCATTGGAGGCTGGTTTAAACGGTGCTGAGGTGACATGTTTGATCCCATTGTGGGTCATGAATTCTTTAAATTTGGCACTGGTAAAACATGACCTGTTGTCACTGACCAGAATGTCAGGCAAGCCGTGGGTGGCAAACATGGCCCTCAGGCTTTCAATGGTGGCGGTGGCGGTGCTTCCTGACATTATTTCAATCCATTTTGAAAAAGCATCCACCACCACCAGGAACATTTTACCGAGAAACGGGCCCGCATAGTCGACATGGAGGGCCAGGATCACAAACTTAGTGCTGCCTCTCTGGGCGCGTTGCTCAACTGAACACATACGCTGCATTGCCGTACACAGTACTCTAAGTCAGAGTCGATACCGGGCCACCACACGTGGGATCTGGCTATTGCTTTCATCATTACTATACCCGGGTGTGTGCTGTGGAGATCCAAGATGAACGTCTCCCTGCCCTTTTTTGGTAGCACTGCGCGGTTACCCCACAACAGGCAGTCTGCCTGAATGGACAGCTCGTCCTTTTGCCGCTGGAATGGCTTGATTGGCTCTTGCATTTCAACGGGGATGCTGGCCCAGCTCCCATGCAGTACACAGTTTTTTACTAGGGACAGCAGAGGATCTTGGCTGGTCCAAGTCCTAATCTGGCGGGCCGTGACAGGTGATTTATCATTTTCAAACGCTTCCATGACCATCAACAAGTCAGCGGGCTGCGCCACCATCAACAAGTTTGCAGGCTGCGCCATTTTCATTCCCGTGATGGGCAATGGTAGCCGACTGAGAGCATCCGCACAGTTCTCGGTGCCTGGCCTGTGACGGATGGTATAGTTATACGCTGATAGCGCGAGTGCCCACCTTTGTATGCGGGCTGAGGCATTAGTATGTATCCCCTTGTTTTCAGCGAACAGGGATGTGAGGGGCTTGTGATCGGTTTCCAATTCAAATTTGAGGCCAAACAGGTACTGATGCATTTTCTTTACCCCGAACACACACGCTAATGCCTCTTTCTCAATCATGCTGTAGGCCCTCTCGGCCTTAGACAAGCTTCTGGAGGCATAGGCGACAGGTTGCAACTTCCCTGCAACGTTAGCTTGTTGTAATACACACCCGACTCCGTACGACGATGCGTCACATGCTAGCACAAGTCTTTTACACGGGTTATACAATACAAGCAGCTTGTTGGAGCATAAAATGTTTCTGGCTTTCTCAAAAGCAATTACTTGGTTTTTTCCCCATACCCAGTTCTCACCTTTGCGCAATAACACATGTAGGGGCTCTAAAAGGGTGCTTAACCCCGGTAGGAAGTTACCAAAATAGTTGAGGAGTCCCAGGAACGACCGCAGCTCCATGACGTTCTGTGGCCTGGGCGCGTTCCTGATAGCCTCTGTCTTGGCGTCTCTGGGCCGAATGCCGTCCGCCGCGATCTTTCTCCCCAAGAACTCCACTTCTGTTGCCATGAAGATGCATTTCGACCTCTTCAGCCGCAGTCCTACACGATCCAGTCGCTGGAGGACCTCCTCCAGGTTTTGTAGTGCTCGGCAGTGTCCCGACCCGTGACCAATATGTCGTCCTGAAAGACCACCGTATGTGGTACCGACTTGAGTAGGCTCTCCATGTTTCTCTGGAAGATCGCTGCAGCCGACCGAATTCCAAACGGGCATCTGTTGTAGATGAACAGTCCCTTGTGCGTGTTGATGCAAGTAAGGCCCTTCGAATACTCCTCCAGCTCCTGCGTCATGTAGGCCGAAGTCAGGTCAAGCTTGGTGAACATCTTGCCTCCTGCTAGCGTCACAAATAGGTCATCTGCTTTAGGTAGCGGGTATTGGTCTGTAGCGAGAAACGATTAATAGTTACTTTATAATCGCCGCAAATCCTTACCGTGCCATCACTTTTGAGCAGTGGAACAATCGGGCTGGCCCACTCGCTGAATTCCACTGGGGAGATGATGCTCTCATGTTGCAGCCTGTCCAGCTCGATTTCCACTTTCTCCCTCATCATGTGAGGTACCGCTCGCGCCTTGTGGTGAATGGGTCGTGCCTCTGGGACCAAGTGGATCCGCACCTTCACCCTGGAAAAGTTTCCAATGCCTGGCTCAAAAAGGGAAGGAAATTTGTTAAGAACCTGGGTACATGGGGCCTCATTGACATGTGATAGCGCTCGGATGTCATCCCAGTTCCAGCGGATTTTGCCCAGCCAGCTCCTTCTAAGCAGTGTGGGGCCATCGCCCAGGACAATCCAGAGTGGCAGTTCATGCAGCGAGCCCTCGTAGGTGACCTTGACCATGGCGCTGCCCAGGACAGTGATAAGCTCTTTGGTGTACGTTCTCAGTTTCGTGTGGATGGGGCTCAGGGCTGGTCTGAGTGCCTTGTTGCACCACAGTCTCTCAAACATCTTGTTATTCAAGATGGATTGGCTAGCGCCAGTGTCCAGTTCCATGGCTATGGGTAAGCCATTCAATTTTACATTTGGCATTTTAGGTAGACATTTTGACGAAAATTTGTGCACCTTATGTACTTCAGCATCTGCTTCCTCTCTCTGAGGCTCGAAATTGCTTTGATCCACCATGGACCTATCTTCCTCTGACATGTGGTGGTTAGCAGGTTTTTCAGAGCTTGCAGCTCGTTTCAAGCTCATTGGAGGTGCCCCCATTGTTCAACAGCTCTTGCAAACATACCCTTTGAAGTGGCATGAATAGGCTGAATGGAAGCCTCCACAACGCCAACAAGGTGTGAATTGCCTTGCATTCATCCTTTGTTGGGGACTCTGAGTCATCTGGGTCACCTGAGGCCTGCTGGCAGTTGCAGACTTGTGGGTTCTGCCCTGTACATTTCTGTTCGCAAATACAGTTCCAGTTAATTTATGAACATTGCTAGCACTTGTGTGCTGAGAGATTTGTTTGGTGTTATCACTGGTGGACATAAACGCCTGTGCTATCGCAATGGCCTTACTGAGGGTCGGCGTCTCTACAGTCAAAAGTTTTCGTAGGATGGTCTCGTGGCCAATACAAAAAAAGTCTCTGAGCATTTGCTCCAGGTAGCCATCAAACTTACATTGTCCTGAAAGTCACCTTAGCACGGCGACGTAGTTCGCCACTTCCTGATCTTCAGATCGCTGGCACGTGTAGAACCGATACCTCGCCATCAGCACGCTCTCCCTCGGGTTAAGATGCTCCCAAACCAGTGTACACAGCTCCTCATATGACTTATCTGTGGGTTTCACCGGAGCCAGAAGATTCTTCATGAGGCTGTAGGTCGGTGCCCCGCAGACTGTGAGGAGGACCGCTCTTCTTTTTGCAGCACTTCCTTCTCCGTCCAGCTCGTTGGCTACAAAGTACTGGTCTAGCCGTTCAACATAGGCTTCCCAGTCCTCACCCTCCGAGAACTTCTCCAGGATGCCCACAGTTTGCTGCATCTTTGCGTTGGATTCGTATACTCGTCGCCAGTTATTGTATTCCTAACACAGATGAGACTGCACACAGGGAGGTTAAAGTAACAGTGACCTCAGTCTTTAATAAGACACGCCTGTGTGAGGAACAGGCCTTGGGGCCGGCTTATATTCAGAGCTCCCAAGGGATGCTGGGATCCCTTGGGACTTCAGGGGATGAGCTCCCTGGTGGCGGAACATGGGAGTGGTAAGCCATTTTGGACCGAGATGAGGAGAAACTTCTTCACTCAGAGAGTTGTTAACCTGTGGAATTCTCTACCGCAGAAAGATGTTGAAGCCAGTTCGTTAGATATATTCAAAAGGGAGTTAGATATGGCCCTTATGGCTAAAGGGATCAAGGGATATGGAGAGAAAGCAGGAAAGGGGTACTGAGGGAATGATCAGCCATGATCTTATTAAATGGTGGTGCAGGCTCGAAGGGCCGAATAGCCAATCCTGCACCTATTTTCTATGTTTCTATGTTTCTAATTCAAATCAGAGGGTGCACTTTATAATGGAGGGACTTAACAGGGTATATGCAGAGATGATGTTTCCCCTCATGGGGGAATCTAGAACTAGAGGGTATAGTTTAAGAATAAGGGGTCGCCCATTTAAAACAGAAATGAGGAGGAATTTCTTCTCTCAGAGGGTCGTGAATCTTTGGAATTCTCTACGCTGGGTCTTTGAATATATTTAAGGTGGAGATAGACAGATTTTTGAATAATAAGGGAGTCAAGGGTTACGGGGAGCGGGCGGGGAAGTGGTATTGAGGCCAGGATCGGATCAGCCATGATCTGATTGAATGGTGGAGCAGGCTTGAGGGGTCAAATGGTCTATTCCTGCTACTTTTTTTTTTAAACGTGTTCCTGCCAGAAGCCTAAGGAGATTATTAACACTTTATGGTTCAGACCCCAGTTTCTTGCATACACGTTCTTTACAGCTACATGGACCAGCCAAGGAACTCTCTCCGTCACGCAACAACTACCAACAGATTCAAATTGTGGCCAATGAACAATAAGATTTTCCTTAACTGGGTGCTCGCCCATCACCTCCACCTCCGCTATATTTCACCCAGTACACATATTTTTGCATTCTATAAATTTCCAGCTTCTCTTTAAGATAATGCAAATCAATGTAGTGTCACATACATATTAACACTTTCTCTTAGAATATTTTTTTCTTTTGAAACCACAGAGAACATTTAAGTGTACTACAATAATGAAACCACTCACTTTCGCCATCTGTAGTGCGTAGAGTTTTAAGTAGTGCCAGCAATGCTTGGTTACTTGCAGGATCCATTGGTGCTTTAGAGAACATGCGATCAGATGTGAGATGGGTGAAGGAACCTGCCATCCGATTCATTAACCTTTCTATTATTCAGAAATGCTTCAAGTCTGAGAGTGCATTCTGAATTCATATAACATCCACAGCGTTTCCTGTGGCCGTCTTAATTATCTCCATTCCAAGAGAGCAAGAAATGTATAGATCTAAAGAATAATTAATTGGAGAAATACATTATTCTTTCTGATAATTTAGTCAGATATGGTACTGCAGTCATCAAAAGAGATACATGTGCAACATTGATCATTTATCAATCATAATCAGCCCTCTGCCCCACCAATGTTTTTATCTTTGTGATTTTATTCACATTTACTTATTTATTCTATCATTATTTTCTACCCCTCGTTAAGTTTCCACAATTATTCCCTGCCATTTCTTCCTCCAAAAAGTGTTTCCTTGTTAAACTAAGGAGTCAAAATGAGTATCTGATAACAAAATAATCCAGAGACCTGGACTAATGAGTTCAAATCCCACACGGCAGCTGGGGAATTTAAATTCAGTTAAATAAATCTAGAATAAAAAGCTAATATCAGTAATGGTGATCATGAAACTACTAGATTGTTATAAAAGCCCATCAGGTTCACTAATGTCCTTTAGGGAAGGAAATCTGCCATCCTTACCCGGTCTGGCCTATATGTGACTCCAGACCCAGCCCCACAGACCCATGTGACTCCAGACCCACTCTTAACTGCCCTCTGAAATGGCCCAGCGAGCCACTCAATTGTATTCAAGAAGGCGGCTCACCACCACCTTCTCGAGGGCAATTAAGGATGGGCAATAAATGCTGGCAATGTCCTGTGAATGAATTTTTAAAAATTATTTTGAGGAGATGATGCATGTAACATATATATATATGATTGTTCTTACTGAGAAAATACTGGAATTGAAATATTCACTGGTTTGGTATTCTGTATCCTTAATTATAATTAGATGCTGATATTAGATCATTGCTGCGATATGATAGAGCCTGGATATTAAACTTAGAGAATTTACAGTCAGCTGCTTTTTTTTACATGCATGACAAAATTACACAGCTTCATTTAAGCATTGTATATTGTGATCTGTGAGTGTGTAAACATTCTATGGGCCTAGTTCTCCATACATCTTACTATACGTTTATATTTTAATGAATCGGAGGCATGTTGTGCAGGGGGTGCAGAGGGGTCCCTGAATGTTCTTAATGCCCAGGGCTGCAAAAATGCTTAATCCGGCTCTGCTCAGTACCCGGATGAAGTGTCGCTTAGACTGTGCGCTGGAAGTCTTAAAGCTGCAGGCTTCTGACTCGGGAAGACTTTTACATTAAAGAAAGATTTACATTTATATAGCGCCTTTCATGACCACCCGATGTCTCAAAGCCCTTTACAGCAAATGAAGTACTTTTGGAGTGTAGTCACTGTTGTAATGTAGGAAACGCGGCAGCCACATTGCGCACAGAAAGCTCCCACAAACAGCAATGTGATAATGACCAGATAATCTGCTTTTGTTATGTTGATTGAGGGATAAATATTGGCCAGGAAACCGGGCATAATTCCCCTGATCTTTTTTGAAATAGTGCCATGGGATCTTTTACATCCACCTGAAGAGAGCAGACGGGGCCTCGGTTTAATGTCTCATCCGAAAGACGGTACCTCCAACAGTGCAGCACTCCCTCAGCACTGCACTGGAGTGCCAGCCTAGATTTATGTGCTTAAGTTGCTGGAAACATAGAAACATAGGTGCAGGAGCAGGCCATTCGGCTCTTCGAGTCTGCACCACCATTCAATATGATTGATACACTCATAATAAAGGATGAAACTGAGTAATGTGAACAATGATCAAGTGTGACCTTAGCTCCTTTAATAAGACTCCAGAGTACAGGTACCTCGTGGGTGGCCTGCTTATGTACAGTGCTCCCAAGGGATGCTGGGATCCCTTGGGGCTCCAACAGGTAATCCCTCTGGTGGTGGTGTGATACAGGTTGCAAGGGGTTATATACATAATATCACTCCCTCATAAAGTTAATACTACACTTATTTACAAGGTGAGACGATGGGGGGCTTTTCGCTCCCTTGTCGATCGTCTCGGTACAAGTGCGGGTGTGGGTGAGTTGGTTAGTTCTTCACTGGGCTGCTGGGGAGCCGGCCTTGCCGGGCTGCTGGGGATGGTGAGTTCAGCTTCGTGGTCAACCGTGATGTCAGTTGCTACTTGTGTGTGTGTTGGAGGGTCAAAGTTGGTGGTGTCTTCTTCGGGTTGTTCGTAGCTGTTGGTGAACCGCAATTTGATTTGGTCCAAATATTTTCTGCGCGTTAGTCCATTGGCCAATTTGACCTGAAACACCCTCCTCCCCTCTTTGGCTATGACCGTGCCAGCGAGCCATTTGGGACCATGTCCATAACTGAGTACAAAAAGGGGTCATTGACCCCAATATCGCGTGACAAATTTGCGCGGTCATGGTACACACTTTGTTGATGCTGCCTGCCCTCCACGTGATCATGGAGATCAGGGTGGACAAGAGAGAGCCTTGTTTTGAGCGCCCTTTTCATGAGCAGCTCGGCTGGATGAACGCTGGTGAGTGAGTGGGGTCTGGTGCGGTAGCTGAGCAGGACTTGGGACAGCCAGGTCTACAGGGAGCCTTCCAATATGCGTTTCAAGCTTTGCTAGATGGTCTGAACTGCCCGTTCTGCCTGGCCGTTGGATATGGGCTTGAACGGTGCAGGTGTGACATGCTTGATCCCATTGCGGGTCATGAATTCCTTGAATTCAGCACTGGTGAAACACGGCCCATTGTCGCTGACTAGGACATCAGGCAGGCCGTGCGTGACAAATATGGCTCGTAGGCTTTCAATAGTGGCCGTGGACGTGCTTATAGACATTATTGCTCATTCAATCCATTTTGAGTAAGCATCCACGACAACCAAGAACATTTTGCCTAGACATGGACCCAAATAGTCCACTTGGATCCTCGACCACGGTTTGGAGGGCCATGACCACAAACTTAGCGGTGCCTCTCTGGGTGCATTGCTCAGCTGAGAGCAAGTGTTGCACTGGCACACGCATAACTCTAAATCTGAGTCAATGCCAGGTTACCACACATGGGATCTGGCTATGGCTTTCATCATTACAATGCCTGGTTGGGTGTTGTGCAGTTCACAAATGAACGTATCTCTGCCTTTCTTGGGCAAGACCACGTGAATGCCCCACAACAGACAGTCTGCCTGCTGAGACATTTCGTCTTTGCGCCTGTGGAACAGCTTAATTGCCTCCTGCATCTCCGCTGGAACGCTGGACCAGCTCCCATGGAGGACACAGTTTTTTTACCAAGGACAGTAAAGGATCCTGGCTGGTCCAGGTCCTGATCTGGCAGGCCATAACGGGTGACTTTTCATTTTCGAATGCATCCATTACCATGAGCAAGTCCGCAGGCTGTGCCATTTCCACCCCGGTGGTGGGCAATGGCAGCCGACTGAGAGCATCAGCGCAGCTCTCTGTGCCCAGTCTGTGGCGGATTACTAGTTGTATGCTGACAGCGTGAGCGCCCATCTTTGGATGCGGGCAGAGGCATTCATGCTTTCAGAGAACAGCAATGTGAGCGGCTTGTGGTCAGTTTCAAGCTCAAACTTGAGACCAAACAAGTACTGGTGCATTTTCTTTACTCCGTAAACGCACGCCAGAGCCTCTTTTTCAATAATGCTTTAGGCCCTTTCGGCCTTGGACAAACTCCTGAACACATAAGCGACCGGTTGCAAAATCCCCGATTCATTAGCCTGTTGTAACACACACCTGACCCCGTATAATGACGCATCGCAAGCTAGCACTAATCGTTTACAAGGGTTATACAGGACAAGCAGTTTGTTTGAATACAACAGATTTCTGGCTTTCTCAATGGCAGCCTCTTGTGAATTCCCCCATACCCAGTCGTCTCCCTTGCATAGTATCACATGTCGGGGTTTTAGCAGGGTGCTTAACCCAGGTAGGAAATTACAGAAATAGTTAAGGAGTCCCAGGAACGACCGCAGCTCCGTCACGTTCTGTGGTCTCGGCGCGTTCTTGATGGCCTCCGACTTGGCGTCGGTGGGTCTGATGCCGTCTGCTGTGATTCTTCTTCCCAAGAACTCGACCTCCAGCGCCAGGAAAACACACTTCGAGCATTTCAACCTGAGTCCCAGGCGATCCAACCAACTAAGAACCTCTTCCAGATTCTTCAAGTGCTCAATGGTGTCCCGAGCTGTAACCAGTATGTCGTCCTGGAAAACCACGGTGCGAGGAACTGACTTTAGCAGGCTCTCCATGTTCCATTGGAAGATTGCCGCGGCCAACCAAATCCCGAACGGGCATCTGTTATAGATGAACAGATCTTTGTGTGTGTTGATGTAGGCGAGGCCTTTCGAAGACTTCTCCAGCTCCTGCATCATGTAGGTCGAGGTCAGGCCCAACTTGGTGAACGTCTTCCCTCCAGCCAGGGTCGCAAGTAGGTCGTCTGCCTTGGGTAGCGGGCACTGGTCCTGCAGCGAGAAACGGTTAATCGTTACTTTATAGTCCCCACAAATTCTGACCGTGCCGTCCTCTTTAAGTACCAGGACAATCGAACTGGCCCACTCGTTGAATTCCACCGGCGAGATGATGCCTTCTCGCTGTGGCCTGTCCAGCTCAATTTCTACTTTCTCACGCATCACATATGGTACCGCCCGTGCCTTGTGGTGGATGGGTCGCGTACCGGGAACCAAATGGATCTGCATTTTCGCCCCCAAGAAGCTTCAAATGCCTGGCTCAAACAACAATGGAAATCTGCTCAGAACCTGGGCACGTGAGGTGTCGTCGATGGATGAAAGCGCTTGGATGTCGTCCCAGTTCCAGCGGAATTTTCCCAGCCAGCCTCTGCCAAACAGTGTGGGGCCATTCCCTGGCATGATCCACAGCGGGAGTTTGTGTACTGCTCCATTATAAGAGACTTTGACTTCTGCACTGCCAATTACAGGGATTAGTTCCTTGGTGTAAGTCCTTAGTTTGGTGTGAATGGGGCTGAGCTTGGACCTGTGTGTCTTGTTGCACCACAGCCTGTCAAAGGACTTTTTACTCATTACGGACTGATTTGCACCCGTGTCCAGTTCCATAGATACTGGAATTCCGTTCAGTTCAACTTTCAACATCATTGGTGGACATTTCTTTTTTTTTTAATCCAATTTCTTTCCAGATCAACTCTAACGCCAAAGATCACTTTGCGCCATTATATTTGATCTTAGGCCAAAAGGCCGAGCGGCGAAGTTGCACCATTCCTGGAAATATTGCAATACCAGGTCGGTGTATGGAGTGGACGGGGCATGCCCCTGATCCAGCTCCCTGTCCAAAAATCAATTCAATTTCATGTCCCCATAGGGGATATTAAACTGATAAGAACAGATTTTTTTTTTTTTTTTGAAATTCGTAGCCAATCGTTCCAATTCTTTGTCAAATCACAAACGCCAGAGGTCACCTTGCACACGCCAAGGATCACTCTGCGCCAATGCTCTTAGCCAAAAGGCCGAGAGCCACTGCACCGTTCCTGGAAGTACTGCAATACCAGGTTCGTGCCATGGAGGTGGATGGGTCAGGCCCCCCACACACCTCCGTGGAGGTGGATGGGTCAAGCCACCCCACCCACCTCCTGTTTCCAAAAAAGCAAGCATATACCTTCCTGATCCAGGGAGAACCACCTTGGGGTTATGGTGGTTACTCCCCTGTCAGGTCAGTTACGCATGATCTTAGCCAAAAGGCCGAGAAGCGATTAAACTGATAAGAACAGATACTACACTGGTGGACATTTCATGGTAAATGTGTGTACCCCGTACACGTCGCTTCCTTGGTACGAGTTTCCAATTCAGCCTGATCCACAGTAGATCGATCTTCCTCTGCAACGTGGTGGTTTGCAGGGTTTGCAGTTCGCCTGCACATTCGCACATTGTTCTGCAGCCATTGCACACATAGTGCTTGAAGCAGCATTGATGGGCCTGATGATCACCTCCACAGCGCCAACAAGGTGTTAACTGCCTCACGTTAACGATTGATGGCGGACTCTGGGTCATTTGAGGTCATGCAGCAGCAGCCGGCGTGTACGTTCTGCCATGTATATTCCTGCTCGAAAACGATGTTACTTTGTGCACAGTACTGGCCGAAACTCTTTACTCTGCAAAATCTGTTTGGTGTTGTCACTAGTGGACATAAATGCCTGCGCTATTGTTATGGCTTGGCTTAGATTCGGAGTTTCAACAGTCAACAGTTTGCGAAGGATTACCTCATGGCCAATGCCCAGTACAAAAAAGTCTCTAAGCATTTGTTCTAGGAATCCCTCAAATTCGCAGTGTCCTGCAAGGCGCCTTAGTTCGGCGACATAGCTCGCCACTTCCTGGCACTCTGACCGTTGACACGTGTAGAACCGATATCTCGCCATCAAAACGCTTTCCTTAGGATTTAGGTGCTCCCAGACCAGCGTACACAATTCTTCATAGGATTTAGTTGTTGGTTTTACCGGAGCTAGAAGATTCTTCAGGAGGCCATAGGTTGTTGCCCCACAGACAGTTAGGAGGATCGCCCTTCGTTTGGCAGCGTTCTCGTCCCCTTCCAGCTCGTTAGCCACAAAGTATTGGTCAAGTCTCTCCACGAAGGCCTCCCAATCGTCCCCTTCTGAGAACTTCTCCAGGATACCAAGTGTTCTTTGCATTTTCGCGCGGTTGTTCGTTACCTCATCACCAATTGATACACTCATAATAAAGGATGAAACTGAGTACTGTGAACAATGAGCAAGCGTGACCTTAGCGCCTTTAATAAGAGTGCAGGTACCTCGTGGGTGGCCTGCTTATATACAGTGCTCCCAAGGGATGCTGGGATCCCTTGGGACTCCAACAGGTAGGCCCTCTGGTGGTGGTGTAATACAGGTTGCAAGGGGTTAAATACATAACAATGATCATGGCTGATCACGCAACTTCAGTATCCCACTCCTGCCTTCTCTCCATACCCCTTGATCCCTTTAGCCGTAAGGGCCACATCTAACTCCCTTTTGAATATATCTAACGAACTGGCCTCAACAACTTTCTGTGGTAGAGAATTCCACAGGTTCACAATTCTCTGGGTGAAAAAGTTTCTCCTCATCTCGGTCCTACATGGCTTACCCCTTATCCTTAGACTGTGATCCCTGGTTCTGGACTTCCCCAACATCGGGAACATTCTTCCTGCATCTAACCTGTCCAATCCCGTCAGAATTTTATATGTTTCTATGAGATCCCCTCTCATTCTTCTAAAATCCAGTGAATATAAGCCTAGTCGATCCAGTCTTTCTTCATATGTCAGTCCTGCCATCCCGGGAATCAGTCTGGTGAACCTTCGCGGCACTCCCTCAATAGCAAGCATGTCCTTCCTGGAGTGGGACTTGAAATGGACTTCTATTATTCAGAGACGAGAGTGCTGCCCAATGAGCCACAGCTGATTCCCTCCCGTATTACTGTGGGTTTGGAGGAAACCACCCTGCCATAGTCATTTGTTTTTTTTAACTCAACATGTTAGAAATCTGAAATAAATAGCAAATACTAGAAACACACAGCAAGTCAGGGAGCTTCTCTAAGAGAACAATAGGTTACTGTTTTGGCCCTGACTATTTTGATGCATTTTATGGCTAAAAGGTTAACCTGCCTTTTCACTTCAGGTGCTGACTGACCTGCTTGTGCATCATTGTACGACTGTATACCCGCTGCCCAGTACTACCTTTGGATAAAGACTGAACTGCTTCAAGGTGTTGATAACCAAAGGCTATTCAGTCAGGCGATTATTCATCAAGCGCTCTACTCGGAACTCGTACATGGCAAGCGAGCCCAAGGTGGGCAGAGGAAACGTTACAAGGACACCCTCAAAGCCTCCTTGATAAAAAGCAACATCCCCACCGACACCTGGGAGTCTCTGGCCAAAGACCACCCTAAGTGGAGGAAGTGCATCCAGGAGGGCGCTGAGCACCTCGAGTCTCATCACAGAGAGCGTGCAGAAATCAAGCGCAGGCAGCAGAAAGAGCGTGCGGCAAACCAGACTCCCCACCCACCCTTTCCCTCAACAACTGTCTGTCCCACCTGTGACAGAGACTATAATTCCCGTATTGGGCTGTTCAGTCACCTAAGAACTCATTTTTAGAGTGGAAGCAAGTCTTCCTTGATTTCAAGGGACTGCCTTTGAAAAAATGAATGAATCATTCATTATATAACTTAAACCTTCACAGTATGAAGGTGCTTCAATGATTGGCTTATAGAAAAAGATTGGCTTAAACATGCCCATTTCAATACGAAAAGCTATTTCTCTTTCTGGTGTTGAGAGGTGAGAGAAATGTCGATTATTTTTGAGTATTTCATATATTCTTTCACAATGTTTGATTTTATTTTTTTAATTGGGAAAATAAAGGGATTAATGTATTTTATGGACACAGAACATTGATACTGAGTGAGCCCCAAAACCAAGTGCTACTTTTGTGTGCACAAAATGATTCTGCCAGTGGTGTCCTTGTTCCATAAACCTGCGATTAAATATATATATATTTTTAAATCAGGCAGATAAACATTTTCATCTGCAGCTATGAATCATTTCATCATTCCTTACCAATCAGCATCGAGCTTCACTTCTGCCGGAAGATATTCAATCGAGACGCCAGCAGCGTGCTCTTTAAACTAACCCGGGGATTGTACAGCAAAGCACGAGTTTGCTGCCACAGAACTCCAATTGTTTCAGAGGGCAACGTTTTCATCATTTCTTCTGTTTCATACGGGAGGGATGGAGGGGAAATCTCGATTGGGTTCTGAAATACTCAATCCCTAAACTGCCTGTTTTCTGTTTGGTTTCTGTGTATGTGGTACTTGATGTCTTGCAATGTTAGTTTACATTCAGAGATGACTGTATCCAGTGGCCTGCAGGTATCTCTTGCCATGTGATGTGATTTTGGTTGGTTGCACAATGCGTAAACAAACCAAATATAAGTCAGGAACTACTCCCGTAATGGGGTGTACCGTGCAAAGAAGAGATACAGATGGCCAAGAGAGCCAGCCCCCTTGTAAAGTACAAAAGCAAAATACTGTGCATGCTGGAAGCTGAAATAAAAACAGGAGATGCTGGAAATCTCAGCAGGCATCTGTGGAGAGAGAAACAGAGTTAACGTTTCAGGTTGGACCCGCTGAGATTTCCAGCAGGTTCTGTTTTTATTACCCCTTGTAAAGTATATTACTCTGATCTTCATCAAGCTTATCATCAAATCACAGCAAGCGACGAGTAAAGCATCAATTTCATCAGGCACTGTCCTTACATGTGTCTGAAGCTACACCCAACTGTAATGCCATGAAAATGAACATTAGAAGAAAAATTATTTAAAATGAATAAACAAACACACAAAATGTTGCCCAGTTAACTCAATGAGTGTATGAATCGTGCGATGTGGTACCGAGCCCCGCAGGACCACAGTTGGCGACAATCAGCCTCAGTGACTCCCAAGTTCAAAACAACTCTCCATCATCCCACTCCTGATCTGGAAATCCCTGTTGGATTGCTGAAACGATTCGTAACTGTTATATAAGTAGACTATAGATATACTCACTGTATAGTTGCATAAGATGGAGACTTGTTACTTGATGTACTATCAATAAGATTTACACGGTGTATATACTATGCTGGCACCACTAGAGGGTGCAACTGGTGGAGACCAGTGTTTCCTGCCCCTGTGGCAGAGGCTGTCCACCAAAGGGCACTGCGGTGGGAGACCTGAGGGTCACCTGCATGGGTGTGCAGGGCCCAATATAAAAAAGCTGCCCACCATGCTTGTGCCTCACTCTGGAGTTACGAATAAAGGACCAAGATCACTACAGTTTGAGAACAACACATTGCCTCGTGGAGTCATTCATAAGTGCATTACAGACATAACAGTAACCGCAGATAAAATGTTTGTTAGCTGTCTGATTTTTCAATGTTAACTACAGGTTATAGAACAAGTCTCGCCAGTGGCTGATTGTGTGCTTTTATGGATGCTTTGAGATCAGCATTCACTTCAGTTATTTTTATGAACCCCCTCCCATAATTAAGGAAGGCGACTGGTGCAAGTTAACCTGCCTTGTAAATAAAGGACAGTCATTTTAGTGAGTTACCATGGGGGCAATTTTTGCCATCATTGGGCGCTTTTTTTTGGCGCCCAGCGATTTTTTTGGCGTAATCGGTCATTTGAAATTTTCCCCAAAGTTTTGGCACCGGGCCAACTGTCAGTGCCAGATTTTTGGTGCCAGATATTTTGGCATTGGTCGGCGTTGAGAAGGGATTCCGCATCGTTTCGGACATTTATGCCTCTTTCCCCAGCAAAGATTTTTTACAAAATGGCACAGAGAGACCTTAGGCACCGTTGTAAAAAAGCCTATCTTAAAGTTAGGGAAATTTGCACTGGCCCGCTGCAATCCCGGGCCGAATGGCCTCCATGTACGTTCCAGAGCTTCTGTGCCAGACTGAGCAACAATCATAGAAGCATACATGAGGCACATTAAAAAATAATTTGCACCATTATAAGGAAATTTAAAAAAGGAGGCAGACAAAAAGCTGGAAACTATAGACCAGTTAGCCGAACATCTGTCGTTGGGAAAAATGCTGGAGTCCATTATTAAGGAAGCAGTAGCGGGACATTTGGAAAAGCATAATTCAATCAAGCTGAGTCAGCATGGTTTTATGAAAGGGAAATCATGTTTGACAAATTTGCTGGAGTTCTTCGAGGATGTAATGATCAGGGTGGATAAGGGGGAACCAGTGGATGTGTATTTGGATTTCCAGAAGGCATTCAATAAGATGCCACATAAGAGGTTACTGCACAAGATAAAAGCTCACGGGGTTGGGGTAATATATTAGCATGGATAGAGGATTGGCTAACTAATAGAAAACAGAGAGTCGGGATAAATGGGTCATTTTCCGGTTGACAAACGGTAACTAGTGGTGTGTTGCAGGGATTGGTGCTGGGGCCTCAACTATTTACAATCTATATTAATGATTTGGATGATGGGACCGAGTGTAATGTAGCCAAGTTTGCTGATGATACAAAGATGGGCGGGAAAGCAAATTGTGAGGAGGACACAAAAAATCTGCAAAGGGATAAAGACAGGCTAAGTGAGTGGGCAAAAATTTGGCAGATGGAATATAATGTAGGAAAATGTGAGGTTATCCACTTTGGAAGAAATAATAGAAAAGCAAATTATAATTTAAATGGAGAAAAACTGCAAAGTGCTGCAGTACAGAGAGACCTGGTCCTCCTTGTGCATGAAACACAAAAAGTTAGTACAGCAAGTAATCACGAAGGCAAATGGAATGTTGGCCTTTATTGCAAGGGAGATAGAGTATAAAAGCAGAGAAGTCCTGCTACAACTGTACAGGGTATTGGTGAGGCCAAACCTGGAGGACTGCGTACAGTTTTGGTCTCCGTATTTAAGGAGGGATATACTTGCATTGGAGGCTGTTCAGAGAAGGTTCACTAGGTTGATTCCGGAGATGAGGGGGTTGACTTATGAGGATAGGTTGAGTAGGTTGGGCCTATACTCATTGGAGTTCAGAAGAATGAGAGGTGATCTTATTGAAACTTATAAGATAATGAGGGGGCTCAACAAGGTGGATACAGAGAGGATATTTCCACTCCTAGGGGATACTAAAACTAGGGGACATAGTCTTAGACTAAGGGACCACCCATTTAAAACTGGGGTGAGGAGAAATTTCTTCTCGCAGAGGGTTGTAAATCTATGGAATTCTCTTCCCCATAGAACTGTGGAGGCTGGGTCATTGAATATATTTAAGGCGGGGATCGACAGATTTTTGAGCGATAAGGGAGTAAAGGGTTATGGGGAGCAGGCAGGGAAGTGGAGCTGAGTCCATGATCAGATCAGCCATAATCTTACTGAATGGCAGAGCAGGCTCGAGGGGCCAAATGGCCGACTCCTGCTCCTATTTCTTCTGTTCTTATGTTCTTATGAAATGTCATTCACAGAATACATTGAGGTGTTGTTAAACTTGCACAAGAGCCTTTTCAATCTCGTAGCTTTAATACAATTGAATGCAACTTCGTGTCAATTTCATACTATTTCAGACCAGAGTATTTTCAGTTAATTTGGTATACAAAACTACCTAAAATGTAACATTTCTAAGTGTTGATTTGTAGTTAATGAATTGAGAATGGGGGAGGGGGGGTGTGGTGCGATGGAGGGGAAGAGCAGAAAGGGGGTGGAAATAAAACATCTTAATGGTGCATTGTCATTTGTGTTCTTATTACCTTGCACAATAACTCCTGATGAATGTAAATAAGGGGGCCCTGAGCCATCATCAGTGCCTTTTCCATTGTCACAGAAGAATTTAAAGCAACCTTGCTTGCATGCGCAGTGACTTTTTTCCAGTGCATGCGCAGTGATTTTTTTCCAGTGCATGCGCAGTGATTTCCCCCCCAGTGCATGCGCAGTGATTTTTTCCAGCACGTGTGCAGTGATTTCCCCCCAGTGCATGCACAGTGATTTTTTTCCAGCGCATGCGCAGTGATTTCCCCCCTCCCCAGTGCATGCGCAGTGATTTCCCCCCCAGTGCATGCGCAGTGGTTTTTTCCAGCGCATGTGCAGTCATTTTTTCCCCAGTGCATGCGCAGCGATTTTTTTCCAGTGCATGCGCAGTGATTTCCTCCCCCCCCCAGTGCATGCGCAGTGATTTTCCCCCAGTGCATGCGCAGTGATTTTTTCCCCCAGTGCATGCGCAGTGATTTTTTTCCAGCGCATGCGTAGTGATTTTTCAGCGCACACTACAAGCTTTGCCCCCAGAATTGTCTTCGGGTAGTGCAGTGCTAAAAACAACTTCTGCTTTGTGGAAAGTGCTGTTTTTTTTTTCCTGCAAACGGTCGGGGGCGGGGAACGTACGTTATCGTACGTGAGCGGCAGAAATCGTGAACGTGGAAAATTGGGGCCTATATACCATACCATACTCCAGCATGAGTCATCAATTTCACAAGAGGATGGGAGGTAGGATAGGCAAATACTTCTTACTAGTGATTCATGAGAAGTTTAGAAGTGCACTGGCGGATCTCGTCTTCAATTTCATGGTGTCTTCTTGAGGCTCCAGCATCTTTCGGGCTAGTTGGCTGATACCTTGGGGGTGAAATTGCCCCTTTGGGAAAGGCCTGTGGTGCAAATTTATTATCGTCCGGGTGCCCCTCTCCCCCCGCACTCCGTAATTGCCCCCGGGATTCTGCGGGCGACAACGGGTTTGTGCGAATGGCAATGATGTCATCGTTGTGAGTGCCGATCCCTGATCGCCCCGAGGGGGAAATTGCCCCATGGGACGCGAGGTTGGCGTGAGGCGATGCCAACGACAGGTTCGCGGGGCGCAAACTGTCGTGGCTGGGGTGCCCCAGCAGCCCCTTAAAGGGGAGGGCCTTGTGGGCAGCCGGCATCTTTTTTTTGTCGGTTCGACTTTGCAGTGGGCCTGACAATGGTGACCTCAGGTGCGGCCGGGCTGCCAACATGCAGCCGGCACCTGCTCGTGGGGCACTAAACCTTCACTTAATTCAAATTGTGCGTCCCCACGTGGGGCCCCAAGAGTAGAAGAGACAATCTCAGGAAGACGCTAGCAAATTAGAAGCAACTAAAACATAGTGTGGTAACAAGATCTCATGGATGAATAGAATCATATCCTCCAGAGGTGATATACAGAGGCAAAATGGGGCAATTAAAAGGAATACTGCAGCATTAATGATCTACCACTCTCTCTATATATATATAGTGTAATTGAGTACTTTAACCTGTGTCAAGCCTAATCTTTGTGATTTCAGTAGCACTACTTAATGGGTCACTGCTACCTCAGTGGTGTTTATGTGTGTACGGATACACAGAGCAGATAATCTGTAAAATGATTACATCATTTGCATTACCAGTCATGTCTCCATATTTTTAAGTCTATTGAAAAATTGTTCACACGTATAAGCTGCATCAATGTTTGTATTTGTTGCGGTGCTAACTCTCCTACAAGCCAATATAGCAGTTCCAAAATCATTTTCACAGCAGACTTTCAGGCTATTTCAGAAGCTAAACCTACCTGGAATTCCACGTCCCAGTTTGATGGATATTATAAATAAAGAACTTACATTTATAGTGTACCTTATCATGTACTAAAAACATTTTAAAGTAATTTTTGAAGTGCAATCACTGTTGGTCTGTAGGAAAATGCGGCTGATAATTTTCCACAAATAGATAATCTGTTCTTGGTTGAGGGAGAAGTGTAGCCAGGACACCAAGAGGACTCTGCGCTATGAATAGCGTTATGTCCACATAGACAAATGGACAGGTCTTCGGTTTAACGCCTCATCCAAAATATGGAGCATCCAGCAATGTGGCATTCTCTTGGCACTTGGTTAGCCTCGATTAAATGCGCAAGTCCTGGGTGGGGGCAGACTCCACAATATACTGACTCAGAGGTTAATTGGCACAGTGTAAATGTGGCAGGGTGGAGTAGGTTGGTTTTGTCATAAGCCATGGATGTAGCAAGACAAAGATGCCATGGCAACCAAATAAATGATCTAAGACTAAGAAATAGTTGAAAAAAATTATAACTGTTAGGTAACAGAAGCATAAGGTACAAAAATAATTATATTTAGGTCATATGAATGGGGACATGGATAGGTTGACAGTAACTCCTTAAAATCCTTAAAATACATGAACCCTCTACAAGCAAGTAGCATTGAAAGATGTTTTGGAAGTCGGAACTAGTGGAAAAGTTGAAATGAGAAATGCTTCAGAATTTTACTTTCAAAACTTTTAAGATGGGTGCACTTATCACAGGGTGTGTTCAACCATTGATACAATGGATCTACAACTACTGTACATCAGCTTGGCTCAGTTTAGTTGTACCTTTAGCGCTGTACATACAGCCCTGCTCCAGCACATAATCCAGCTAGTACTACATTGAATAAGTACAGAATTATCAGAGGTGGACATTCAGGATGTCATAACACCATTTGAAGAAGACCATCAACACCAAACACAGACCTGTTATTCTTCTCTCTGGTGTTAGCTGTGCACAAAGTGTTGTCACATTTTCCTACATAACACAGTGACTGCACTTCAAAGTAATTCATTGTATGTGAAGCGATTTGACAAAGATGGGGTAAGATGCTATATAAATGCAAGTCTTTCTTTCATGTGCCATTTATAATGTTGCTGAATCCTTACAAACTATCAAGTTTTTACTGTTCTCAAAAATTACCTCCCCAGTCATGGTAGACATACAAGTTACTCAGATTTGTTGCGTGCGTCAAGAAGAGTAAGGCATCTTTGGTTTATTGAAGGAGGTAGGGAGAGGTTTGGTGGTGGAACATCTGGGCAACAGTGACCAAAGCATTATTAATTTGAACTTGATCAGCCAAACCAGTGCTGCTGAAAGTGCATTGCTGGTACTAGATTCTAAAAGTGCTACAGCTGCGAAGATGGCAGATGACATGTAAGGTTGATTGGGCGGTCCTGCTAGGTGGGGATAATAGCAGCACTAAGGAAAGAGCATGTTTTTAATCTTCCTCCAATTAGTGCATCTTACACACCATCTTGCTATGCATTGTCAGCTTGAAAAATGGTAAGAGATAACAATAATTAAATGCTGAGGTAAAGGAATATATATAAACATTAAAAGCTACTTATTTAGGTTTTAACATAACAATGGACAGAGTTATGGAATTTAATCCTCAAAGCAACAGTAAAAATCCTCAGATACATTTTCAGTCATCATAAACCAGTGGCCCCAATGTTACCCAGATATGGCATAAACACCCCTTTGCCATAGAACAGCAAATCCCCATCAAGGACAATGGCACAGGAGATCTACTAGTAGTATTGTAACAACTTTACACGTGCACTCAGTTCTTATCCATCACACTGTAGATGCAACAAGCAGTTTAATGCAAGTTTCTGGGCCACGCTTAAGAGTCCAAGGAACCGTTTAGAATCTTTTAGACAAACTCTGCAGAAACCCAGCATAAAGGAGCCAGAATAAATGCACATTCTTAATTGACTTTTGAATAATCCAGTGTCAGACTTGTTAGATTTTGTAGGCGAGGGACATGAAGAATAATTCAGTATGTTTTATGCGTTCTAATGCTTCAGGTCTTATAAAAAGCCCATGCTCTAACATGCACCATAGTATTTTGTTGGTGTATATACAGGGAGCTATCACATGTCTGTCCAGGTGGGTAATAATGGTATAACCTACCTCACCTGTCCAGGCATGGGGCGGGATCGGTTCGGCCACCGTTTTACACCCCTCATGATTTCATGCTCCATTAACCTGTTCCCCAGGTGTCATACTTCAAAGGGTCAGATTTTGTTACAGATGCAAAACAGTTTTCTGTAAAAAGCAGAAACCTGAAATTTACAAGCAATTTACTGACCTCTAATTGATCTCAATTACAATTACAAGTATCTACAATAACATAGATTCCCACAGGTAGTACAAGAGCATTGATTTGAAAGAGACAGGCCAGGTTAGTAACTAAATATCGCAATGGTGCTGCAAACCACTCATGCACAATGCCATGGGAGATCTCCTAAATGTACAAAAATGTACCGTGTCTAAAAGTGTACGTTATTGATATCCCAGTCTAGCAGGAATCCCTCCAAGTCACACTCCATCCTGATTTGGTAGTATATTGGCGTTTCTTCATCGTCGCTGGGTCAAAATCCTGGAACTCCCTCCCTAACAGCACTGTGGGAGTTCCTTCACCACACCGACTGCAGCGGCTTAAGAAAATGGCTCACCACCACCTTCTCGAGGGCAGTTAGGGATGGGCAATAAATGCCGGCCTTGCCAGCGACACCCACATTCCATGAACGAATATTTTTTTTTAAGCAGGGTGAGTAACTAATTAATCATGTGTAGTTCTTACTGTGATACATCGGGAGGAGAAAGGTTTAAAAACAGAAAAATAACACGTAGAGACACAGTGAAAGGAGAAAGCGCAAGGGCTTGGAAGAAAGCAGGAAAGCAATTTTCATTCATTTTCAGATTGGAAGTGAAGGACAGAATAAATGTAGGGAGTGAGATTGCCAGACTGGAGACTGCTGCATATTTTGGGTTATTATTTGTCTGCTATTTGTCTGCTCCAACAGCGGGGAAAGAAAGGGATAGCAGGACTATCATGGGATAATAGGCCTGTTTTTACATAGTGTGACATAGTACTTACAGCACACAAGCAATGTCCCCTGTAAGCCGCACTGCCTCCCCCACTGTGTGGCCCATTCAGCTTTGGCGCATGTGTGGTATCTACAATGTGAAAGCCAGTGAGTGGCCTGCATGGCACCCTGCAGATGACCCCGCGGCCATGCAGCTTAGCAGGAACATTGCACAGAAGCAGGCCATTCGGCCCAACAGGTCCATGCTCGTTTTAATGCTCCACACGAGCCTCCTCCCACCTTACTTCATCTCAACCCATCAACATATCCTTCTATTCCTTCCTGCCTCTTGTACTTATCCAGCTTCCCCGTAAATGCACCAGTGCTTTTCACCTCAACCATTCCACGTGGTAGCGAGTTCCACATTCCAACAATTCCCTGAGTAAAGAAAACTTTTTTTTTTGAGAAGTTAGGCGGTAAACCGCTGTACAGAACATTCTCACAGCACGGCAGCAATCAGTCACTCACAGGCAGAATGAAAATGCTCCTCCCTCGGGCCTATCTCTGGGAAACAAGAGCACTATTCAGTATTGTCTGTGCTCGTGGAGATGCTGGTACCAGCCACATCACCATCATCATATCATCGTCATAGGCAATCCCTCGGAATCGAGGAAGACTTGCTTCCACTCTTAAAATGAGTCTTTAGGTGTCTGAACAGTCCGATATGAGAACCACAGTCCCTGTCACAGGTGGGACAGACAATCGTTGAGGGTAAGGGAGGGTGGGACAGATTTGCCACACGCTCCTTCCGCTGCCTACGCTTGTTTTCTGCATGCTCTCGGCGATGAGACTCGAGGTGCTCAGCGCCCTCCCAGATGCACTTCCTCCACTTAGGGTGGTCTTTGACCAGAGACTCCCAGGTGTCAGTGGGGATGTTGCACTTTATCAGGGAGGCTTTGAGGGTGTCCATGTAACGTTTCCTCTGCCCACCTTTGGCTCGCTTGCCGTGTTGGAGTTCCGAGTAGAGCACTTGCTTTGGGAGTTTCGTGTCTGGCATGCGGACGATGTGGCCTGCCCAGCGGAGCTGATTAAGTGTGGTCAGTGCTTCAATGCTGTGGTTGTTGGCCAGCCACGGCACTGCAGGTATTGGCAATTATTAAGGTCAAGTGGCAATTCTTCCCTTTTCACCTCATCTCTCTCCCTCAGTTGTCTTCCCCCACATCAATCCTATCACTCAGCCATGCTTGCCATTCTATAATCAGCTTCTCTCCTCCTGACTTCATTCTGCGATGCAGCTGAAGGGATACTAAGAGGTGGAGAGGGAAGGTAACAGAATTTGGTGCTAACCTGAAAAGTCAGGAAGGGAATACTCTGCTCATCAACGCAAGGAATGTTAATGGTCAGAAAAATAAGTATATTCCAATCTAATATGGGTTAGAGCGTCAGCTGTGGCTCAGTATCAGCACTTACTCCTCTGATTCAGAGAGTTGGGGGTTCATGCCGCACTACAGAGGTTTTGAGCACATAATCTGACACTCCAGTGCAGTACTGAGGGAGTGCTGCACTGTCGGAGGTGCCGTCCTTTGGATGAGACATTAAACCGAGGCCCCGTCTGCTCTCTCAGGTAGACGTAAAAGATCCCATGGCACTATTTCAAATAAGAGCAGGAGAGTTCTCCTTGGTGTCTAGGGCCAATATTTATCCCTCAACCAACATTCCTAAAACAGATTATCTGCTCATTATCACATTGCTGTTTGTGGGGCCTTGCTGTGCACAAATTGGCTGCCGCATTTCTTGCATTACAACAGTGACTGCACTTCAAATAGTACTTCATTGATTGTAATGTACTTTGGGACAGCTTGAGGTGGTGAAAGGCACTATATAAATGTTAGTTCTGTCTTTACTTGAATTATAACCTCAAAAGTGACCATCTACTGCACAAGTGTAGCAATCTTATTTCTGATTACCGTATCCCATTTGAGTGAGTGCTAATTTACTGTCGTTTTGTGCCAAATTATGGCTAGTTCTGTGTTGATGGACTCACACCTACTGGAGACTAAATTGAAAATCCAAAATCACTTTTGACCCTTTCCATGAGAGGAGACTTTCAGTCTGAGCTGAATTCAAATGAAGGGCCTCGATTCGACATGAGAGTGTACATAACCAACTGCACCACCCATCCCAAAATCAGAATTTCTAAAGAAAGTTGATAATCATCATCATCATAGGCAGTCCCTCGGAATCGAGGAAGACTCGCTTCCACTCTAAAAATGAGTCCTTAGATGGCTGAACAGTCCAATACGAGAGCCACAGACTCTGTCACAGGTGGGACAGATAATCATTGAGGGAAGGGGTGGGTGGGACTGGTTTGCCGCACATTCTTTCCGCTGCCTGCGCTTGATTTCTGCATGCTCTCGGCGATGAGACTCGAGATGCTCAGTGCCCTCCCGGATGCACTTCCTCCACTTAGGGCGGTCTTTGGCCAGGGACTCCCAGGTATCGGTGGGGATGTTGCACTTTATCATGCAGGCCTTGAGGGTGTCCTTGCAACGTTTCCTCTGCCCACCTTTGGCTCACTTGCCGTGAAGGAGTTCTGTGTAGAGCGCTTGCTTTGGGAGCCTTGTGTCTGGCATGCGAATGATGTGGCCTGCCCAGCGGAGCTGATCAAGTGTGGTCAGTGCTTCAATGCTGAGGATGTTGGCCTGGTCGAGGACGCTAATGTTGGTGCGTCTGTCCTCCCAGGGGATATGTAGGATCTTGCGGAGACATCGTTGGTGGTATTTCTCCAGTGACTTGAGATGTCTACTGTACATGGTCCATGTCTCTGAGCCATACAGGAGGGTGGGTATTACTACCGTCCTGTAGACCATGAGCATGATGGTGGATTTGAGGGCCTGATCTTCACTCTTTTCCTCAGGCGGCCGAAGGCTGCGCTGGCACACTGGAGACTTTCATCATCATCATCATCAGATAATAGTTAACTTCCAAAGCTACATACTACAACCGTTAACATTTCAATATTGTGCTTCAGTTATGGAAATCTATACAATTGAATGAAACGTAATTTTAACATACTGGACATTCCTGGCTCATGCATGTGTCTGAGTATAATGTGTTACATTATAAACTTATTGCAATCTGTCCCTTGCCTGCAACCTTAATTACATTAATTTATCATTTGCTGTTTTTATCAGTTTGGCTGAAAGGTCAATGGGACACGAACACATAAAGTAGGCTGTTGCAAAACATTGTATCTTTCATTCCTACCTTTACATCTGGCACCTAAGTCCAGTGGAACAGGATACAGTAGAGTAGGAATTATGGTTCTTGACTAGCAGCCCAGAAGTCATAAACTCAACTCCCACCAGGGTAAGGTGAAATTAAATTGAATAAATCTTGTGATTTATGGACCAGCACCAGGGGAAACCAATGCTACAAGGTTGTCATAAAAACCCATTTGGTCCAATAAGGTACTTCAGGAAGTATCTGGTCTGGCTCACGCTATGTAGTTGACTCTTAACTGCCCCCTGAAGCGGCCCAGCAAGCCACTTAGTTGTAAACAATCATTACAGAATACAACTAAAGGAAAGATTTCCGACAGGCCTATCAGCGACAACCCAGGCATATTGAGGTTTACATTTTTGCGAGATGGTAATTACTCATGAATAGTTAAACCATATTATTACAATCACTGGATTTATAAAAGTAATTCCTTTTCCCCCAGGGATTCAGCTAATTGTAACTTGAACCCCAGTTTAGTCTATAATTAAACTTCCACGTGAGTAAGTTTACCCTAACAATTAGCTTGTAATAACAAGGTACCACTGAATAATATTTTTGTTTTCTCTCATATGAAAGTGGGTGTGAGGGTAATGGAATTGTTAATCTTTCCTGTCGTTTCTCATTTACACAGTATTGTGATTAAGCAGCCACCCTGGACACAATACACGTAAATGGAATTTTCACCTGTATTAAGCAGTCACATCTTGGACACAGTCACAACATTGGCTAAAGCAGACTGCGGAAGCTTAAGTTTCGGGTAAAGGAGTTTTAAGAATAAACATAATTTACATTTGAATGCAACTGCTACCTAGCTATGGCAACCAATTTGGTTTAATCCTTCAAATAGCCACTTAAAAGGGTTTCTCATCACACAGGATTAAACTGTTACTATAGCAACAGTATCTGCGCCACTCCAAACTCAAAATGCTAGGCAAACAAAAAAAAATCCAAATGCATTACCAGAAAACGCGATTCAAAAACAAAAACAAAAATATGAGTCATTTGATGAGAGAAAGATATTTGGCAGCGTGAATAAAGCATATATTTTTGTTGAAAAGACCTTTGATGGAGACTATTTTATGATCACCTTTAGCTACGTGTAAAGGAAATGACCTCGCTCGATAAAGTACAGCCACCCCATTCTCTCTGCAGAATTTATCCTATCCGACACAAACATCAGGAAAAAGCCACCTTCCAATGGGAGGGAGGAAAAGAAATCAACAAAAAATTGCATTGATACAGCACCTCTTAGGTGCTCAGAGGAAGACAAAGGGTTTGATTAGAGCAGGGAAAATGGAGTACGAGAAGAAGCTTGCAGGGAACATTAAGGCGGATTGCAAAAGTTTCTATAGATATGTAAAGAGAAAAAGGTTAGTAAAGACAAACGTAGGTCCCCTGCAGTCAGAATCAGGGGAAGTCATAACGGGGAACAAAGAAATGGCGGACCAATTGAACAAGTACTTTGGTTCGGTATTCACTAAGGAGGACACAAACAACCTTCCGGATATAAAAGGGATCAGAGGGTCTAGTAAGGAGGAGGAACTGAGGGAAATCTTTATTAGTCAGGAAATTATGTTGGGGAAATTGATGGGATTGAAGGCCGATAAATCCCCAGGGCCTGATGGACTGCATCCCAGAGTACTTAAGGAGGTGGCCTTTGAAATAGCGGATGCATTGACAGTCATTTTCCAACATTCCATTGACTCTGGATCAGTTCCTATCGAGTGGATGGTAGCCAATGTAACCCCACTTTTTAAAAAAGGAGGGAGAGAGAAAACAGGGAATTATAGACCGTTCAGCCTGACCTCAATAGTGGGTAAAATGATGGAATCAATTATTAAGGATGTCATAGCAGCGCATTTGGAAAGAGGTGACATGATAGGTCCAAGTCAGCATGGATTTGTGAAAGGGAAATCATGCTTGACAAATCTTCTGGAATTTTTTGAGGATGTTTCCAGTAAAGTGGACAAGGGAGAACCAGTTGATGTGGTATATTTGGACTTTCAGAAGGCTTTCGACAAGATCCCACACAAGAGATTCATGTGCAAAGTTAAAGCACATGGGATTGGAGGTAGTGTGCTGACGTGGATTGAGAACTGGTTGTCAGACAGGAAGCAAAGAGTAGGAGTAAATGGGTACTTTTCAGAATGGCAGGCAGTGACTAGTAGGGTACCGCAAGGTTCTGTGCTGGGGCCCATTGTACATTAATGATTTGGACGAGGGGATTAAATGTAGTATCTCCAAATTTGCGGATGACACTAAGTTGGGTGGCAGTGTGAGCTGCGAGGAGGATGCTATGAGGCTGCAGAGTGACTTGGATAGGTTAGGTGAGTGGGCAAATGCATGGCAGATGAAGTATAATGTGGATAAATGTGAGGTTATCCACTTTGGTGGTAAAAACAGAGAGACAGACTATTATCTGAATAGTGACAGATTAGGAAAAGGGGAGGTGCAACGAGACCTGGATGTCATGGTACATCAGTCATTGAAGGTTGGCATGCAGGTACAGCAGGTGGTTAAGAAAGCAAATGGCATGTTGGCCTTCATAGCGAGGGGATTTGAGTACAGGGGCAGGGAGGTGTTGCTACAGTTGTACAGGGCCTTGGTGAGGCCACACCTGGAGTATTGTGTACAGTTTTGGTCTCCTAACTTGAGGAAGGACATTCTTGCTATTGAGGGAGTGCAGCGAAGATTCACCAGACTGATTCCCGGGATGGTGGGACTGACCTATTAAGAAAGACTGGATCAACTGGGCTTGTATTCACTGGAGTTCAGAAGAATGAGAGAGGACCTCATAGAAACATTTAAAATTCTGACGGGTTTAGACAGGTTAGATGCAGGAAGAATGTTCCCAATGTTGGGGAAGTCCAGAACCAGGGATCACAGTCTTAGGATAAGGGGTAAGCCATTTAGGACCGAGATGAGGAGAAACTTCTTCACCCAGAGAGTGGTGAACCTGTGGAATTCTCTACCACAGAAAGTAGTTGAGGCCAATTCACTAAATATATTCAAAAAGGAGTTAGTTGAAGTCCTTACTACTAGGGGGATCAAGGGGTATGGTGAGAAAGCAGGAATGGGGTACTGAAGTTGCATGTTCAGCCATGGACTCATTGAATGGCGGTGCAGGCTGGAGGGGCTGAATGGCCTACTCCTGCACCTATTTTCTATGTTTCTATGTTTCTATGTTTCTAACCAAAAAGGAAATAAATAGGGATAGATAAAGAAATGGACACCACGTTGTGGGGAAAGAGATTGGGAGCATCAAAAAAACAATGGGCTTTTGAGAAGACTTTTAAAAGAGGCCGGGATATCCAGGAGGCAGCTCCATACAATAAAACTGAGGAAGCTGAAGGTTCTGCCTGGTGAGGTGTAGGGTAAGGTGTGAGGTTGGGGCGGGGTGGGGGGAGGGGTTATACACAAAGGTAGAGGAGAAAAGGGTGCAGTAGGGGATATAAAGTTGGAGGAGGCTGCAGAGATCACCAACAAATTGGAGGTGGGCAGTTCTGTAATTTGCAGCTCCATTGTGACAATTAGTGAATCTTCTTGCCAACAAATGAATATTGCTTTACAAATTTTAAGGGTCCATAAGATGATCAAACTCCAAGGAGGAGGCATTGCTTTCCCTGACAATTCCTGACCAGATACCGTTTAACAAACTATAGGATACTGCTCTTCCAGCTATACATTACTTGAAAAATATGTTGACTATGACTTGGGAGTTCAGCCTCTGTATGTGCGCAGACACAGGTGGCGTCCACGCACTATAGCTCGACGACAGAGGTTGGGGTGGTCTTGGATCTAGCCTGGAGACGACGAAGGTTGAACAGGTTCCCACTGGTTCTGTCGTTTAGTTCCACTCCAGCAGGGAGCTTGTTGAGTGTGAGGTGGAGCATGGCAGCAAGGAAGATTGAGAAGAGGGTTGGCGCGATGACATATCCCTGTTTGACCCCTGTCCGGATGAGGATTGGGTCTATAATGGATCCGTTGGTAAGGATCACGGCTTGCATGTCATCGTGGAGCAGGCGAACTGAGACGTACGAAAGCATGGGCCTTACACTATACATCCGTAAGACAAAGGTCCTCCATCAGCCTGTCCTCGCCGTACAGCACTGCCCCCCAGTCATCAAGATCCACGGTGCGGCCCCAGACAACATGGACCATTTCCCATACCTCGGGAGCCTCTTACCAACAAAGGCAGACATTGTTGACGAGATTCAGCACCGCCTCCAGTGCGCCAGTGCAGCCTTCGACCCCCTGAGGAAAAGAGTGTTCGAAGATCAGGTCCTTAAATCTGCCACCAAGCTCATGGTCTACAGGGCTGTAGTAATACCTGCCCTCCTGTATGGCTCAGAGACAGCGCCCATATACAGTAGATGCCTCAAGTCGCTGGAGAAATACCACCAACGATGTCTCCGCAAGATCCTGCAAATCCCCTGGGAGGACAGACGCACCAACATTAGTGCCCTCGACCAGGCCAACATACCCAGCATTGAAGCACTGACCACACTTGATCAACTCCGCTGGGCAGACCACATTGTTCGCATGCCAGACACGAGACTCCCAAAGCAAGCGCTCTATTTGGAACTCCTTCACGGCAAACAAACCAAAGGTGGGCAAATGAAACGTTTCAAAGACACCTTCAAAGCCTCCCTGATAAAGTGCAACATCCCCACCGACACCTGGGAAACCTGGCCAAAGACTGCCCTAAGTGGAGGAAGTGCATCCGAGAGGGCGCTGAGCATCTCGAGTCTCATCGCCGAGAGCATGCAGGAATCAAGCGCAGGCAGCGGAAAGAGCGTGCGGCAAATTTGTCCCACCCACCCCTTCCCTCAGCGATTGTCTGTCCCACCTGTGACAGGGACTGTTCAGCCACCTAAGGACTCATTTTTAGAGTGGAAGCAAATCTTCCTCGATTCCGAGGGACTGCCTATGATGACCTGAAAAAGGAATTAGTTACATTTCATTAACAAACAAACAAAAAAGAATGATGTTGGTTCTTGGTGCCTAGCACAATGTAGATCCTTGTTCCCACAATGTGGCATGCAAGTGGCCTAAAACATCAAGGCAGCGAAAGCTGCATTTGTCCTCAGGGGAATTGCAGTAGCAGGAACATTTCTGGGATAAGTAAAATTCTGAAAAGGTTCAGGAAAGAAATTTCAGGCAAGACCTCCAAATATCATAAACAAGATGGATTATCACTGAGGCACAAACTCACTTATTCAGGATGCAGAAGTTAAGGCTAGAAGTGCAGTGACAGAAGAATGGTATAGTGTTTGAGGACAACATTCTCAACCTGCTGTCTACAGAACTGTTTATAAGGGGATTGTAGGATCTGTATCATCATCTGGAGGTTTAATATTAGAACAAAGGGATTATTGCAAGAGGGATAGATTATAAATGCAGAGAAGTCCTGCTACAACTGTACAGGGTATTGGTGAGGCCAAACCTGGAGTACTGCGTACAGTTTTGGTCTCCGTATTTAAGGAAGGATACACTTGCATTGGAGGCAGTTCAGAGAAGGTTAACTAGGTTGATTCCGGAGATGAGGGGGTTGATTTATGAGGATAGATTGAGTAGGTTGGGCCTATACACATTGGAGTTCAGAAGAATGAGAGGATGAAATATATAAGATTATGAGAGGGCTCGACAAGGTGGATGCAGAGAGGATATTTCCACTCATAGGGGAAACTAAAACTAGGGGGCATAGTCTCAGAATAAAGAGTCGCCCATTTAAAACTGAGATGAGGAGGAATTTCTTCTCTCAGAGAGTTGTAAATCTGTGGAATTCTCTGCCCCAGAGAGCTATGGAGGCTGGGTCATTGAATATATTTAAGGTGGAGATAGACAGAGTTTTGAGCAATAAGAGAGTAAAGGGTTATGGGGAGTGGGCAGGGAAGTGGAGCTGAGTCCATGACCAGATCAGCCATGATCTTATTGAATGATGGAGCAGGCTCGAGGGGCCAAATGGCCTACTCCTGCTCCTATTTCTTATGTTCTTCTAACAGGAATGCAGGTGCAGCAGAATTCCCTGGTCAACAGATTGTGGTCGCACTGCAAGAGCATCATTAGTGCATGGTTGTAATAATGTTGCTTTTTAATGTGGTACCTGTATAACTTTATCTCTATAAAAGTGACATCTGTTGTAATTATCTGGACTGTGCCTTCAACAGATTGAATCTGTTCCAGTTGCTGGTAGATAGATTTTACCCAGTGCATCCATCCTCATTTGAAGAAGATTCTGAAGTATGTCCTTCACCCTCAAGCAACCATTGACACTTTCAGAAGATGCAGGGTTCCTATCTCCAACAGGAAACTCCCCATATTTCATCTTCATAAAGAAAATCATCAATGTATATACCGTAAATAGAATGTCTTCAAGGACTGTCATAGCTAAAGTTTATCTACCCTGCTGGTCTGAATAGCAAATTCCGATTGTTCCCCATACCAAGTTTGTGGCCGCTCACAAAGCAACTGGAAAGGAAAATCCCGGAAGCTGAGAAGCTTGGCAACTCCAATAGATCCAGGATCGATGTTGACCTCTTGTTAGGTTTGCGAGGATAGAGACGTCCAAACATCATATTACTTGGAATTGGCAATGATTTCAAAATGCTCAGAAGATACAGGAAACATGAGTCCCTTCTTCTGTTCTCCTCCGATGATTCAGAAAACTTGAAAGAGTCATCTAAATCAGAAAACGCCTCAGTACTTACAAGCAAGTTGCTTGAAACAGATGAACCCAAGTGTGTGTATCAAAGACCACAGACAATGAAGGCAGCATCAAGGTGCTGCTTAATGCTAGCACCCACAACCCTTCCGAGGCCAAAGGAGTTTTGTTCAGTATAGACAGGTACGGTAATGCTCCATTTATTCTACCTGAAAATAACCAACCCCATCAATGTAAGCATCTCCTGTGCCCATCCTTATGGGCCTCTGAATCAGACTTGTCAACATAGCGCTGGAGAAATACCATGTCTCCTCAAGATCCAGCAAATCCCCTGGGAGGACAGACGCACCAACGTCAGTGTTCTCGTTCAGGCCAACATCCCCAGCATCGAAGCATTGACCACACTCGACCAGCTCCGTTGGGCGGGCCACATTGTTCGCATGCCCGACACAAGACTCCCAAAGCAAGCGCTCTACTCGAAACTCCCAACACGGCAAGCGAGCCCCAGGTGGGCAGAGGAAATGTTTCAAGGACACCCTCAAAGCCTCCTTGATATAATGCAACATCCCCACTGACACCTGGGAGTCCCTGGCCAAAGACCGCCCTAGGTGGAGGAGGTGCATCCGGGAGGGCGCTGAGCACCTCAAGTCTCATCGCCGAGAGCATGCAGAAATCAAGCACAGCCAGCCGAAGGAGCGTGTGGCAAACCAGACTCCCCACCCACCCTTTCCCTCAACCACTGTCTGTCCCACCTGTGAGAGACTGTAATTCCCGTATTGGACTGTACGGCACCTGAGAACTCACTTTTAGAGTGGAAGCAAGTCTTCCTCGATTTCGAGGGACTGCCTATGATGATGATGACCATCACAGCAAATCATACTGTCATTGAGGATTTCATTGGGAAAGGGTTACCCCCAGCCAAGGACTTACCAGAGCGAGTAGTAGTTCTACATAGCCTGGGGGTGTCAGCAGTGTGTTCTATGGTGTTTCAGTCAGGAATCTTCCAAGAATGAGAAATTCAAGAAGAAGTTGAAAAGCTTGAACGGGACTCAGCAGCCTATCTATGTAGGAAGAAGTGGAAAAATCAGCAGGCAGCTCACGGTGCTGAACAGGTCTTTGCCCCACATTCAGCGATAGAGCTCTCACAGTGAATTCTTTTATTACACAATGGGCCTATCCTAATGTATGCCAAGGGCAACTGCAACTGAACAGCTTACTTTCCCACTGCCATATGTGATGCCAGCAAATTGGGTGTTTTCTGAGGTGATTGACATCTCTATATCTGGCAACTGTATCTAGGCGACTCCACTTAAATTGAAGGCTGAGGAAAAGTGCTTTCCCCAAAAATACACAATTCACAGTGCTCAATTTTGAAAGTACTACACAATTAAATGTGGATGTTTCAAAAACTATTTTAATACCAGGATTTGAAAATGTCGGTCTAATTAGGGAGGCTGCTGTCTCTTTAAATTGTGTAATCCAAGTACAGCTCCCCAAACATTTCAGTCGGACAGCTCAGTGAAGCTGGTGACGTTGCTTTAAGAGGCTGTGGGAGGAGGTGCTGTTTTTCTCCAGACCAGCTCGGTAGTATTGACAGCAAATGTAAATCCCCAGTCTGCGGGGAAGCAGCGAGCTCTTTAAACAAAGTGCTGAGTGCATCGGGAGCCCGGCGTGTCCGCTTCTCCCAGGCTTGACGATCCAAGGGCAGATAGGATGGAAGCTCAGCATAACAAGGTAAAGGCAAGGGGCGGGGGGCGGCGGCACCTTGGCCAAGGGAGGCTTCACTCCTCCCGGACCGGCAACCAGCCCAGGGATTTAACTCTTAAAGGAACACTGATCCATCTCCTCAAGCAGATTTTTGATGTTGTTGTGAAAAATGACACTAAAACCTCATTTATAGTCCTTGGGGGTTTAGCAGTCTTTCTTTTAATGGGAATTTCCATCAGCAGGTCCAGTTTTTTGTTGTTGAATAAGTTGCTAATGGTACCTAGTCAAGATGCAAAGTGGATTTGAAAGTAAGATCTTGTGGTATGTTGGTGTGGTTTTATTTTGTTACTGCGACACTCGGGGCCAATCGCTTTATCCCACTCCACAATCCCAGTGCTGTTTATTGAGCTGCTGGAGAAAAAGAGTAAGAATTGTTTAAAAAAAATATGAACAATATTTACTCATTTTTAATTATTAGATATCCACAGCTCCCAAGATGTGGGGAATTGCAGACTGGTCTTAGTCTCTGAGCCCCTTGCACGGTTCCTCCCCTTCTCCCAGTATTGCAACATGTAATATTAATAAATTGCAGAAATCTGGCCAAACCAAAAAATAGCAAATGGTCACAAGTTCCATTGGAGCTGGTGCAAGACCCTGGAAGGTGTGTGTGTGTGTGTGTGTATCGCATACTATCGATTAGCAATGGGCTGCAGCCCAAGCGACACTAACTTGCTGGAACCAACAGTGTCCAGAATGCGATTATTGTGAGGAAGTGTTGCCATGGTGAGCTTGCCTGGCAGGAGACTTGGCAGCAGCGTTTGGTTTGGATCCGAGTTATCGCGTCAATGCGAACTATTTTACGCCCTGCCTCAATTGCAAATCACTAACTCGAAAATTGGATTGAGAAAAAAACAATACAACAAAGTTTAAGCTATACGGCGTGTCCTGCTGCCTCTTGCACTGGCCTGGGCTTTTTATTTTGAAGAGTAGGCTGGTTCTGACCGAGACATTGAGCCAACTGGCACAGCCCCTATTTACATTGTGCAAACACTGTGGCTGTTGTATTGGGCAGTGTGTGTTTGTGTTCTGTACAGCTCCCGAGTGCAAACCTACTTAAAGGGCTGTTGTCTATTTGATGTTGATTCAACATTTCTATGCATCATCATGATCAACTGGTATGCCGTGGGTCTTGCACATTTCAGCACCCCCTCCCTTCTGAGTACTGCTTCTGTATTATTATGATTGGGGAATGGACCCTACCCTCTGGATCCCCTGGATGCAATGATGGGCAGCATGGTATCTGTGCCGAGCCCATGTGCTGTTGGGGACAGAGTGGGCGGGCTGTGGGGTAGGTGGGTGACAGCTTGCAAATGCTCATCCTGCTCACATTCAAAATGGAGGGCCCCACCAGGGCAGGATTGGGAGGCTGTCCTTTGCTTTAATCAAATTGCCGATCTGCACTGTATGTAATTACACAGGATATACGGCACAGGAACAGGCCATTCGGCCTAACTAGTCCACGCCGGTATTTATGCCCCACTCGAGCCTCCTCCTGTCTTTCCTCGTCTAAATCTGTCAGCATAACCCTCTATTCCCTTCTCTCTCATATGCTTGTCTACCCTCCCCTTAAATGCAACTATACTATTCGCTTCAACCATTCCCTGTGGTAGCAAGTTCCACATTCTCACCACCCTCTGGGTAAAGAAGTTTCTTCTGAATTCCCCGTTGGATTTCTCGGAGAAGGTGATGTGGATGAAGGTGCTAAAAGTGGGGCAGTGTCCCATTTTCCTGCAATGACATAACTGAACTTGGCAACTTGAACAATTTACCAAATAAAAGGAAAAGTTCTTATTGGCGAATTAGAGACGACAATCTCGATGTGTTCAAAATACAGTTGGATCCTAAGATGGGAGTGTTGGGAAACTCGAGGGGTGAGCACTGATTGGACGAATGGCTTTTCTCACCCTTGATTTCGTTTAAATTCTTCACATGTTTTGATTTGATATTTAATTCCTGACAGACGTTTGGAAGAGGATTTTGTACTTACAGCAAAACACAGGAACAAGAGTAGGCCATTCGGTCCCTCAAGCCTGTTCCGCCATTCAATTAGTTCATGGCTGATCTGTATCTTAACTCCATTCTATTTGCCTTGGTTCTGTAACCCTTAATTCCCCTGCCTAATAAAAAATGGGGAGGGAGCAGGGCAGTGGGATTAGTTATGGATTGCTGACACGAAGAGCCAGCAGACATGATGGACTGAATGGCCTTCAGTGGTGTAAACTTCTGTAGTTCAATGGTTCTTGCGCAAACAAAACGTGAATTGAAAGAATTCTTGTGAAGATTGATGATGAGTTAAAAAAAAAAACCCATCTAAGGAAAGATAGGGGAGATTTTCAACTGCCTGTTTCTTGCCTGAAAAGTGGTGATCAGCAGAGAATATTCTGGTGGGTACCTATGTGCCTGCCTCATTCAACATTCAGGCAAGAATTTAAACGGGTGGCCAGCACTCCTGCCCAAAACACAATGTTTCCCCTGTGTCTCAGTGAGCAGAACTGGACACACATCAGGCAGAGTGTGTCGAACCAAGGTGCCTTACACTTTCAGCATAACGTCCTCTCTTCTGTCCTCCACTGCTTTGGCTAGAAATGCTCAGCGTTCTATTTGCTTTGCGGTCGCTGCTCTGTAATGATGGGACATGTTGAGCAGTGAGGCGGGATCTCTTTTCAGTGTCACCTGTGGCCATTTCGACACGACACATCAGCCAATTATTCTTCCCATGTGAGATATTTTGCATTGTCAAAATGTTATCTGTCCGCTTGCACACTTTGTCCAACCCCTTTTTGTCATTCTCACTGTCCCCACAGATTCAACTGCCCCTCCCCAGTTTGGTGTTGTTTCTGAGTTTGACCAATTTGATCCAAACAATTCATTGTTATGGAAGAAAATAAATTTAGATGTTACTAGAGATTCCCTAAAATGGTCGTTGCTATTGCATTTAGGAGGGTGGGGTCAGATTTGTAGAAGATCCAACTTCAAATATTCTACTACACTAGTCGATCTCCTATGGCATTGCTCACAGGCAGTCAGGTGCCTAGTGTAGTCTTCAGGTGAAATGGTGTTAGAGGATGGGAAGATAATTGACCCAGTACTCGCAGATTTTTAATAAGATAGTTTCAATAAATCCAATAGGGAATTCAGGAGAAACGTCTTTACCCAGAGAGTGGTGAGAATGTGGAACTCGCTACCACAGGGAGTAGGTGAGGCAAAGAGCAAAGATGCACTTAAGGGTAAGCTAGATAAACACATGAGGGAGAAAGGAATCGAAGGGGGTAGATGAAGCGGGGTGGGAAGATGCTCGTGTGGAGCTTGCATGGACTACATGGGCCGAATGGCCTGTTTCTGTGCTGTACATTTGATGTAATTCTATGTTATGTTGAGGAGCTGGGAGATACAAAACTGATAGACAACAGCAACATCGCTGGCCGGAGGGAGCAATTTGAGCGTGACAAGTTTAGATAGGAGAGGCTTCCATTGTAAATGTAGAAATAGAAAGTTCAGAATGCAAGAAGTTGACACAAAATGTGCAACAACAACATGACAGGAAGTAAATATTTTGTAAACAGGAAGTGTGTGCAGACATAAAATTGTTAGTGTTATAGATGCCGCCACTCTAACTGTTGCTTGTCGTCATCTAGGGCTTATTCATCATCGGGTGTTGCCATTACCAGCTTCTTCCAATCGTTATGGCTCAGGGTTTTTCATTTGTGCCTCAATGGCAGCAAGGTCCATGCTGTTAAGGAGCATTTTAATGTTGTCATCCCATCTTGTTCTGAGTCTGCCGCGGGGCCTTTTCCGTGTGGGTGGTGGTTTGTCGGTGGACGCTCGGGCAGAGTCTGACTCTGGCTGGGGCATGAGGTGTCCACACGAGAAGAGTTGGTACCAATCAACCAGCTGGGTTGATTAGCCAGGTTTGTGGAACAACCAGCTTCATTTGACAGTGTCATTTGAGATTTTGTTCTGAGGCCTAACCCTCAAAGTGTGCAAAGTGATCTCGAACCAAAACCCATCAATTTGCCTGTTCATTACTTTGGGGCGGACCTATGTTTCCGAGCCACATTTAAATACGGACATCATTAATCTGTTGTCGAGCTGCACTTTGAGATTGCGACTTGCTTTCAATCTCCGTGTGTAGGATCGAGAGATTATTGCGGAGCTCACAAGTACAGTATTGTCAAGAAAACAGTCCCCACTGGAGGAAATCACTGTGTAAATGAATTGTGTCACTGAGTCCACTATCTCGGATTGGAACATGATCTGCAATGAAGGTAGCTGGAATGATATTGCACCCAAGTGATTTCACTTTGGTCTTGTTCCAGCTGACCCTGCGGATCAAGGCTAGATGCCTGTTGAGGTTAAGTCATCGTGAATCTTTGGTAGCGCAGACTTGAGACATGCTATTTCCAGTTCTTATTTTAACTATTAACTAAAATTATCCACGGGGCACTACTGACAGTGAGCCAGAAGATGTACTGGAGTGTAAAATAAGAACATAAGAAATAGGAGCAGGAGTTGGTCATACGGCCCCTCGAGCCTGCTCCGCCATTCAGTAAGATCGTGGCTGATCTGATCATGGACTCAGCTCCACTTCCCCGCCCGCTCCCCATAATCTTTGACTCCTCTATAGTTCAAAAATCTGTCTATCTCCACCTTAAATATATTCAATGACCCAGCCTCTGCAGCTCTCTGGGGTAGAGATTTCCAAAGATTCGCGACCCTCTGAGAGAAGAAATTCCTCCTCATTTCCATCTTAAATGGGCGACACCTTATTCTGGAACTATGCCCCCTAGTTCTAGATTCCCCCACGAGAACATCCAAAGTGTAATGTCTAAAGTGTGACAGGAAGTATATGCGCCGTTACAAGACGTGCATACTGTGTGCAAGACCTTTAATATATCGTAGGTGTGTGATTTAATGGAAGAGTGTGCTACTGTACATTTTGTACAGACTTCTGCATAAACTTGGCAAATGGTCTTCAGGGGAATTTCACGAGCGAACAAGGCTTCATTCATTCAAGTGTCACTCAGATGAGGTATTTGACTAGAATTCTCTGCGTAAGTTGGGAACATTTTAAAAGCAGTGCTGTTCACTAGTTAAAAGGGCTGATAATATTGAGGTATTCCTTTGCAGTGCCTCCCCCCCCACCGCCACCCCCCACAGTAGTTATAAATTTAAACTGGTTCTGAAATTAAAACTGTCCAAAATCAGCTCTGGGAGGTACAAATTGTTCGAGGGCATTAGCTCATTTTGGAATAAAATATGTTACATTCCAGATATAAAACAACTAGCATAGATACCGTTTACATTAAATAGGTTAGGCAGGACCAGGGGTCACAAATTCAAGTGGTATAAGGCTCGATCAAGATTAGACATCAGGAGCTGGTTCTTTTCCCAGAGAATAGTGGGCCTCTGGAACAGGCTGCCGTCTCATGCGGTGGATGCAGACTCACTGAGTGCCTTCAAGCGAAAGCTGGATTTGTTTCTGGCTGTGGCAGAGATCATCTCTTACTGAAGGTAGGTCCTGCAGGGAGTTCAAGGCCAGAGTGATCTCCTGGATTAGTTTCGATCGCTTAGCTGGGTCGGAGAGGTATTTTCCAGATTTTCTTTTCCCCCAAATTGGCCTGGGTTTTTAAATCTTTTTTTTGCCTCTCTGAGGAGATCACATGATTTCAGGTGGGGTGGAGTGTATATGTTGTTGTGATACACAAGCTATCGCAATTGTGTGGGACAGGCTGGATGGACCAGAGGGTCTTTACCTGTCCCTCATTGATCGTATTATGTCTGTAATGTACTTATGAATGACTCCACGAGGCAATGTGTTGTACTCAAACTGTAGTGACCTTGGTCCTTTATTCATAACTCCAGAGTGAGGCAGCTGCATGGTGGCTACCCTTTTATACAGCCCCTGCCACCAGGGCAGGAAACCCCGGTCTCCACCAGTTGCACCCTCTAATGGTGCCAGCATAGTATATACACAGTGTAAACCTTATTGATAGTACATCAGGTAAACAAGTCTCCATCTTTTGCAACTATACAGTGACTACACAGAGAGTATATCTATAGTCTGCATATGTAATAGATTGTATATTCATAAACTGCTTTAATCCATACCGTTTCTTTTTTGTCCACTGGAACTGTGCTAGACTTGACCCCAAGAAATGTGTGCCAAGTTGTGAGGTAAATTGAACGGAAACATAGATCGGAAACATAGAACAGAAACAGTGTTAGTGTATCGTGCTAACCACGTCCTTTCTTAATATTTTATATAAAATGCTGTTTGTTGATTGTAACCCTTTCAATTTTAGTCTCATAGAAATTATGGCATAGAAGGAGGCCATTTGGTCTATTGTGTCATTGAAGCCTATTCAAATCTTACAACGTTCTGTAATTAAATAGTGAGAGACTGGGAAATGTTGGTGTTCAGAGGAACCTGGGTGTTATTGTACACAAAACACAGAAAGGTAACAGCAAGCAATTAGAAAAGCAAATGGTATGTTAGCCTTTATTACAAAGGGATTGGAGTTTAAGAGTAAAGGCGTCTTACTACAATTATGTAGGGCCTTGGTGAGACCACACCCGAATACTGTGTACAGTTTTGATCTCCTTACCTAAGGAAAGATGTACTTGCTTTAGAAGGAGTGCAACACAGGTTCACTAGATGGATTCCTGGGTTGAGGGGATTGTCCTATGAGGAGAGATTGAGTAGACTCGGGGCCCGAATTTGGTGAAACACAAGTTCCGCCCGTTTTTCAGCGATCCCTGGGTGGTGCGCCATTTTTTACTGTCCGGTATCGCTGGGGCCAAGTGAACGGGAGTTTCATCCTGCTTTTCTCAGTGGTAACGGGAGCGGAGTGCAGCGGGCGGTGGCCGGCGGAGGAGGCCTTTCGACTCGGGATTCTGACTCCCAAGTTGTGCGTGCGCGCGCGCGGCTGTCAAGCTCCGCCCCCCCCAAGAGGCACCGACGAGAGGCCAGAGAGTGCCGGCCTGAGATCGCTGTGGGGGAGGGGGGGCGGGGGGGGAGAGATCGCTGTAGGGAGGGGGGAAGATCGCTGGGGGTGGGGGCGGAGGGGAGATCGCTGTGGGGGGAGAGATCGCTGTGGGGGGGAGATTGCTGTGGTGGGGGGGAGATTGTTGTGGTGGGGAGAGAGACTGGGGGGGGAGAGTCTTGGGAGGGAGAAACTGGGGGAGTGGAGATACTGGGGGGGTGAGAGAGACTGGGGGGGTGAGAGAGACTGGGGGGGTGAGAGAGACTGTGGGGGGGTTGAGAGAAACTGGGGGGGGATTGAGAGAAACTGGGGGGGGGGATGAGAGAGACTGGTGGGGCATGAGAGAGACTGGGGGGGAATGAGAGACTTGGGGGGAGGTGAGAGAGACTGGGGGGGTTGAGAGAGACTTGGGTGGGGGGGAGGTGAGAGACTGGGGGGTGAGAGAGACTGCGGGGGGAGGTGAGAAAGACTGTGGGGGGGGGCAGTGAGGGAGACTGTGGGGGGGAGTGAGAGAGATTGGGGGGTGAGAGGGACTAATAAAATGTTTATTATAGTTCATTAATAAAGGAGTAAATAGGGCTTTATTAGACCATTTATATTATTGCCTAACACAAAAATACTACAATCCATTTAAAAATACATCAAACTGTGGAGAACTATAAAGATCTGTGTCATATCAAACAAACCTGTCAGCTCTATGTACATACTGCCCACTTAAGATCCACTTAAAAGCACCTTCTCCAGGATGGTAAGCAGTTCCAGCAGTATATCATGAAACTTGCACCTTTGGGCGGTATGTGGGTGGTCTCCATGGGCGGGTGCTGTGCATACTGCCTGCCGGTGTGTCACTCATGAAACTTCCGCTGGGCAGTATGTCGGTGATATGTACCTGTTTTTTGACGATACTTGTGTTTTTGGGCGATTAGTGGGCGGTATGGCGATGAATTTCGGGCCCGAGGTCTATATTCCCCAGAGTTCAAAAGGAGAGGTAATCTCATTGAAACATATTCTTAAAGGGCTTGACAAGTTAGATGCTGGGAGGATGTTTCCCTGGACTGAGGAGAATAAACCCAGGGGTCACAGTCTTAGAATAAGGGGTCGACCATTTAGGACTGAGATGAGAAATTTCTTCACCCGGAGGGTGATGAATCTTTGGGATTCTCTATGCCAAAGGGCTGTGGATGCTCAGTCTTTGAGTATATTCAAGACATAGATCGATAGATTTTTGGATATTAAGGGAATCAAGGGATTATGGGGAAAGTGGAGTTGAAGTAGAAGATCAGCCATGATCTTATTGAATGGCGGAGCAGGCTCGAGGGGCTGAATGTGCTACTCCTGCTCCTATTTCTTATGTTCTTCTTCTTTCTGATGGGCATTTAGTTAATTACACAGCCTGATTATATTAAGAATAATAGAAAGCAGACTGTGGTACACATCCTGGAAACTCACTGGCTTCTGTCAGTGAGTTTCCCTTTTCAAGTTTTTCTCATTGGAGATCACATCGCCAACTCAACATTTCCCCAACTTGCTGTCATGACGATCAGTTTTCACCCTGCATTTTCACCTGTGATGGGGAGCAATTTTATTTTGCGTCCATTTCTGCACACGCGTGCTTGTATTATGTTGGACCGGTCTGTTGCAGCAGTAGCTGATGGTGGTATGATGAGACATAGTACACCGGGTTTTGCTGGGTCCTAATAACCCATTTCCCATTTATATATTGCACAGAATCCACTCTTTGGTTGAAATTCAATATAAATTTGACCAGAAATGAGATGTTTAGTTTTGGGGAAGGGTATATCTATGTTAATATGCTGCTGGTTTGGGGGGAAATTTGATACATCGTTGCTGCTTGATTTTACAGCTAGTTTTAATCTGATTTTATTATATTACAGACTGACCTTTTACTATGGGGTAGAAACTTGGCTTAGATGATGGCACAAATCAGGATGTCATATCTGGTGCCCGATATACAACCTACCTGATATTCAATTCTACTAACTGGGATTGAACTGAATATGGGACGGGCGGCTAGGAACATAAGAAATCAGCAGGAGTAGGCCATTCGGCCCCTCGAGCCTGCTCCGCCATTCAATAAGATCATGGCTGATCTTCTACTTCAACTCCACTTTCCCCATAATCCCTTGATTCCCTTAATATCCAAAAATCTATCGATCTCTGTTTTGAATACACTCAAAGACTGAGCCTCCACAGCCCTCTGGGGTAGAGAATTCCAAAGATTCACCACCCTCGGGGTGAAGAAATTCCCACTCTTCTCAGTCCAAAATGGCCGACCCCTTATTCTGAGACGGTGACCCCCTGGTTCTAGACTCCCCAGCCAGGGGAAACATCCTCCCTGCATCTACCCTGTCAAGCCCTGTAAGAATATGTAAGAATAACAGGGGACCCAGGCAATACCGCCCTAGACGGATTTCTGCTTTTTCCTTTTTTTGGCCACACGACACTTAACAAAAAAGGTAAGTAATTTGGAGCCCTGACTGTCATCGGTTGTGGCTTTTAAAGTCCACCAAAGCAGAGGCTTTGTGCTACTGCAGCAGGGATTCTGATGTTGGCTGATTGAGGAGCTATATGTAATCTCTGTTGCTAAGGTTTCATTGTTGGCCCCTGTGGTGAGGAGTCGGAGGATCGTGTTAGTTACATTTACGGACAGTCGCCTCAGCTAATCAGCATGGTGAACAAGTTGGGCAGAATATGTTAGATGCCGCTCATTCAGGTCCAGTGACATAATGCTGCAGCTGCAGTGGATGTGTCTCATTGCGATAAACCAGATTATGAACGAGATAAATGTGTAGTTGTTCCCGAAATCTTTTTTTTTTTGCAGCGTGTATTTTTAATCAAATGAAGTGGGGTTAGAAGCACTGGCAATAAGGGCAAGATATTTTCACTTTGCTCGCATGATAGCATCATCTGGGGTACAGTTATAACGTGATCGGATCCAGTACGGTGGTCCCTTACAGTTCTTATCATACTTCAGCAGACTACGCTCCTGTATGTCAATGTGACATTACATTCTCCCACACCCACTCTCTTCATGGAGAACTGCTAATTTACCGGGTTAGGGCTGAGTTTATTCATGCAGGTTTGTGTCCACTAGATCATAACAGTGCCACATTTATACTCGAGAGCTGCTTCTAAAAAGAGTGATGGTTTATAGTTTATATTTCTGGCTCTGGAACTTTCTGTTGTTCCAGAGGAGAGGACAACACAAAATGGTGGTGGGCGGCACGGGGAAAGCGGGAAGCACTCGTGCAGCCCCGTTTATATAGTCAGCCTGTCTCCAGCAGCTGTGAAGAGACATAAGTGCACTGCAATATTGTCCTGCACTTTATCCCCCCTTTCGGGACTGAACTCAAATACTGGAAATGAATGAGGTGAAAGCTAAAAGCCACAGCTGAATTCCTATTTGTCTCTTGAGCCCCCAGATTTATCTTGGGCATTTATTGGACTTTGATCGTAGTCGCTTTGTGGCAGGCTGTGAAATAAGGTGAATAGAAAGAGCAGGTTGAGTTTGCAACACTACAATTCAAGTTGAATCCAACTGCCATTGTAAGCCGGGATTAGATTTGCCAATACAGGTTGTGTCATCATCATAGACAGTCCCTCGGAGTCGAGGAAGACTTGCTTCCACTCTAAAAATGAGTCCTTAGGTGGCTGAACAGTCCAATACGAGAACCGCAGTCCCTGTCACAGGTGGGACACAGGTTGTATAAAACACTCAGCACTGACAGGATCCCTTGTATTAGACTCCTTCTGGGATGTGTGGGGCCGAATGTCCTTGGGTAGTATCTGGGGAACACCTATTCCCCGAGGGAATTTAATTTCCTCTAATTAATATGTTGCATATCATTCCTTTCTGTTTTACTGCAGCCCTGAACTCATTTATCTTTTTTAATTGTGTTAAAATGACACACAGAGGAATCTCACAAGAACACACTAATCCGTGTGCAATCAGAGAGAACTTGAATCGCAAGATAGGTGCCAGATAGTTAAACTGCTCAGATAAATCCTGCCCGTGCAAGGGGCAGTGTGGTGTGCTCCTACATTCCTCATAGTATTGTAAAACAAAGAGATCCTTTTGGAATCGGTGCTGGAATCTTGATGCCTTCTGATTAAAGAAAGTAGTCCCAGTGGTCTCCGGGACTAGTTTTGATCACCTTAAGGGTTCGGAGAGGAATTTACCAGTTTTTTCCCCCTGATTGGGCTTTGGGATTTTTCGTGCTTCATGACTGATGGTGGACAGGAGGGTAAGGGTGCTGAATCGCAATGCACCGAGTGATGAGGTTGTATGGGGCAGGCTCAATACATCAGCTGATCTGTCAACAGCAGTGAGATAAGTGGCAGGATTTGGTAGTTTAGGTTGAAGAATAAATGTTGGTCAGGGCACTGGGAGACCTCCCCGGCCCTTCCAAGACTAACGCCGTGGAATCTTTCACATCCTCCTTTTAAAAAGGCACACAGGGCCTCAATGCAATGTCTTGTCCAAAAGACAGCACCTCTGATAATGTAGCACTCCCTCGATTCTGTGCTGAAGTGTCGGCCTAGATTCTATGTTCAGGTCCTGGAATGGAATGCTACTCGTGGTCACTGGGTAAGATGCCAGAATATCACCAGCACAGGAACCAAAACCAAGTGATTTAGTTGAATGCCTTCAGGAGTGAAAGGAAGAAAACTGGAGCGATGTTATTGCAGCTACTGCATTGCAGGAAGGCGAATCCATCACCGCTTGGTGTAGCCCCCTCAGTGAAACAGAAAATAAAGCAGCGTGAAAATCATATGGAAGATTGGTTTCCAGTTTTTGTGGGGCAAGGGAGGGTTCAGAATTTCTGTTTATTGTTCCATTCTTGATTCGGCCAAGTTTGATTTTAAAGGGGCTTTTGTTTATTTCTGCTGTTTGGGGGGAAAAAAAGCCAAAATTGCATTAAAGTCAGATGAAACGGCCAGTGATCAACAAACAGCTTATTGTTCACTTACAACCAACTCAACAAGGGAGGGGGATGGGGTTATTGTAAGCAGGGTAGTCCGACCACAATCCGTTCCAAAAGGAATGTAAAATATTTAACTGATATTAAAATTTAGTCCTGTAATATTCATGAACGTGCTTCATTTGCAAAACTGTCAAACATCTCATTTAAAATGTGCCCTTTTCATGAATTGAACTACTAATGAATTATACTGCACCTTCCCAGTGTGTCTTTAACATTCCCGCTTCCGCTTTTTGTACCACTAAAGATTTTGACTTTGGGGGAATAAGCTTTCAACATTGGCACTCAATGCCCCAATTCCTTTTCACTTCACTGTCAATGTGGGCATCATAGTTCTCTTTACAGTGAGAAAAAAAAATCTTCTGTGAAGGGCCCTGTACTGTAAGTAACAAGCAAGCTGTTTCAGTGTGTCTCAATTGGGATAGCTCTTCGGTGTTTCCCCTGGCTGGGAAGTCTAGAACAAGGGGTCACAGTCTCAGGATACGGGGTAGGAAATTTAGGACCGAGATGAGGAGAAATGTTTTCACTGAGGGTGGTGCACCTGTGGAATTCTCTACCACAGAAGGCTGTGGAGGCCAAGTCACTGAATATATTTAAGAGGGAGATAGATTTCTAGAAACAAAAGGCATCAAGGGGTATGGGGGAAAAGTGGGAATATGGTGTTGAGATAGAGGATCAGCCATGATCATATTGAATGGCGGTGCAGACTCGAAGGGCCGAATGGCCTACTACTGCTCCTATTTTTTATGTTTCTATGACTCAGTCTTGCTCAAGTGACAATTTTGATTCATGTGACAAAATGAACAGCGTTTGTGATCATACTGGAGGAACCTTAAAGTTACCCTGTCATCAGGAGCAGCAATGGACCTATCATACTAGGACTCCACCACGATGTCAACAATGAAGGTACGTTGGCCCCTCTATTATTCTCATCTGTGAATGTGGCGAGTTCAGCATTCGCTTACCAATATTCCCTCTAATTTATTTTTGGGGTATCCGACCCCTTCAACGGGCTACGCGGCCCGTTCAAATTTTCCGCGCATGCATGGCTTTTCCATTTATGAGCCGGCTGCGCAGGAGCTCCAGACCACTGCACGACCGCGCAGCTTAAAGGGAACATGGTCGCTGACCCCACCTCCACCCCTCCTCCCATGCAACTCTAGGGTTTCGTCAATTGTGAGGGAAATTCGTACATCACAAATTAAATTTCTTACCTTGTTTGACACCAGCCTGAAATACTTTGGACAGGTTATCTCTCATACATTCAACTGGATTTTGGCAGCATGGGCCCTCCACTAGAACAGGTCACCACTGGGATAATTTTATCTGACTTAGTCTGCTGGCAATGTGGGAATCATTTATCAAGGGCTTGAGCGAGGTTAACAGGAACAGTTAATTCCACTGAACACAAGAACATAAGAAATAGGAGCAGGAGTAGGCCATTTGGTCCTTCGAGCCTGCTCCGCCATTCAATAAGATCATGGCTGATCTGATCATGGACTCAGCTCCACTTCCCGGCCCGCTCCCCCATAACCCTTTACTCCTTAACCGCTCAAAAATCTGTCCATCACCGCCTTAAATATATTCAATGGCCCAGCCTCCACAGCTCTCTGGGGCAGAGAATTCCACAGACTTACAACCCTCTGAGAGAAATTTCTCCTCATCTCAGTTTTAAATGGGCGGCCCCTTATTCTGAGACTATGTCCCCTAGTTTTAGTTTCCCCTTTGAGTGGAAATATATTCTCTGCAACTTGTCGAGCCCCCTCATTATCTTATAAGTTTCAATAAGATCACCTCTCATTCTTCTGAACTCCAATGTGTATAGGCCCAACCTATTCAACCTATCCTCATAAGTTAACCACCTCATCTCCGGGCTAGTGAATGGGGCATGAACTCAAGATTGTTACTCAAAACATAAGGGGGGAAGTTAGAAACATTTATTTTAATGCAAAGGGTTATTAGGAGTGCTTTACCACAAATGGCTTTTCCAAATTAATCTCAAAATTTGGAAGAGGGAGTTAGAGAACTAACTGAAAACACAGGGTATTAAAGGGAAGGCAGAAAGAGTAGGGAAATGGAATGATATAGGACGACAGGCACAGTGGGCTAAATAACTTCCTTTGGTGCCTAGATTTTTAGCAAAACCCTCCCTGCCCCGCCTCATGTTGCCTCAGCAATGGACATCCAGCTGAGCTCACTCTGATCTATGTTTAGTGGGTGGAACGTGTCTACATTTCCAAGTATTTGGATATGAGCTGCAGACTTTCCAGTGGCAAACAGTAACACTACATTATCAACCCTTGCAAATTAAAACTCTCTTGCTTCTGGTATACTGAACAATAACATTCGGGTGCCCCCACAAGTAATCTTCTGGAGTTTTAATCTCCTTTGTAACTCTGTGCAAGGAATTAGGACTTCACAGAGCTGTACTAATCTCTCTGTGATGCCTACAACTGAAAGCGGTGGACCCAAGATTAATCCAGAAAAAGAAATGTGAGATTGGACCTCTTGGTCACAAAGCAATTATGCAGGAAGGATTTACCTTCGAAATGGTTTAAATCAAACTGGTGGACTTGGGGCAAGCTCCAGTTTGCTAATAGTGATGAACTTCATTAGTTTTTTTTCATCTTTCTAGAGTGACTTATTCCTGAAAACTCAAAACTCTGAAATATATACAAAAATGTCATTATCCAATGAAGCTAGCAGTATATTCAACACGCTCAGAAAGGAGGCCATTCAGCCATCAACCCCTGTGCTAGTGCCAGTTGTTGACCGAGAGCTATCTACACTCATAATTTCTAGCAACATAAATTACATTTTGAAACGCACTGAACTGGTTGCATTTAAATACCGTGTATCCTTACTTTACAAATGCTTCTCCATAAGAACATAAGAATTAGGAACAGGAGTAAGCCATCTAGCCCCTCGAGCCTGCTCCGCCATTCAACAAGATCATGGCTGATCTGGCCGTGGACTCAGCTCCACTTACCCGCCCGCTCCCCGTAACCCTTAATTCCCTTATTGGTTAAAAATCTATCTGTGATTTGAAAACATTCAATGAGCTAGCCTCAACTGCTTCCTTGGGCAGAGAATTCCACAGATTCACAACCCTCTGGGAGAAGAAATTCCTTCTCAACTCGGTTTTAAATTGGCTCCCCCGTAATTTGAGGCTGTGCCCCCTAGTTCTAGTCTCCCCGACCAGTGGAAACAACCTCTCTGCCTCTGTCTTGTCTATCCCTTTCATTATTTTAAATGTTTCTATAAGATCACCCCTCATCCTTCGGAACTCCAACGAGTAAAGACCCAGTCTACTCAATCTGTCATCATAAGCTAACCCTCTCATCTCCGGAATCAGCCTAGTGAATCGTCTCTGTACCGCCTCCATAGCTAGTATATCCTTCCTTAAGTAAGGTGACCAAAACTGCACGCAGTACTGCAGGTGCGGCCTCACCAATACCCTGTACAGTTGCAGCAGGACCTCCCTGCTTTTGTACTCCATCCCTCTCGCAATGAAGGCCAACATTCCATTCACCTTCCTGGTAACCTACTGCACCTGCAAACTAACTTTTTGGGATTCATGCACAAGGACCCCCAGGTCCCTCTGCACCGCAGCATGTTGTAACTTCTCCCCATTCAAATAATATTCCCTTTTACTGTTTTTTTTCCCAAGGTGGATGACCTCACATTTTCCGACATTGTATTCCATCTGCCAAACCTTAGCCCATTCGCTTAACCTATCTAAATCTCTTTGCAGCCTCTCTGTGTCCTCTACACAACCCACTTTCCCACTAATCTTTGTGTCATCTGCAAATTTTGTTACACTACACTCTGTCCCCTCTTCCAGGTCATCTATGTATATTGTAAACAGTTGTGGTCCCAGCACCGATCCCTGTGGCACACCACTAACCACCGATTTCCAACCCGAAAAGGACCCATTTATCCCGACTCTCTGCTTTCTGTTAGCCAGCCAATTCTCGATCCATGCTAATACATTTCCTCTGACTCCGCGTACCTTTATCTTCTGCAGTAACCTTTTGTGTGGCACCTTATCGAATGCCTTTTGGAAATCTAAATACACCACATCCATCGGTACACCTCTATCCACCATGCTCGTTATATCCTCAAAGAATTCCAGTAAATTAGTTAAACATGATTTCCCCTTCATGAATCCATGTTGTGTCTGCTTGATTGCACTATTCCTATCTAGATGTCCTGCTATTTCTTCCTTAATGATAGCTTCAAGTATTTTCCCCACTACAGATGTTAAACTAACCGGCCTATAGTTACCTGCCTTTTGTCTGCCCCCTTTTTTAAACAGAGGCGTTACATTAGCTGCTTTCCAATCAGATGGTAACTCCCCATAGTCCAGAGAATTTTGGTAGATTATAACGAATGCATCTGCTATAACTTCCGCCATCTCTTTTAATACCCTGGGATGCCTTTCATCCGGACCAGGGGACTTGTCTACCTTGAGTTCCATTAGCCTGTCCAGCGCTACCCCCCTATTGATAGTGATTATCTCAAGGTCCTCCCTTCCCACATTCCCGTGACCAGCAATTTGTGGCATGGTTTTTGTGTCTTCCACTGTGAAGATCGAAGCAAAATAATTGTTTAAGGTCTCAGCCATTTCCACATTTCTCATTATTAAATCCCCCTTCTCATCTTCTAAGGGACCAACATTTACTTTAGTCACACTTTTCCGTTTTATATATTGGTAAAAGCTTTTACTATCTGTTTTTATGTTTTGCGCAAGTTTACTTTCGTAATCTATCTTTCCTTTCTTTATTGCTTTCTTAGTCATTTTTAATGGGTGTTATAATCTCTGCTCAATAGCCAAGCATCCCATATTGTTTTTTAATTGGTTGGCAGGGCCACATTTCTTGCCTGACCTTTGTTGCCCTGAGAAGGTGACTGGGCCACCTTTTTGAACTGCTGCAGACCCTCTGCAGATGGCCATTAAAAGTCAACCATATGTGGTTGAGAGGTGTTTGTCGCCCACAATGGTAAAGGGTGTTAGCATTCCCTACATGAGAGACATTAACAAACCAGTCAGATTTATATGATGATCATACAGTTTTTGTCATCCTTTCCCTTGGCTATGGTGTGACTGTGAACTCAAGACCTCTGCATTACTGAGTCAGCACCATGCGAACATACGACAAATGACGGACAGGTAAGGACCATCTGGTCCATTGAGCCTGTCCCATACAATTGCGATACCTTGTGTGTCACAACTTGTACACTCCACCCCGCCCGATACCAAGTGATCTCCTGGGAGAGGCAAAAATTAGTTTAAAAACCCCGGCCAATTTGGGGGAAAAAAATCTGGGAGATTTCTCTCCGACCCAGCTAGGCAATCGAAACTAGTCCAGAGAGATCACCCTGGCCATTAAATTCCCTGCAGCCATCACCATCATCATAGGCAGTCCCTCGGAATCAAGGAAGACTTGCTCCCACTCCTGAAGTGAGTTCTTTGGTGGTTGAACAGTCCAATACGAGAGGCACAGACTCTGTCACAGGTGGGACAGATAGTCGTTGAGGGTAAGGGAGGGTGGGACTGGTTGCTGCACGCTCTTTCCGCTGCCTGCGCTTGATTTCTGCACGCTCTCGGCGTTGAGATGCGAGGCGCTCAGCGCCCTCCCGGATGCACTTCCTCCACTTAGGGCAGTCTTTGGCCAGGGACGCCCAGGTGTCAGTGGGGATACCTACCTTTTGTAAGAGTTAATCTCCACCACAGCCAGAAACAAATCCAGCTCTTGCTTGACAGAGTTCAGCGAGTCTGCATCCATCACATGAAACTGCAACTTGTTCCAGAAGTCGACTATTCTCTGGGAAAAGAATCACCTCCTGACATCTAACCTAGATCTAGCCTTATGCAACTTAAATTTGTGACCCATCATAACCACTACATCGGAACAGGAAGAGGCCATTCAGCCCCTCGAATCTGTTCTGCCATTCAATGAGATCATGGCTCATCTGTGCCTCAACTCCAGTTACCCGCCTTTGTTCCAAACCTGTTGATACCCTTGCCCAATAAAGTCTGTCAAATTTCAATTGAACCAGCAGTCACAGCTAGTTCCAGATTTTCACTACCCTTTGTGTGAAAAAATGCTTCCTGATTTCGCTCCTAATTGGCCTATCTCTCATTTATGATTATGCCCTTTTATTGTTAATTCCCGCACTAGAGGAAATTATTTCTCTGTATCTACCCTATTGAATCCATTTATTATCAGTGTCAACTGTGGGTAGCGCACTCGCCTCTGAGCCAGAAGGTTGTGAGTTCAAATTCCACCCCAGGGACTTGAGCACAAGAAAAAAATCTAGGCTGACATTCCAGTGCAGTGCTGAGGGAGTGCTGCACTGTGGGAGGTGCCGTCTTTCGGATGAGATGTTAAACTGATGCCTCGTCTTCCCTCTCCAGTGGACATTAAAGATCCCACGGCACTCTTTCGAAGAAGAGCAGGGGAGTTATCCCCAGTGTCCTGCCCAATATTTATTCCTCAATCAACATCACAAAAACACATTATCTGGTCATTATCACATTGCTGTTTGTGGGAGCTTGCTGTGCGCAAATCAGCTGCCGCGTTTCCCACAATACAACAGTGACTACACTCCAAAAGTACTTCATTGGCTGTAAAGCGCTTTGCGACGTCCGGTGGTCGTGAAAGGTGCTATATAAATGTAATTCAGTCTTTCCCTTCTTTCCTCCTGTGGAAAGAGATGATTAGCAGAGTTTTATATTTCCACTACCCTTCTAACATCCAATAATTAAATACTTGTTCTAATTATATCAGGAAATTAGACAGAAAGAAGTTTTGCACAGTGGAAGCTAAACAGAATTACCTTCTGTCCAACAGTGTGAATTTTTGAGAGCAGTGTGCTGTCATTTTAATGAGCTGAATATGTCCCCTCGTCCCTCTGGAGTGTAGTGTTCTAGTTTTGTTTTAATAATTGGTCAAGGGCACCCACAACCCAGATGATCCTGCCTCAAATGCAAACTGCCTGTGGGTTAGGCAGTATCAGGCACATTAGTCAGCCTACCTAATCTGTCATTGAGAAATGGGTGTGGGTCTAAGCGGCACCCGGATAGAAACAGTCGGGGGGTCATTTTCCGGGCCGTCAGCGGGCACGATCGTTGGCGGGTCGGGTGGGTAGTGTTTTTTTGTGACAGCAGGTCGGGACCCCATCGCTAAACACTTTCCCACATGTCGGGTCTGTCAGCGCTGGACAGACCCAACACGCAGTGGCGGGGGAGGCAATTCAGGTCATTATGACCTTGTTAACAGACCATTAAGAACTATTTTAAGCTCCCCTTCAGAGTTTACCAGGTCGCCCATGGAGTCTACGCTGCTCAGAGATCACATCAGGACTGGAGTTGCATGACCACGGGATCATCTCTTTACTTGACAGCTGCAAATGTGCTATAAAAGCTCCCATCTCACAGCTGTTCACTTTCCAAGCTCAGAAGCTGTTGCTCTCTGCATTTGAAAGGCAGATTGAGCTTTATGCCGGTTAGAAACATAGAAATTTACAGCGCAGAAGGAGGCCATTTCGGCCCATTGTGTCTGCGCCGGCCGACAAAGAGCCGCACGGCCCTCGGTCAGCAGCCCTAAAGGCTACATACAAACCCATGAACAATGACGGAAAGGCAGATTGCTAGAGTAAACTCTCTATTCAGCGTCACCTCATTGGAACTACCTCTCTCACCATTGACAGATCGCTTCTGTCATCTCAAGTTCACCTGCCATTTATTACATCAACATCAATGCCCTTGAAACTATCTCACCTTGGCCCTCAGAATCCCACCACGATCAGCCCCAACACCACCAGCACCAACAACAACACCAACCTTCTCTGCAATCAACTGATGCTGCCTGCACAAGGGCATCAGCACATTTGTTGAGCTCTTAAAAATAGTTCTTAATGGTCTGTTAACAAGGTCATAATGACTTGAATTGCCTTGACCCACTGTAAAAAAAAAAACATTTTCCCACCCGACCTGCCATCGATCGCACCCACTGACCCCCTGAAAAATCTCCCCTTTGTGTCCTCCTCACAGCTTACTTTCCCACCTAGCTTTTTATTGTCAGCAAACTTGGATACTTTACACATGGTCCCCTCATCTAAGTCATTAACATTAGATTGTAAATAGCTGAGACCCAAGCACTGATCCGTGCAGCAACCCACTATTACAGCCTGCTAACCTGAAAATGACCTGTTTATTCCTACACTCTGTTTTCTGCCCATTAACCAATCCTCTATCCATGCTAATATTTTACCCCCAAAGCCATGAGCTTTTACCTTGTGTAACAACCTCTTGTGTGGCACCTTATCAAATGCCTTTTGAAAATCCAAATATACTACATCCACTGGTTCCCCCTTATCTACTCTGCTAGTTACATCCTCAAAAAACTCTAATAAATTTGTCAAGCACGGTTTCCCTTTCATAATAGTGGAAAGAGGCCAGCAGTGTTAATCTGGAATGGTGGCAGCAGGTTGAATGAATTGTTGGGGATCAGAAGGGCGATCACTTATCCATCCAGTTATTCATTAAGTTAGTTCTTAAATTTAACCACCAACTTCATCATTATTTATTATTGAAATAGTTTACTAATTTAATAATCCAGGATGAAGTTAAAGCTTTTTAAAAAAAAAAATCGAGATATGGAAGGAAAGAGGAATCTGTGGAAAAGCAGATCTGTGAAAGTGGTCAATTGGAAGAAGGGAAGATAAAATATTAATGTCATGGAGAGGTACGGAAAATAATCTAAAAGGCTAATGGAATGCTGGCCTCAATATCTAGAGGACTAGAATACAAGGGGGTAGAAATTATGCTACAGCTATACATCATCATCATCAGCAGTCCTTCGGAATTGAGGAAGACTTGCTTCCACTCTAGAAATGAGTTCTTAGGTGACTGAACAGTCCAATACGAGAACTACAGTCCCTGTCACAGGTGGGACAGATAGTCATTGAGGGAAGGGGTGGCTGGGACTGGTTTGCCACATGCTCCTTCCACTGCCTGCGCTTGATTTCTGCATGCTCTCGGCGATGAGACTCGAGGTGCTCAGCGCCCTCCCAGATGCACTTCCTTCACTTAGGGCGGTCTTTGGCCAGGGACTCCCAGATGTCGGTGGGGATGTTGCATTTAATCAAGGAGGCTTTGAGGTGTCCTTGAAACGTTTCCTCTGCCCACCTTGGGCTCGTTTGCCATGAAGGAGTTCCGAGTAGAGCGCTTGCTTTGGGAGTCTTGTGTCAGGCATGCGAACAATGTGGCCCGCCCAACGGAGCTGATCGAGTGTGATCAGTGTTTCAATGCTGAGGATCTTGGCCTGGTCGAGCACGCTAATGCTGGTGCGTCTGTCCTCCCAGGGGATTTGCAGGATCTTGTGGAGACATCATTGGTGGTATTTCTCCAATAATTGAGGTGTCTACTGTATATGGTCCATGTCTCTGAGCCATACAGAAGGGTGGGTATCACTACATCCCTGTAGACCATGAGCTTGGTGGCAGATTTGAGGGCCTGATCTTCGAACACTCTTTTCCTCAGGCGGCCGAAGGCTGCACTGGCGCAGTGGAGGCGGTGTTGAATCTTGTCGTCAATGTCTGCCCTTGTTGATAAGAGGCTCCCGAGGTATGGGAAATGGTCCACGTTGTCCAGGGCCATGCCGTGGACCTTAATGACTGGGGAAGGCAGTGCTGTGCGGCAGGGACAGGTTGGTGGAGGACCTTTGTCTTACTGATGTTTAGTGTAAGGCCCATGCTTTCGTACCCTCAGTGAACATGTTGACTATGACTTGGAGTTCAGCCTCTGAATGTTCGCAGATGTAAGTGTTGTCCGCGGACTGTAGCTCGACGCTTTACAAACCCTGGTTAGACTACACCTGGAGCACTGTGAGCAGTTCTGGGCACCACATCTTAGGAAGGTTATATTGGCCTTGGAGGGAGTGCAGCCTAGGTTTACCAGAATGATACCTGGACTTGAAGGATTAAGTTACGAGGAGAGATTACACAAATTAGGGTTGTATTCTCTAGAATTAGACCTGCCCTAATTTGGAAGGTTAATGGCTGATCTGATCAAAGTTTTCAAGATATTAAGGGGAACAGATTGGGTAGATGGAGATAAACTATTTGCACTGGTTGGAGATTCTAGGACGAGGGGGCATATTTTACAAATTAAAGCCAGAACTTTCAGGAGTGAAATTAGGAAGCTCTTCTACACACATAGGGTGGTAAAGGTTTGGAACTCTCTTCCGCAAACGGCAATTGATGCTAGATTGGAGATTGATAGCTTTCTGTTAACCAAAGGTATCAAGGGATATGGGTCACAGGCCGGATATATTGAGTTAGGTCGCAGATCAGCCATAATCTCATTGAATGCCAGAGCAGGCTCCAGGGGCTGAATGGCCTCCTCCTGTTCCTATGCATTAGAATGAATAAAGTTTAAATAAGATCAAAAGGAACAAGTAAATTGACCAGTTTTATTTGAATTCTAGGAGCTTTAATAATACTTGCTGGAATCTGATGCATGTGTAAGAGATGGGACAAATAGATGACACGGTGACACAAGAGGGGAGTGAATTTAAAATTGAAGAGAAATAAATGTAAGGGATACAAAGTGTCTCCAGAATTGAAGAACAGAGCGATTAAAATGGTCTTAAGGCTAAAAATATATTGTACAAAGAACTTGGAAAAAATGTATTCAAATTTTTCAAAAGGGTTACTGTGAAATATAAAAAGAGTGGAATAATTGAAGATGGTGCGTGACAAATTGCTGCTGCTTTCAAAAACCAACCATCTGTCTCTGTTCACCCTGACACTTAATGTTAACTCAAGCACCTTTTTCTTCCAATTAAGCTCCATTCAGCCCTCGGGTAGCAGAAGACGAAGAGGGTAGCACTGTTCAACCGGTGCGGTCACTTGATTTTACACTTGCAGACACCAGCTCAGAGACTAGCACCACGCGTACTTCAGTGGGTAGTCTAGCGGGGTCTTCCCGTGGAGATGCACCTGACCTGAATGTGCAGGAGCAAGGACAGGAGGGTAGGATGGCCCAGGAAGGAGCTCACTGGAGGCAGCGCCTCGTATCTTAGCCCTCACGTGCAGGGTAAACGTGAAGGATTCAAGTGGCCCACCGTACACAAGAAGACTGGTGGCAATCCACAAGGACCTGCTCAGTGCACAGAGCTGCCTGCCAGCGAGCTGCGGCACAGTGTCTGAGAACATGCTAACATGGAGTGAATGGGCAGCTCTAGGAGTCACTTCCTCTTCAGCAGACCCCTGGAGTCGAGGATGACTTGCTCCCACACTAATATGAGTTCTGAGGTGACTGATGAGACCAATGCGGGATCTACAGTCTCTGTCACAAGTGGGACAGGTGGTAGTTGAAGGGACGGGTGGGTGGGGTGCTTGGGTTGTCGTGCGCTCCTTCTGCCGTTTGCGTTTGGTTTCCGCGTGCTCCCGACGAAGAGACTCGAGATGTTTGCCGCCTTCTCGGATGCTTCTCCTCCACTTTGAGCGGCCTTGGGCCAGGGATTCCCAGGTGTCGGTGGGGATGTTGCACTTTTTCAAGGAGGCTTTGAGGATGTCCTGGAAGCGTTTTTTCTGCCCACCTGGGTCTATATTCCATCCCGTCATAAATATCCCTGATCTAATTAAGATACCATGTCGAGCCTTTTATTTAAAGAAGAATCCTGCAATGGCTGTTCTGTACATGTAGCAAATTGTACTGAGGGAGAGAGAGAGAGGCAGTCCTGATTATTTTTGTCTATTCTGGATTCAAATCCAGTTTAGAAGCTGGAATATAGACCCTGTACACCTGGAGTACTGTGCGCAGTATCCTTACCTCCTTATCTGAGGAAGGACGTACTTGCCTTAGGCGGTGCAACGAAGGTTCACTAGATTGATTCCTGGGATGAGAGGGTTGTCCTAAGAGGAAAGATTGAGTAGATTTGGCCTATACTCCCTGGAGTTTAAAAGAATATGAGCTGATCTCAATGAAACATACAGGGAGGGGCATTGACAGAGCAGATGCTGAGGTTGTTTCCCCCTGGCTGGAGAATCGAGAACTAGGGGTCACAGTCTCAGGATAAGGGGTTGGCCATTTAAGACTGAAATGAGGAGGAATTTCTTCACTCAGAGGGTTCTGAATCTTTGGAATTCTCTGCCTCTGAGGTCAGTGGATGCTGACTCATTGAGTATATTCAAGGCTGAAATAGATAGATCTTTATACTCTCGGAGAATCAAGGGAGATGGGGATCGGGCGGGAAAGTGGAGTTGAGGTTGAAGATCAGCCGTGGTCTTATTAAATGGCGGAGCAGGCTCGAGGGGCCGAATGGCCCACTCCTGCTCCGAATTCTTCCGTTCTTCTGTAAAATGGCAGCGATGTGTCTGCTTCTCTGCAATTTGGCAAATTACTGCGATTCATGTTGAAATTTGAAACGACTGTGTCGGTAAGTATTTCTGCCTTGCAAGCCAAAAACTCTTACACAACAAGCAGCTGTGTGACCTGGATGACATCCTCACATCAACAGCACTGTTCGGAAACCAGGCTGTGCCGGCACCGTGCAGAATACTTTCCTCACAACGTGAAAATTCATTTTATTTTGGCTAATGCTAATGAAGACTTATTAATTTTTTAGCAAAGCTGGAATATTCCAACTGTAAAATTCATAGCGTTGCGATGAAAAAAAAATTCTATTTGAGCAAAGCTGGAACTAGAATCAGTCTATAAATATTTAATCCCGTAAAATGAATTATTCATTTGTAATAAACATTGGTAAACAATGTTTGTGTTCTGCTGTTGCCGCCCTCAGAACTTCTGTCTTTATTCTGAATCATAAATAATTCTCATCTCTTCTCCTGAGCACACAGTGATGAGTAATCGCGGTGAGGGCGTTTTCAACTTCCCCACGTTTCTTCAAATATTGAGCTTGGTTATATACGGTTAGAACACATAAAGCCATCTCACTTTCCTGCAGCTTTCAAAAAATATACTCCGTTGGCCGTGAAGCACTTTGGGACACCTTGAAGTATAAATGCGAATTCTTTCTTTCTGCAACAATTATGCCGGCTAAACTTTTCAACATTAGCCGAGAATCTCGCCGCGCTGGCTCAGGTGCGGCGAAATGTTACACTGCGAGCAGCAAGGCAGTGGTGAATATAAAACCAGAGCATCACCGAAATGTACATCAGTATCTGCACAGAGCAAAAAACAGGTTACTGTCTCGGTGTGTCGACCCTTCAACAACAACAACTTGTGTTTATATAGCGCCTTTAACGCAGTGCAACATCCCAAGGCGCTTCACAGGAGTATTATGAGATAAAAAAATTTAACTGACACCGAGCCACATCAGTAGAAATTAGGGCAGGTGACCAAAAGCTTGGTCAAAGAGGGAGGTTTTAAGGAGCATCTTGAAGGAGGAAAGAGAGGTAGAGAGGCGGAGAGGTTTAGGCAGGGAGTTCCTGACCTTGGGGCCTAGGCAACAGAAGGCACGGCCGCCAATGGTTGAGTGATTATAATCAGGGATATTCAAAAGGGCAGAATTAGAGGAGCGCGGACATCTCGGAGGGTTTATGGGGCTGGAGGAGATTACAGAGATAGGGAGAGGCGAGGACATGGAGGGATTTGAAAACAAGGATGAGAATTTTTAAATCGAGGCGTTGCTTAACCGGAAATCAGTGTAGGTCAGTGAGCACAGGGGTGATGGTGCGAGTTAGGACAGGGGCAGCCGAGTTATGGATCGCCTCTAGTTTACGTAGGGTAGAATGCAGGAGTCCAGCCAGGAGTGCATTGGAATAGTCAAGTCTAGAGGTAACAACGGCATGGATGAGGGCTTCAGCAGCGGATGAGCTGAGGCAAGGGTGGAGACGGGCGATGTTACGGAGGTGGAAATAGGCGGTCTGAGTTATCCTGAACAGAACCGAAACATTAACCGGTCTTTTCACTTTGCGGATGCTGATGGACCTATTGTGCTTTTCTGCCATTTTCTGTTCTTGCTCACATTTCCAACATTTTATATTTTAATTTTACTTAAACTTTTATAGTTGAATTTAAAGTGTACCTTCCTCATTGTATGACTGTACCCCTTAGACTGTGACACATACACAGGGATTTCCAAGATGCTTTCAAACGACGATGAACCAGCCTCCTTGCTCACACTCACAGGTCTGCAGCATTTATTGCAGCAGTTCCAGCTCTGTTAGAAAGTTAGGGATATTGCAGTTTAAGAGACCAGTGCTGTCAGAGGCTGAGAATCTTCAACTTTGCTGGATTGCCCACTGTGTGTATTGTTATTCGGGACTCGGCAGTGTTGTGATAGCTCTGCTTGTGCTTTTTAGAATTAGTCGGAATTTGGGAGAATGCTTCAGTTTGCAAAGACAGAGATCGGAATTCTGTTTCCTGGAAAGGGCTATCAAAGTGTGTATAGCATGTACAAACCACAAGTTGCCTCAATTGAATCAATCATGGCATTTACACAGAATTTACAGCACAGAAACAGGCCATTCGGCCCATCTGATCGATGCAATTGTTTATGCTCCACATGAGCCTCGTTCTGCTCTACGTCATCTCACCCTATCTCCCTCATGCACTTACTTAGCTTCCCCTTAAATACAGTTTTTAAGAGGGAATCAATTAAACACTCGAAGAAAAAATATGAAGGAGTACAGGGGCGAGGGAGTCGAGTAGAGAGCTCCAGTGGGGAGCAAGCACGATGGGTAGAACGGGCCGTTTCCGTGCTGTACGTTCTACAATTCTACTGGGCTAGTGGGTCCAGGTTCATTGCTCAGAATGGCATTGCAGTGGTGCTGTCACTATGGTAACCACGTAAGCTGTTTCTGTACAAGCTCCCTGTTTCTGCACTGCTTTGTGGGAAGCCCAGCATCTTCTGAATATTTCATCGCACGCAGCATTAACTGAAGGAATTAGCAGCCATCCCGGCGAGATTTCTTGTTCAGATCAGCGAGACGTTGTCGCTTCCAGTTGTGATGGGGTGGTGGAAAAAGATCCACATTTCATACACACACTGGGGTAGATTTTGGTCTGGGCCCATTTTTCAGGCTCCACCTCACGCGTGCCGGAACCACGAGGCCCGAGGATCGATGGGAATCAGTCCTCGGGCCTAGTCAACATATTTGATGTGAGCTGCCGCACTGGTTGCATCTCAGTCCTGGGAAGGGGGGGGGGTTGGCATGGGTTACGGGGGGGGAGGTGGGGTGATTGTGACTTCTGTGGTGTCGGGGAAGCATTCCTGCTCCTCCCGTCGCCATAGGAACAGTTTTCTTTTTTTTTTAAAACCCACATTTATCCACTTATCTTTTGTTGGCGATCGTGGGGTGGAGGGAGGGCCACTGAAGAATTCTGAGTGGTGCAGGCCCAAAGCCTGCCCTGCACATTGCCAACAAATTTCTTGAAGGTTGTGGGTTCAAGTCCCACTCCAGGGACTTGAGCACATAAATCTAGGCTGACACCCCCAGTGCAGAGCTGAGGGAGTGCTGCGCTGTCGAAGGTGCCGTCTTTCAGATGAGACGTGAAATCGAGGCCCCCGCCTGCTCTCTCAGGTGGATGTAAACGATCCCATGGCACTATTTTGAAGAAGATAAGGGGAATTATCCCTGGTATCCTGGCCAATATTTATCCCTCAATCAATGTAACAAAAAAACAGATTCTCTGGTCATTATCACATTGCTGTTTGTGGGAGCTTGCTGTGCGCAGATTGGCTGCCGCGTTTCCCACGTTACAACAGTGACTACGCTCCAAAAGTACTTCATTGGCCGTAAAGCGCTTTGAGACGTCCGGTGGTCGTGAAATGCGCTATATAAATGTAAGGGTTTTTTTTAGGTCCTTCAACAGGTGATAGGCTCCTAACTTACATATTTAAGAGTCCCATGAATTTAGCAGTGGGGCCAACGCCTGCACAGATTAGGTGCAGGGTGCCCCGCTGCTCAATTGCTATACTTTGCTATCTTTGACGCCTGCAAAACGGGCGCAACGCATACTAATTTCTACCTCCCTGCCTCTCCTCAAAAATAGATGGAGAGCAACCTTGTTGTGCATTGCCCTTCCCCATGTGACTTAATTATCTTTTACAAGGATTGTTCTGAACCAGAATATGCAAAGTTCCAAATAATCAAAAAGCAATTGATTTTGAATGAGCTGGGCCAGTGCTCAGTCTGGCCTGTTGTTAAGCGCCTGTCATGTCAGTCTGTTCTCTGACCTGAGGCTAATGTTATGAAAGTCTTCCTTTTGAATTAGCATCATGGTTACACTTCAGCCTTGTGTTGATGGGATGATTTTTTAAATAATTGATTTATGGCGCGATTATTGTCGAATTATTTCCCTAGAGTTTATATGTGGGAGTGGGTAAGGAATGTGGACAAAATATTATGAACACTGCTGAAAGGCTTCTTTTTATTCATTTTTCTCTCCTTTATATCTCACTCCGTTTTCTTTCTCTTCCTTTCTCTTCCCCCATCATTATCCTTACCCTCTATCACTCTCTCTCGCTCTCTCTCTAACCCTGCCACTTCTGTTATTCACATACTTTCTCTCTTTCTCTCACTCTCTCTCTTTAGCACCTCTGTGTACTTCCATCTCCGTAGGGAAACGATTTCTGGTTCAATCCATAGATGTTTTTTTTGCAGCTTGGCAAACAACCGCTAATCATGTTTGTGCTGTTTGGAGCACAAGTCATTTTAAAGTGATGCTTTCTGAATCTCTTGAGCGACCCTGATTATATTCGCTCAACCATTGGTGGCCGTGCCTTCTGTTGCCTAGGCCCCAAGCTCTGGAATTCCCTTCCTAAACCTGTCCGCCTCTACCTCCCTTTCCTCCTTCAGGACGCTCCTGAAAACTTACCTCTTTGACCAAGCTTTTGATCACCTGCGTTAATTTCTACTTATGTGGCTCGGTGTCAATTTTTTAAAATCTCGTAATACTCCTGTGAAGAGCCTTGGCACATTTCACTACGTTAAAGGCGCTATATAAATACAAGTATACAAGTTGTTGTTGTTATTGAAATCAGTAACTATAGGGAAAGAAGAACACCGAATTTTCAAGACCCTGTTCAGCCCCAGAGATTTGAGGAACTCCCGGGGACCCTCACAGACCCCGCGGGTCCATAGATCCCAGGTTTGCTTCTCCAGTGGAACTGGGATGGAGGTCGGAGTATGGGATGGAACCTGATTCAGCTGGGAGTTTGCGCCGTGTGCAAAATTCCTGCGGGGGTGGGGAGAGGGCAGGGCCAGGGGGCGTGTCTGGGATAGATCCCGGGCTTTCCATCGAGTCCATCCCCGGCGGGCCTTGTCTGAACTATTGCTGCAGAGAGCTGGCTTGACCTGCTAATACCGAAACTTCAGCAGGTTTTCAATCCTGGTCACATTACAGGAAAGACGTGATTGCACGAGAGAGGGCACAGAGGAGATTTACGAGGACGTTGCCCTGGACTGGAGAATTTTAGCTATGAGGAAAGATTGGATAGGCTGGGGTTGTTTTCTCTGGAACAGAGGAGGCTGAGGGGAGACCTGATTGAGGTGTATAAAATTATGAGGGGCCTAGATAGAGTGGATAGGCCGGACCTATTTCCCTTAGCAGAGCGGTCAACAACCAGGGGGCATAGATTTAAAGTAATTGGTAGGAGGTTTAGAGGAGATTTGAGGGGAAATTTGTTTCACCCAGAGAGTGGTGTGGGTCTGGAACTCACTGCCTGAAAGGATGGTAGAGGCAGAAACCCTCATCACATTTTAAAAGTACTTGGATGTGCACTTGAAGTGCCGTAACCTGCAGGGCCATGGACCGAGAAGCTGGAAAGTGGGATTAGGCCGGATAGCTCTTTGTCGGCTGGCGAGGACACGATGCGCCGAAATGGCCTCCTTCCTTGCTGTAAATTTCTATGATTCTATGGAGGGAATTGATTATCGTCTCCATGGACCCCTTTTAATGTCTGAGGGAAAAGAAGATGGCAAGGTTCTTCTACACCTCAGCCCTTCAGTGGGCTATTCCTGTCCCATCCGCGTGGCATGGCACTGATGTCTTACACTGTGCCGACGTTTCTTTTTCCCTTTTACCTGCCTATCATAACCAAGGGCTGTTGTGCCTCCGCCTCACTCTGACCTGCACCATACTTCGGCGTGGAATATTAGCTCAGCTGATTCCTGGTCAAACTGTCAATAATTAAAGATTCATTACTTTTTGACAGATCCACAATGAGTAGTTGAGGTGAATAGCAGAGATGCATTTAAGGGGAAGCACATGAGGGGGAAAGGGATAGAAGGCTATGTTGATGGGGTTAGATGAAGAAAGACAGGAGGAGGCTCGTGTGGCACACAAACACCGGCACGGACCGGTTGGGCCCAATGGCCTATTTCTCTGCTGTAAATAATTTTATAGCTTCCAGTAGTGATGGAATTGAGAAAAAAGAGCCCCATTTATCACACACAAATCTTGTTTTCGGGCTCCATCTCACAAATTTGTGCTCGTTTTAATAAGTGTAACCAAGCTCATTTTTGAATAGGCTGTCTAGTTTTTTGCCTTGAATAGAAATGAAATTTAGTTTGTTTCTCTTGACCAAATCAACAGCACTAAAAAAAAGATTATCTGGTCATTATCACATTGCTGTTTGTGGGAGCTTGCTGTACGCAAATTGACCACCGCGTTTCCTACGTTACCACAGTGACTACACGTCAAAAAATTACTTCATTGGCTGAGAAGCTCTTTGCGATGTCCGGTTGCCGTCAAAGGCGCTATATAAATGCAAGTCTTTCTGTCACATTCAGCAAGCCTCTGTCAGGCCCAAACATAATTCTTGATCCCAGGACCGCTCTTCCTGGTTGTTTGTTTAACGGCACTCTCATTGGAACTGTTTTTAGGACTGTAATCCCCTCCAGCTCCACAACCCCCCCCCCGCCCCCGAGATATCTGCACTCCTCAAATTCTGCCCTCTTGAACATAGAAACATAGAAACATAGAAACATAGAAAATAGGTGCAGGAGTAGGCCATTCGGCCCTTCTAGCCTGCGCCGCCATTCAATGAGTTCATGGCTGAACATGCAACTTCAGTACCCCATTCCTGCTTTCTCAACATACCCCTTGATTCCCCTAGTAGTAAGGACTTCATCTAACTCCTTTTTGAATATATTTAGTGAATTGGCCTCAACTACTTTCTGTGGTAGAGAATTCCACAGGTTCACCACTCTCTGGGTGAAGAAATTCCTCCTCATCTCGGTCCTAAATGGCTTCCCCCTTATCCTTAGACTGTGTCCCCTGGTTCTGGACTTCCCCAACATTGGGAACATTCTTCCTGCATCTAACCTGTCTAACCCCGTCAGAATTTTAAACGTTTCGATGAGGTCCCCTCTCATTCTTCTGAACTCCAGTGAATACAAGCCCAGTTGATCCAGTCTTTCTTGATAGGTCAGTCCCGCCATCCCGGGAATCAGTCTGGTGAACCTTCGCTGCACTCCCTCAATAGCAAGAATGTCCTTCCTCAGGTTAGGAGACCAAAACTGTACACAATACTCCAGGTGTGGCCTCACCAAGGCCCTGTACAATTGTAGCAACACCTCCCTGCCCCTGTACTCAAATCCCCTCGCTATGAAGGCCAACATGCCATTTGCTTTCTTAACCGCCTGTTGTACCTGCATGCCAACCTTCAATGACTGATGTACCATGACATCCAGGTCTCTTTGCACCTCCCCTTTTCCTAATCTGTCACCATTCAGATAATAGTCTGTCTCTCTGTTTTTACCACCCAAAGTGGATAACCTCACATTTATCCACATTATACTTCATCTGCCATGCATTTGCCCACTCACCTAACTTATCCAAGTCACTCTGCAGCCTCATAGCATCCTCCTCGCAGCTCACACTGCCACCCAACTTAGTGTCATCCGCAAATTTGGAGATACTACATTTAATCCCCTCGTCTAAATCATTAATGTACAGTGTAAACAGCTGGGGCCCCAGCACAGAACCTTGCGGTACCCCACTAGTCACAGCCTGCCATTCTGAAAAGTCCCCATTTACTCCTACTCTTTGCTTTATGTCTGACAACCAGTTCTCAATCCATGTCAGCACACTACCCCCAATCCCATGTGTTTTAACTTTGCACATTAATCTCTTGTGTGGGACCTTGTCGAAAGCCTTCTGAAAGTCCAAATATACCACATCAACTGGTTCTCCCTTGTCCACTCTACTGGAAACATCCTCAAAAAATTCCAGAAGATTTGTCAAGCATGATTTCCCTTTCACAAATCCATGCTGACTTGGACCTATCATATTACCTCTTTCCAAATGCACTGCTATGACATCCTTAATAATTGATTCCATCAATTTACCCACTACTGAGGTCAGGCTGACCGGTCTATAATTCCCTGTTTTCTCTCTCCCTCCTTTTTTAAAAAGTGGGGTTACATTGGCTACCCTCCACTCCATAGGAACTGATCCAGAGTCAATGGAATGTTGGAAAATGACTGTCAACGCATCCACTATTTCCAAGGCCACCTCCTTAAGTACTCTGGGATGCAGTCCATCAGGCCCTGGGGATTTATCGGCCTTCAATCCCATCAATTTCCCCAACACAATTTCCCGACTAATAAGGATTTCCCTCAGTTCCTCCTCCTTACTAGACCCTCCGACCCCTTTTATATCCGGAAGGTTGTTTGTGTCCTCCTCAGTGAATACCGAACCAAAGTACTTGTTCAATTGGTCCGCCATTTCTTTGTTCCCCGTTATGACTTCCCCTGATTCTGACTGCAGGGGACCTACGTTTGTCTTTACTAACCTTTTTCTCTTTACATATCTATAGAAACTTTTGCAATCCGTTTTAATGTTCCCTGCAAGCTTCTTCTCGTACTCCATTTTCCCTGCCCTAATCAAACCCTTTGTCCTCCTCTGCTGAGTTCTAAATTTCTCCCAGTCCCTGGGTTCGCTGCTATTTCTGGCCAATTTGTATGCCACTTCCTTGGCTTTAATGCTATCCCTGATTTCCCTTGATAGCCACGGTTGAGCCACCTTCCCTTTATTATTTTTACGCCAGACAGGAATGTACAATTGTTGTAGTTCATCCATGCGGTCTCTAAATGTCTGCCATTGCCCATCCACAGTCAACGCCTTCAGTATCATTCGCCAATCTATCCTAGCCAATTCACACCTCATACCTTCAAAGTTACCCTTCTTTAAGTTCTGGACCATGGTCTCTGAATTAACTGTTTCATTCTCCATCCTAATGCAGAATTCCACCAAATTATGGTCACTCTTCCCCAAGGGGCCTCGCACAACGAGATTGCTAATTAATCCTCTCATTACACAACACCCAGTCTAAGATGGCCTCCCCCCTAGTTGGTTCCTCGACATATTGGTCTAAAAAAACCATCCCTTATGCACTCCAGGAAATCCTCCTCCACCGTATTGCTTCCAGTTTGGTTAACCCAATCTATGTGCATATTAAAGTCACCCATTATAACTGCTGCACCTTTATTGCACGCACCCCTAATTTCATGTTTGATGCCCTCCCCAACATCACTACTACTGTTTGGAGGTCTGTACACAACTCCCACTAACGTTTTTTGCCCTTTGGTATTCTGCAGCTCTACCCATATAGATTCCACATCATCCAAGCTAATGTCCTTCCGAACTATTGCCTTAATTTGCTCCTTAACCAGCAATGCTACCCCACCTCCTTTTCCTTTTATTTTATCTTTCCTGAATGTTGAATACCCCTGGATGTTGAGTTCCCAGCCCTGATCATCCTGGAGCCACGTCTCCGTAATCCCAATCACATCATATTTGTTAACATCTATTTGCACAGTTAATTCATCCACCTTATTGCGGATACTCCTTGCATTAAGACACAAAGCCTTCAGACTTGTTTTTTTAACACCCTTTGTCCTTTTAGAATTTTGCTGATTATAATCGCTCAACCATTGGTGGCCGTGCCTTCTGTTGCCTAGGCCCCAAGCTCTGGCACTCCCTGCCTAAACCTCTCCGCCTCTCTACCTTTAAAGACGCTCCTTAAAACCTACCTCTTTGACCAAGCTTTTGGCCACCTGCCCTAATTCCTCCTTATGTGGCTGGGTGTCAAATCTTTTGTCTTATAATACACCTGTGAAGTGTCTTGGGATGTTTTACTATGTTAAAGGCGCTATATAAATACAAGTTGTTGTTGTTGTGGGGGAGGAAAAGAGGTTTCCAGAAGAAATCTTGCTCATACCTGAAAACGGTACCTAGAGAATGTTATCTTTGGACTATTAGCTCTTTACATAAAATATTTTATCTTGGCGAAAAGTTTATTGAATGGTTTGGTTTGTGTTTGGTTTATTGGTTGTACGAATGATTTAATGTTCTTACAAACTGTTTTTCAGGACCAATAACATGAGCAAACGGGAAGGTGTGTGGCTAAAAGCTTGACTGCAGATTCCAGCGGAGAAGTTCTGGGCCCTCTCGCACATTCTACTGCTCCCGCGCGTCCAGGCCACCATCTCAATGAGTTCCCGGAGTCAGGGCTTCTTCCACCGGACCCCACCCGGTCCCTCCTCCAAGCCCCGGCTGGTGACTGGGGGGGTCCTGGGTGGGATCGCTCAGATCACCCCCTGCCTCTACCTCAGCAGTGGCAACGCCGCCACCAACCGCAACCTGGTGCTGTCCAAGGGCATCACCTGCATTGTCAACGCCACCATGGAGATCCCCAACGCCAACTGGCCGGCAGTCGAGTATGTCAAAGTGCCCGTGGCCGACCTGCCGCACGCCCCGCTCTCCCTGTACTTCGACAGCATCGCCGACAAGATCCACAGCGTCAGCAAAAAGCACGGCTCGGCCCTGGTGCACTGCGTGGCCGGTGTCAGCCGCTCGGCCTCCCTCTGCATCGCCTACCTGATGAAGTTCCACAAGATCTCCCTGCTGGAGGCCCACAACTGGGTCAAGTCACGCCGCCCCATCATCCGGCCCAACGTAGGCTTCTGGCGGCAGCTGATCGAGTACGAGCGCAAACTGTTTGGCAAGAACAGCGTTAAAATGGTGCAGTCTCCCATCGGGGTGATCCCGGACATTTACGAGAAGGAAACCAGGAACCTCAGTCCTTTTTGGGGCATTTAAATGCAATTTCGAGGGACTGATCTGCTACTACTCTGTAAAAAAAAAAAAGGATTTCATGTCTCCTAGACGATCATAAATCTGATGGAAAATATTAACATGTAGACACTGTTAAATCCATCATAAATGGATTGAACATCAATGGTTCCCCAGGAGACCCTCCAACAAACCAGTGATTCAGAATACTGTAAATCCATTCAAAGTTGCTGAACTTCACACAGCTCAATAGTCGAATTAGTTTCTTTGTATTTATTTTTAAACATACATGTATTTCTAAAATCTAATCCTAATTATATTATCTGTAATGTTTTTAATTGCCGTCCTTTCAATGGACACGCAGGTAGATATTAACATTTCTGATATCGGGGTCTTGAAGTGGACTTTAGACAGTAGGCTTTAGAGTGGAGAGTTCTGCTTCATTTGTGGATACTTGTACAAATTTCAGACATGGTCTCAGAATCTCTCCTCCTCCCGTCTTTGAGCTGCTGCTATGAACTTGGGAAGATTGAACCAGAAGCAAACTGTAAATGTAACAAGCCCAATTGCACTGCTGTGTCACTGTTCCGTCCTGTGTACTACCTTTTATGAGACCTACGTTAAACGTGAGAGGCGAGGTCAAACCAGCAGAGGTGCGCTTGCCTGTTGAACAGTACGGTGTAAGATCTCAGTGAACTATAAAATAGCACTGCTATTTTACATTGAGACATACATACATGTAAAATGACTCACTGGACAGAATTGAACGCGCGTTCCATAACACGGACATCCTGAAAAATTGATTTAACTTTGTGGGTCTGTTGCAGTTAAGAACAAGTATTTGCATTTGGCTGACCCACAGTGAGTGCTGCGATATTTCTCAGTGGTTGGATGTTTATTGTTGGGGTTTACAGATTGCAGGTCTGCGCTCTGCCTTATGTCAGCACAGTCTATCTTGGTGAGCCTGATCACCATATATGTGCACTTTCTCCTCCGTTATGACCTGCGGGGAACTTTGGACTGTATTTCTGGGCAGCTGTTGATCACTCAGACCAATTTGGGACTTTGGAGCCACTTTGTCTTTTTTTGGAGCGCACTGTCAAAATGATGTGTTGAATGGTTTGTGCTTGGAGCGTGTCCGCAACCCTGAGCGAAAGTAATGCAGGCAGTGTCAGAACTTTGTAAATGAAATTAAATTTATCTCCAGAACTGCTTGTAATTCGTTTTCTTTAATGAGAATTGCAATGTAGGAAGAGCGCTATCAACAACGTACGACTTAAACAAATAAAGGTGTGTTTTTTTTGTATAAAATAGCGTCCATTTGCCTGTTTTGATCCGTCTTACTGTGCTGGATTAATCGACCCTACACCGTGCTGTGATATATTCTTACATCACTAAGTAGCGCACATCCTACAAGATGGCCCTCAATGGAAAACTGCCAGGAGACTTTGCCACATGACCCTTTATTATTTACATCAGTAGTTGCAAGTACATCAGTAGTCCACTAGGGGAGCTAACCCTAACCCTAACCGTGCTGTGACTCGAGCCTACAAAAACAACTTGTCTTTATATAGCACCTTTAACGTAGTGAAACGTCCCAAGGCGCTTCACTGGAGTATTATGCAATAAAAATGTTACCCCGAGCCGCATAAGTAGAAATTAGGGCAGGTGGCCAAAAGCTTGGTCAAAGAGGTAGGTTTTAAGGAGAGTCTTAAAGGAGGAAAGAGAGGTGGAGAGGTTTAGGGAGGGAGTTCCAGAGCTTGAGGGCTATAATTTTTGAGCAATAAGGGAATAAAGGGTTATGGGGAGCGGGCAGGATGTGGAGCTGAGCCCATGATCAGATCGGCCATGATATTATTGAGTGATGGGCCGAATGGCCTACTCCGGCTCCTATTTCTTAGGTTCTAATATAATAGACCAATCCTGGCTTCTCCGGCTCTGGGGTGGGGCTATTGACGCCTAATTGATATTCCAAGCTTTGAATAGAAAATCTCTTAAAGGTAAAATTCATTATACACATTTAATAATTAGTCGCCACTGAGTTTATGCACGGAATATTTTGATCATTTCTATGGTAGAGAGCAATCACTGTCTCCCTGGGGTCTCTGCAGCTAGTCGACCCAAAATTAAAAGTGAAAATTCAGGAAATGCACAGCAAATTGATCAACATGTTAAAGAGGAAGAAAAAGCCAATGTTTCACATGGTATCCTTCACCAGATCTAGTGTTCGATCTATTGCGGATCCAAGGCATCCTACACTCAGTCATTAGTTTGGGTTGACAAACGTTCCCAGGATTGGCCTGGAGTCACCAGGAATTAAAGGTTAATCGCCAGGACACTGCTTCCAGCAAGCATGGAGAGAAAGTATTGGGGCATCCCCTTTGAACACTTTCATTTATTAGTTACAAAAATATCGGAGATGGGAAAACAGGCCATTTGGATGATTCTTGACTGTCAGTCAATCAGCAGTCGGTTCACTTTCCAATCAGTGTGGGAGGGTGGGGCGTGTGTGGCTGGAGGTTGGCGGGTCAAGTGATACCTCCAGGGATGTGTCCAATCAGAGTTGCTAATCCTCGGCATAGTGTTGATGCACCTTCCTTATTTTGGTCCATCGCCTGGCACCAAGCTACCATTTTTCTAATGCTGGGATATGCGTCACCGGGACTAGCAGATGCAACCAGAGCCTTTGGAAAAAAAGCAACTTCCGTTGAAACAGTTCTGCACGACATCGTTCAGAAACATCCCAAAGCACTTCACAGATACTGACTTCCTTTGAGGTGCGGTCAGTCACTGTCATGTGGTGATCCCTCCTGCACAGCAATATCCCAACCAGTACATCACAAAATGGACACCTTCGTGGTGGGCATGTGACTTTAAATAGAACCTCACCTGTTCTGGTGATGGGTGACAAGACCTGGAGTGTTAACTTTCATTCCTGCTTCCAGAGAATCTCACTGGCTTCAGTACAAGTTTGAGTTTACTGGCACAATATCTGGCAATGATGTTGTGCCCAGTTACTGTGATTTGCTCACTGGAAATGATACAGGGCCTCTCACATCTGCCTAGCCTTTGGCGAACACTTTGTCAGACAATATTGTGTCTTATTACAGGTAACAAATTAACCAGCATCAGGTCAATCAACACAGCAGATTCCACCAGACCCTCACCATCTTTCACAGCAGGTAGCTGGGCCACATGAAACTATCTTTAATATCCAGTGTGGGTTCTCTCCCAACACGAATCAATCAGATTGGCAGTCACCAACTTAAAGTGGCAGTCTCGTAAGTCTTAAGGATTCATATAACATAAACCAGACAGACTTCTGATTTGTCAGAATGCTATTTTATAATAATTACAGTGTCACATCTCGCAATTCACAATGTATTATATGATAACAAAGGGAGCGTTTATGTTTAAAAGACTTTTCATAATTGGCTTAGAGCAACGGACATGATCTTTGCAGCGCGACAGTTGCAGGAAAAATGCAGGGAGCAGCGCCAGCCCTTATACATGGCCTTTTTCGACCTTACAAAGGCCTTTGACATTGTCAACAGCAAGGGTCTATGGAGCGTCCTCCTCTGTTTCGGATGTCCCCAAAAGTTTGTCAACATCCTCCGCCTGCTCCACGACGACATGCAGGCCGTGATCCTTACCAACAGATCCACTACAGACCCAATCCCCATCCGGACTGGAGTCAAACAGGACTGCATCATCGCCCCAACCCTCTTCTCAATCTTCCTCACTGCCATGCTCCACCTCACAGTCAACAAGCTCCCTGCTGGAGTGGAACTAAACTACAGAACCAGTGGGAAGCTGTTCAACCTTCGCCGTCTCCAGGCCAGGTCCAAGACCACCCCAACCTCTGTCGTTGAGCTACAGTACGTGCATCTGCACACATTCTGAGGCTGAACTCCAGGACATAGTCGACGTATTTACTGAGGCATACGAAAGCATAGGCCTTACGCTAAACATCCGTAAGACAAAGGTCGTCCACCAGTCTGTCCTCGCCGCACAGCACTGCTCCCCAGTCATCAAGATCCATGGCACGGCCTTGGACAACGTGGACCATTTCCTATACCTCGGGAGCCTCTTATCAACAAAAGCAGACATTGATGACGAGGTTCAACACCGCCTCCAGTGCGCCTGTGCAGCCTTCGGCTGCCTGAGTAAAAGAGTGTTCGAAGACCAGGCCCTCAAATCTACCACCAAGCTCATGGTCTACAGGGCTGTAGTAATACCCGCCCTCTGTATGGATCAGAGACATCGCCCATGTACCTCAAGTCGCTGGAGAAATACCACCAACAATGTCTCCGCAAGATCCCACAAATCCCCTGGGAGGACAGGCGCACCAACATCAGTGTCCTCATCCAGGCCAACATCCCCAGCATTGAAGTACTGACCGCACTCGATCAGCTTCGCCGGGCAGGCCACGTAGTTCGCATGCCAGACATGGGACTCCCAAAGCAAGTGCTCTACTCAGAGCTCCTTCATGGCAAACGAGCCAAAAGTGGGCAGCGAAAATGTTACAAGGACAACCTTAAAGCCTCCCTGAAAATGTGCGACATCATCACTGACACCTGGGAGTCCCTGGCCTAAGTGGAAAAAGTGCATCCGGGAGGGCGTTGAGCACCTCGAGTCTCAACGCCGAGAGCATGCAGAAATCAAGTGCAGGCAGCGGAAAGAGCGTGCGGCAAACCAGTCCCACCCACCCCTTACCTCAACGACTATCTGTCCCACCTGTGACAGAGTCTGCGGCTCTCGTATTGGACTGTTCAGCCACCAAAGAACTCACTTCAGGAGTAGGAGCAAGTCTTCCTCGATTCCGAGGGACTGGCTATGATGATGACTAGAGCAAAGCGGTCAGCAGTTAAAGAGGAATTGTGTTTAAAGCAACCTGTACCTTTAAGACCTCAAAGTAGAATTGCTGTTAAAAAGGCACATCCTGAGATCCAAAGAAAGGCTAATTGCTGTTGCTGAGTGAAGATATCTTTCGATTGCCAGCAATTTGTAAATCCTCAACTGCTTCTAAAGCAAGGTTAGAAACCCCAATAGCAAATAACTGGATTCTTTTTTTCCCCCATAAACTTTTTTACTCGCTGGGTTTTATACAGTGTGATTTATTGTTAGTTAATGAAGATGATATTTGTTGTGTATCTGTAAAGCATGCACTCCCATGTTCCACCACCAGGGGATGCACTCCCTGGTGGCGGAACATGGGAGTGCATGCTTTTTTAAAAATTCGTTACCAATCTTTCCAATTCTTTGTCAAATCACAAACGCCAAAGGTCACCCTGCACCTGTCAAGGATCACTCTGCGCCAATGCTCTTAGCCAAAAGGCCTAGAGTCACTGCACCGTTCCTGGAAGTACTGCAATACCAGGTTCGTGCCATGGAGGTGGATGGGTCAGGCCCCCCACACACCTCCGTGGAGGTGAATGGGTCAAGCCACCCCACCCACCTCCTATTTCCAAAAAGCATAGGAGAACCACCTTCCTGATCCAGGGAGAACCACTTTCTGGTCATGGTTACTCCCCTGTCAGGTCAGTTATGCATGATCTTAGCCAAAAGGCCGAGAAGCGATTGCATGCTTTACAGATTTTTAAAAAAAAATTTTCGTAGCCAATCTTTCCAATTCTTTGTCAGATCACAAACGCCAGAGGTCACCTTGCACACATCAAGGATCATCCTGCGCTAATGCTCTTAGCCAAAAGGCCTAGAGCCCAAGCACCGTTCCTGGAAGTACTGCAATACCAGGTTCGTGCCATGGAGGTGGATGGGTCAAGCCACCCCACCCAACACAACATTGTGTACTTCAGCATCTGCCCCCTCTCTCTGAAGCTCGAAATTGCTTTGATCCACCATGGACCGATCTTCCTCTGCCACGTGGTGGTTAGCAGATTAACAATGTGCCCCATTGTTCCATAGCTCTTGCAAACATACCCTTTGAAGCGGCATGAATAGGCTGAATGGAAGCCTCCACAATGCCAACAAGGTGTGACTAGCCTTGCATTCATCCTTTGTTGTGGACTCTGAGTCATCTGGGTCACCTGAGGCCTGCTGGCAGTTGCAGACTCGTGGTTTCTGCCCTGTACATTTCTGTTCGCAAACACAGTTCCAGTTAATTTATGAACATTGCTAACACTTGTGTGCTGAGAGATTTGTTTGGTGTTATCACTGGTAGACATAAATGCCTGTGCTATCGCAATGGCCTTACTGAGGGTCGGTGTCTCTACAGTCAAAAGTTTTCATAGGATGGTCTCGTGGCCAATGCCCAGTACAAAAAAGTCTCTGAGCATTTGCTCCAGGTAGCCATCAAACTCACATTGTCCTGCAAGTCACCTTAGCTCGGAGACGTAGCTCGCCACTTCCTGACCTTCAGATCGCTGGTACGTGTAGAACCGATACCTCGCCATCAGCACGCTCTCCCTCGGGTTAAGATGCTCCCGAACCAGTGTACACAGCTCCTCATACGACTTATCTGTGGGTTTCACCAGAGCCAGAAGATTCTTCATGAGGCTGCAGGTCGGTGCCCCGCAGACTGTGAGGAGGACCGCTCTCCTTTTTGCAGTGCTTCCTTCTCCGTCCAGCTCGTTGGCTACAAAGTACTGGTCTAGCCATTCGACATAGGCTTCCCAGTCCTCACCCTCCGAGAACTTCTCCAGGATGCCTACAGTTTGCTGCACCTTTGCGTTGGATGCGTATACTCGTCGCCAGTTATTGTGTTCCTAACACAGATGTGACTGCACACAGGGAGGTTAAAATAACAGTGACCTCAGTCTTTAATAAGACACTCCAGAGTGAGGAACAGGCCTTAGGGGCCGGCTTATATACAGTGCTCCCAAGGGATGCTGGGATCCCTTGGGACTTCAGGGGATGCGCTCCCTGGTGGCGGAACATGGGAGTGCATGCTTTACAGATGCACAACAATATTTGAGCTAATCAGACACAAGTATTATATGTACATTGCATTTGTGGCACTTTGAGATGTGATATACATGCTCGGATGTAAGACTTATTACATATAGATCAACAAAAACTTGTATTTATTACAGCACCTTTAACGTAGTAAAACATCCCAAGGCGCTTCACAGGAACTTTATGGAACAAAAATTGTAATTGAGTCACATTAGGAGGTATTGGAGCAGGCTTGATCAAAGAGGTAGGTTTTACGGAGCGTCTTAAAGGAGGAAATAGAGAGGCGGAGAGGTATAGGGAGGGAATTCCAGAGCTTGGGGCTTCGGCAGCTGAAAGCACAGCCGCCAATGGTAGAGTGATTAAAATCAGGGACGCACAAGGGGCCAGTATTGGAGGAGGGCAGAGATCTCAGAGAGTTGTAGGGCTGGAGGAGGTTACAGAGATAGGGAGGGGTGAGGCCATGGGTGGATTTGAAAACAAGGGTCATAGAATAATGGAGAGCATCCATAAATGTGAAAAAACATAGGAATCATTAAATGTTAAAGAGAGTCCAAATAGTACAAAAGAAGGGGAAGGGGCTTATTGGAAAGACTGCAGTGAGTGACTCAGCAAATCTGCCAGCGTGTTGGACCTCACACTACTTTAAATAACTCGCCTATTGTATTGGATCTCTGACCCCTCATCACAGCATTTAACCTGCTCACTTCAAACATGGGATCTGCAGAACAGTTGATTCATAAGAACATAAGAAATAGGAGCAGGAGTAGGCCACTCGAGCCTGCTCCACCATTCAATAAGATCATGGCTGATCTTCTACCTCAACTCCACCTTCCTGCATTATCCCCATATCCCTTGATCCCCTTAATATCCAAAAATCTATCAATCTTGCATACACGCAAAGACTGAGCCCTCTGGGGCAGAGAATTCCAAAGATTCACCACCCTCTGAGTGAAGAAGTTTCTCCTCATCTCAGTCCTAAATGGCCGACTCCTTATTCTGAGGCTGTGACCCCGGGTTCTAGGCTCCTCAGCCAGGGGGAAACATCCTCCCTGCATCTACCCTGTCAAGCCCTGTAAGAATTTTGTATCTTTCAATGAGATCACCTCTCATTCTTCTAAACTCTAGGGAATATAGGCCTAGTCTGCTCAATCTCTCCTCATAGGGCAATCCCCCCCATCCCAGGAGTCAGTCTGCTGAAACTTCGTAGCACTCCCTCTTTGGCAAGTATACCCTTCCTTAGTTAAGGAGACCAAAACTGTACACAATACTCCAGGTGTGGTCTCATCAGGGCCCTATATAATTACAATAAGATGTCTTTACTCTTATACTCAAATTCTCTTGTAATAAAGGCCAACATACAATTTCCTTTCTTAATTGCTTGTCATACGATCAATGATTCGTGTATAAGGACATCCAGGTCCCTCCCATGGCACCTTTCTGTGCAAGTGCAGGAGATGCGACCCCTGCCCTTTTACCTTCTCCCTTCCCACTGTCCAAGGCCCCAAACACTCCTTCCAGGTGAAACAGCGATTTACTTGTACTTCTTTCAATTTAGTATACTGTATTCGCTGCTCACGATGTGCTCTCCTCTACATTGGGGAGACCAAATGCAGATTGGCTGATCGTTTTGCAGAACACCTCGGTTCAGTCCGTAAGCGTGACCCTGAGCTTCCGGTCGCCTGTCACTTTAATTCTCCACTCCACTCCCACTCTGATACCTCCGTCCTCGGTCTCCTCCACTGTTCCAATGAAGCTCAACACAAGCTCGAGGAACAACGCCTCATCTTTCGTTTAGGCACTTTACAGTCTTCTGGACTCAACATCGAGTTCAATAATTTCACACCATAACCTCGGTCCATATTTTTTCCCCTTTCCTCTCTTTTTTTAAACAAACCTCCCCTTTTTTTCTCTTTCCCAGGGCAGCTGGTGATGATTCTGCCATTCACACCCTGTCTAGACTCATCTTTTGTTTCCTAACTTGTTCCATTACCATCTCATTTTTGCCCATCATCCCTTTTGTCTCTCTAATCTCTCCTGCCTTCCACCCTATCACAGTCCTTCCCTTTTGTTCTTTCCTCCCCTCCCCCTTTCACTTCCTGAAGAATCGGTTGCATCGCGACCTTTTTCAGCTCTGACAAAGGGTCACAGACCCGAAACCTTAACTCGGTTTCTCTCCACAGATGCTGAGAATTCCAGCATTTTCTGTTTTTATTTCCCAATCTCTCACCATTTAAAAAACACTCTGCTTTTCTATTTCATTTTAGTAATAATTACAGTGCAGCTAATTGCAAGAAATGAAATGCCATGTATGTTTGCAATTTAGTCATTGATCACACCCCATTAATATGAAATTACAGGATCAATAACTCCGGTCTAAATTTGCTAAAATAACAGAGAAAATAAATGTGTGCTATTTATCAAGCAATCTGAAGCAAGCTAGTTTCCAAAATTGAATTTAGCGAGTGCAGCAATATGTTGTGGAATATTACTCGGATAGAAACCCTTTGTTAGATGTTGCAGGACAAGTAGGAAATAGAGTCCAGCATAAAGGTTGAAAGGTAGTTCACAGCAAAATAACTGCAGATTATTGAGATTTATTATTCACCTCACTGTGCCATCTGCCATGGTCGCATCAAGTAGGCAGGCAAGCATCCTATTCCCCAAATTCTGGGTGCTACAGGAGAACAGAGCAAGGTGACACTGTCCGAACCCCTCCTCCCCCTTCAGAAACATTCCCAGTCTATCCCCACAAATCCAAAAGCCAGTAGTTTGAACAGACCTACAGTAAGGTGCCACCAATCTTCTGTGCAAGCACCTTTACTATCCTTTCCCTTTCGAGTGGGCATTGCGTAACTGCCACCTTCTCCACAAGCGTGGCAAAAGCTGGATTTTAACATGTAGTGAGTCATGGGCACGTCACAGCATTATGTGATAGAATAATTCATCTTTCGGATGAGACGTTAAACCGAGGCCCTGTCTGCCCTCTCAGATGGATGTAAAAGATCCCATGGCACTATTTCGAAGAAGAGCAGAGGAGTTATCCCCGGTGTCCTGGACGATATTTATCCCTCAATCAACATAACAAAAACAGGTTATCTGACCATTATCACATTGCTGTTTGTTGGAGCTTGCTGTACGCAGGCTGGCTGCCGCGTTTCCCACATTACAACAGTGACTACACCTCCCACCCCCAAAGTACTTCATTGGCTGTAAAGTGCTTTGAGACGTCCGGTGGTCGTGAAAGGCGCTATATAAATGCAAGTCTTTTTAGAATGCACTGGAGCACCAACTTGCCGTGTTGCTAATCCCACAGAGCTCCAGTACAATCATGGATAGACCGACATTGAATTATCCTTACAGGAAGTGCAGTCTTTGCTTCCTGTTTCCCAGGACGACAGAATTTAAACTGGAGAGCTGTAGGCATTAGCCTTATTCACAGACTAACATGTTAGCACAACTGATGTGCTGAGTCACCAACCACCATTGAAGAATGGGCATCCTTTAGTACCTGATCACTGGTAATATGGAGGGTTAGGATTGGTTCACTATCTGTTTAGAGTCAATTAAAAACAGTCTTAAGAATCCTCCTTGTTGTGGGTCTGCAGTATAATTCATCAGAAATGTAAATAATTTATAACAGATATTAGGAAGAACTTCTTTACTTAAAGTGAGACACATACTTGGAATGATGAGGCAGAGTTAAAGACATTAGTCACATTCAAAAAGCTGTTGGATACTAGACTGGGAGAATTAAGATACTAGAGCGATTCATTTTAATGGACCTAATGGCTTTTCCTAATCATGGACTATTATATGTTCTAATCCATTAGTTGGCGCCTGCATTAAAACAGTGCTGAGGAATCTGGTCTGAACAATTTATATGTTCCTACGAGATCAGTGCAGATTATAATTTCCCACAAGCAGGAATACACCAATTTCGAGCACAGAGAAAGACAGAGAGAGCAACATTGAGACAGCAAAGGGGAGAGAAGTAGTGATGTCTGGGGCGAAAAAAGCCACTGAAAGTAAAAATAGCCACAGTGTCAACCAGATGCTTCAAAGATCCCAAGAAGGTTAAGTTTCCAAAGTCACATTACTGCAGGACGTATACAGGAAGAGTGGGAATAAACTGGTATCGATCCAGTAATCGACAACGTAACACTATTTGTTCAGAGATGTAATGTTCACATTCGGCCTTGTTACAAGAACATTTTTTTATTTGTTACTGAGAGGGTGGTGCTGAGTTTAGAATCAGCCACTTTGCTGTGGGTCTGCTGTTACATATAGCCTAGACCGGGTAAGGGCGGCAGATTTCCTTCCCTACAGGAAGTTAGGGAATTAGATGGGTTTCTATCACAATCCAGTAGTTTCATGGTCACCATTACTGATACTATTTTTATTTAATTAACAGAATTTAAATTCCCCAGCTGCAGTGGTGGAATTTGAACTCATATCTCAGGATTATTAGTCCAGGCCGCTGGATTACAAGTCCAGTAACATAACCACTATGCTACCGTATCTCATTGTCCCACCTGTGCCCAGTGGTAAACTCCAGGTTCTGTCTCACTTACACTGGCCAGTACTGATTTATATACTGGAAACTTTGGCAAATTAGTGGAAGTTGGTCAATAAAACCTTTAACCCATCAATCATGTTTATTAGAAAAACGAGATAAAAAGTATCCCATCGACCAATATTTGTGGCAATGGGAAGGAAATGCTGTGAGGGGAGAAATGAGGACAGCACTAATCTCATGTACATGACTATCTTCTGATCTATTCACTTTTACTGGGAAGCTCATCTCTTGTATTAATATTCAATGTCATCCCTTGATAGGCAGGTCTGGAACGTGCCTGCATAAAACGAGAATGGTTGAAGACTTTCCTGAGGGTAACGGCTTTGGATTGGGGGGATAAGAATACAATCTTCACAATGTCACAATTGATTTAAATGAAAAGCAAATTTCTCATGTGCAATGCTGCTCCTTCATGTGAAAGCAATGTGGGCCAAAGTCTGCCCTGTCTTCGGGGTTAGCGTGAAATGAGAAAGATAGTCACTGAAAGATCTGCAAACATTGGGCTGTGGAGTGAGTATCATACAGAAAGTTGTTCTGTCAAAGGAAAAGGGGAAAAGAACTTGCACTTATATCTTTCACGGCCTCAGGACATCCCAAAGCGGTTACAATGAAGTACATTTTTTTGAAGTGGAGTCACTGCTGTAATGTGGGAAACATGACAGCCAATTTGCACACATCAAGCTCCCACAAACAGCAATGTGATAATGGCCAGATAATCTGTTTTTTAGTGATGTTGGGTTGAGGGAAAAATGTTGGCCGGTTTTCCTGTGACCTTTTGTGGCAAAATCAGGATTATCATTTTTGTGATGGGTCAAAACCAGACAGGAGGCAGAATATGGACAAAGCGTGGGGTGAATCATAGCCGGAACTCGGAAGCTTGCTCACTGCTGATAAAAATTTAATAACTGGGGGCCCAAGATTCACCTGAAATTGGGCCTTGGGCCTCATCGGCATGTTGCCGGTGAGCTGCGGACGCTAATTGGGCGTCCAGAAGAGGCTCGCCGGTTCCACGAGGAGGAAGTTGGGCGCACTTCAGGAGCGGAATACACGCACGCACGCTGCCCACCATATTGGACGCTTCGGGCTCCGGCCAGTGGTAAACTGCTCGGGAGGACTGCCACCCAAGGCTGTACAGACAGATCAAAAGCCCTGAGTGATCGCTGTGGAGTTGGAGAAATATTCATCGCTGCTCCAGTCATGTGATTGCTGATAGGTGGCCTACAGCAGTGTTGGAGGAGCTGTGGAGGCTGGGTCATTGAATAGATTTAAGATGGAGATAGACAGGTTTTTGAATGATTATGGAGTCAAGGGTGATGGGGAGCAGGCAGGGAAGTGGAGTTGAGGCCAAGATCAGATCAGCCATAATAGCAGAGTAGGTTCCCACTGGTTCTGTAGTTTAGTTCCACTCCAGCTTGTTGACTGTGAGGTGGAGCATGACAGCAAGGAACATTGAGAAGAGGGTTGGGGCGATGATGCAGCCCTGTTTGACCTCGGTCCCGCCCTGGATTGCGTCTGTAATGGATCTGTTGGTAAGGATCACGGCCTGCATGTCGTCGTGGAGCAGGCGGAGGATGGTGACGAACTTTTGGGGACATCCGAAACGGAGGAGGACGCTCCATAGACCCTCGCAGTTGGCAGTGTCAAAGGCCTTTGTAAGGTCGAAGAAGGCTATGTATCAGGGCTGGCGCTGTTGCCTGCATTTTTCCTGCAGTTGTCGCGCTGCAAAAATCATGTCCGTTGTGCCCCGTAGGGGACGAAATCTGCACTGCTACTCCGGGAGGAGCTCCTCGGCCACAGGGGAAAGACGGTTGAGGAAGACTCTCGCGACAACTTTCCCAGTGGCTGATAGCAGGGAGATTCCTCTGCACAGTAGACACCTCAAGTCGCTGGAGAAATACCACCAACGATGTCTCCGCAAGATCCTACAAATCCCCTGGGAGGACAGACGCACCAACATTAGTGTCCTCGACCAGGCCAACATCCCCAGCATTCAAGCACTGACCACACTTGATCAGCTCCACTGGGAGGGCCACATTGAGGCAGACACGAGACTCCCAAAGCAAGCGCTCTACTCGGAACTCCTTCACGGCAAACGAGCCAAAGGTGGGCAGAGGAATCGTTACAAGGACACCCTCAAAGCCTCCCTGATAAAGTGCAACATCCCCTCTGACACATGGGAGTCTGGCCAAAGACCGCCCTAAGTGGAGGAAGTGCATCCGGGAGGGCGCTGAGCAACTCAAGTCTCATCGCCGAGAACATGCAGAAATCAAGCGCAGGCAGCAGAAAGAGCGTGCGGCAAACCAGTCCCACCCTCCCTTTCCCTCAACGACTATCACCTGTCTCAGGGACTGTGGCTCTTGTATTGGACTGTTCAGCCACCTAAGCACTCATTTTTAGAGTGGAAGCAAGTCTTCCTCGATTCCGAGCGACTGCCTATGATGATGATGATGATGATGATGATGATATGATGGAATGGCGGAGCAGGCTCGAGGGGCCAAATGGCCTACTCCTGCTCCCATTTCTTATGTTATGTTCTTATGACACCTGTGAGCAAGTGTGTGCACTCAAGGTGAGACTCGAGGTGAGAGCTGAACACCCCGAGTCTCATCGCCGAGAGCGTGCAGAAACCAAGCGCAGGCAGCGGAAAGAGCGTGCAGCGAACCAATCCCACCCACCCCTTCCTTCAATGACTATCTGTCCCACTTGTGACAGGGACTGTGGCTCTCATATTGGACGGTTCAGCCACCCAAGGACTCATTTTTAGAGTGGAAGCAAGTCTTCCTCGATTCCGAGGGACTGTCTATGATGATGATGGGACTTGTAAAGGAGATAGTTAGGTTATATTAAACAATTAATAAGTACATATTGACTCTTTTCTTAAGTCAAGAAGCTGGAACATTGCCCATTGGCAGTAAATCACTAATTGTAAACATTTTAGACTCCGAAAAGTAATGGATCCCTGCTTCTTGTTCAGGGATTGACCGTGCAGAGACCTGGATCTGGCTGCAGCTGCTCATTACTAAACTGTCCACATGATAGGTTGTTGTCAGAAATGGAACATTTATGCTGGTGCAGTAGGGCTTTCAACCATCAGCTTGGCTCAACTGGTAACCCCTCTTGCCTCCGTTGCAGGTTCAAATCTCACTGCACGACGACATACTCCAGGCTGATGGTCTTGTGCAGCACTGAACGAGTGCTGCATTGTCAGAGGTGCTGCTTTTATGACGTCAGACTGAGGCTCTCTGCTCGTGGATGTTAAAGAGCCTCTCACACTATTTGAAGAAGAGCAGGATGCTATCCGAGCCAACATTCGCCCCCCCAACAGTATTACTAAAAGCAGATTAATGGCATTCATTTCAATACTGCCTGTGGGATCGTACGCTACCTACATATCATTCATTCTACGTGAAGTGCTTTGAATTATGATATGGTGCTACAAGTCTTCGTTTTCCTTCTCTAAAACTGGGATTCTCAGTAATAATGCCTTAGGAATAGGATTAGGAAGTTACCATTCCTTCCGCGGACCACCAAGAGTCCTTTGTGGGCCCTCGCTGTGCACGCACTGTGGTGATTTAGAGGGTGAACAGCTTCAGAGAGTCCACTGGATGTGAGAAGTATTATCCAAATGCAAATTTGTTCTTTTGTACAAAATGTGGTGTATTAGAAATAAAATTGTAAGCTGCAGATTCAGGATTGTTTTTAATGCTTTAATAAAGAATTTTTAAACTCGGGTCATTAGGTTGATTGTTTTTAAAGACACATCTTCCTTATTAGATAACAAGAAGGTTGGTTTAAATCAAAACTGCGGAGGTGTCTCCAATAACAAGCCCTGCTTTACACAAACTGAGCAAATCCTTTTCCCCTACAGTAAATACCAATGATGTATTAGTGGAAATGATTTTTCTGTTCAGAACTTCTCCTGAATACAACCTCCGAGGAGGTTCAGGCAATTTCTGCACATTTTCTGACCAAGGATTTAAGGCGAATCACTGGCAAACCTCAATCGCTCGAGCGATTCAGCAACTAGTTGGAGAACGCACGAATGCACCTGTGCTCTTTTCCAGGACAGGAGCAATAGAATTGCTACTTGTTTGGTTTGGAAAATGGCACAAGTTTGAAAACTGCATGAATCCCACGACGACAGCAGGCAGTGATAGACACAGGAACGTGAGCGCTGGGGCGATTTAGAATTTGTTCATTCAATCTTAATCTGTAACATTGGGAAAGAAACACAACGCAGAAACTGTACAGAATGTACTTTACGCCACATAGATCCAGGCAGCTTAACAGCATGCTGCTGGTGGGGCGGAGGTTCATGTCAAACGAGGTACCTATCACCATATATTCTAGGCATGGACCCACATCCATCCCTTTTGATAAAAGATCAATAATTGCATGACTTTGAGCCTGGTCGTCCCTTCCTTCCACTTCCTAAGATTTCGAAACATGATCATTTGCAAACTGCAGTGCTAGTATCAAACAGCTGCAATTGTCTTTAGTGGGCCACCAGTCCCCTGTGGTATACTGGGCCCATAATCCAATGGACTAGGGGAAAGAAGTTGGTTCCACTGTACCCTGACCCCCAGGTGATAGTCACATCAAGAGCCGAGAATCAGCACCCTTTTTAAGAACATAAGAAATAGGAGCAGGAGTAGGCCATTCGGCCCCTCAAGCCTGCTCCGCCATTCAATAAGATTATGGCTGATCTTCTACCGAAACTCCACTTTCCTGCACTGTCCCCATATCCCTTGATTACCTTAATATTCAAAAATCTACCGATTTCTGTCTTGAATATGCTCAACGACTGAGCCTCCATAGCTCTCTGGGGTAGAGAATTCCAAAGAGTCAAAACCCTTTTTAGTGAAGAAATTTCTCCTCATCTCAGTCCTAAATGGCCGACTCCTTATTCTGAGACTGTGACCCCCCTGATTCTAGACTCCCCAGCCACAGGAAACCTCCTCCCTGCATCTACCTTGTAAGAAATTTGTATGTTTCAATGAGATTGCCTCTCATTCTTCGAAACTCTAGAGAATATAGGCCTAGTCTACTCAATCTTTCCTCATAGGATAATCCCCCCCATCCCAGGAATCAGTCTGGTGAACCTTCGTTTATCTCCCTCTATGGCAAGTATATCCTTCCTTAGATAAGAAGACCACAATACTCCAGGTGTGGTCTCACCAGGGCCATATATAATTGAGTTGTCCATGAGGGTCCTGACGTTGCTGGTCCCGAACTTCATTTTGAAGGGTGGATGATGCCTGTGCGTGAGTTCTTTTAACATGGGGTGGCTGTTGCATGCTGGCTACCACACGGGCTTAGCTGAGCAAGCTCTTGGTCCAGTGGCAAGGGGGCCCAAGACGACTGGAGACCAGGCACAGCTGTATGAGCCTAGTTGCTTACGGCGGGATGCGAGCCGTAAGCTCGGCACTGAGTGGCGTCCTTCGGCCAAGAACGGGGAGACACTCATTAAGAACACCGAGGCAGTCAGGACCCGCTGGAAAGAGCACTTCGAAGATCTTCTCAATCGAGACTCTGCCTTTGACACGAGTGTCCTCGACTCCATCCCGCAGCATGCTACCCGCCACCATCTCAGCAAAACCCCAGCCCTGCACGAGATAGAAAAGTCCACCCATCAGCTCAAGAACAACAAGGTATCAGGAGCAGATGGAATCCCCGCTGAGGCACTAAAGTATGGCGCAGAGGCACCACTGGCACAAATGCATGCCCTCATCACTCTCATTTTGAAGGAGGAATGCATGCCTAGAGATCTGAGAGATGCCATAATCGTGACCATCTTTAAAAAAGGGGACAAGTCCGACTGCGGCAACTACAGAGGAATCTCCCAGTTGTCGGCTTCTGGGAAAGTCATCATTAGAATCCTCCTCAACCGTTTTCTCCCTGTGGCTGAGGAGCTCCTCCTGGAGTCACAGTGTGGATTTCGTCCACTATGGGGTACAACGGACATGATCTTTATGGTGTGACAACAGCAAGAGAAATGCAGGGAACTGCACCAACCCTTGAACATGGCCTTTTTTGACCTCACAAAGGCCTTTGACACCGTTAACCACGAGGGACTATGGAGCGTCCTCCTCCGTTTTGGCTACCCCCAAAAGTTTGTCGCCATCCTCGGTCTGCTCCACGACAACATGTAAGCTGCGATCCTGACCAACGGATCCATCACAGACCCAATCCATGTCCAGACAGGGGTCAAGCAGAGCATGCGTCATCGCGCCAACCCTCTTCTCGATTTTCCTCGCTGCAATGCTCCACCTCACGCTCAACAAGCTCCCCGCTGGAGTGGAACTAAACTACAGAACCAGTGGGAACGTGTTCAACCTCCGTCGCCTCCAGGCTAGACCAAGACTGCTCCATCCTCTGTCATCGAACTACAGTACGCGGATGTTCAGAGGCTGAACTCCAAGCCATCGTCAACATCTTCACCGAGGCGTACGAAAACATGGGCCTTACACTAAACATCCGTAAGACAAAGGTTCTCTACTAACCTGACCCCACCACACAGCACTGCACCCCGGTCATCAAAATCCACAGCGTGGCCTTGGACAACGTGGACCACTTTCCATACCTTGGGAGCCTATTATCAGCAAGGGCAGACATCGACAACGAGGTCCAACACCGTCTCCAGTGCGCCAGCACAGCCTTCGGTCGCCTGAGGAAGAGAGTGTTCGAAGATCAGGACCTCAAATCTGGCAGCAAGTTCATGGTCTACAGGGCTGTAGCGATACCCGCCCTCCTGTATGGCTCAGAGACGTGGACCATATACAGTAGACACCTTAAATCGCTGGAGAAATACCACCAACGATGTCGCCGCAAGATCCTGCAAATCCCCTGGGAGGACAGATGCACCAACGTCAGTGTTCTCGATTAGGCCAACATCCCCAGCATCGAAGCACTGACCATACTCGACCAGCTCCGTTGGGCGGGCCACATTGTCGGCATGCCCGACACAAGATTCCCAAAGCAAGCGCTCTACTCGGAACTCCTACATGGCAGGCGATCCCTAGGTGGTCAGAGGAAGCGTTTCAAGGACACCCTGAAAGCCTCCTTGATAAAGTGCAACATCCCCACCGGCACCTGGGAATCCCTGGCCAATGACCGCCCAAAGTGGAGGAAGAGCATCCGGGAGGGCGCTGAGCACCTCGAGTCTCGTCGCCGAGAGCATGCAGAAATCAAGTGCAGGCAGCGGAAGGAGCGTGCGGTAAACCAGACTCCCCACCCACCCTTTCCTTCAACCACTGTCTGTCCCACCTGTGACAGAGACTGTGATTCCCGTATTGGACTGTACAGCCACCTGAGAACTCACTTTTAGAGTGGAAGCAAGTCTTCCTCGATTTCGAGGGACTGCCTAGGATATAATTGCAGTAAGATGTCATTACTCTTACTGTTTTGTTAAATATTTCCTATGTTTATATGTACACTGAATTCCATTGATTGGCAAAACAGTAAACCCATCAGATATAAATCCAGGAGCGCACCGTTGTTGCACGGTATTGTACTGATGGCAGCTATTTTACTGGCTTGCATCAGTCTAATTTACATTCAGTAAGTCAGTATGTCCATGGATGAACCCTTAAATGCATCAATAGAATAATAAGTGTTCAAATGAATAGTATGGCCAGTCAGTTATCTTACTCGTGAAAAAGCCAACTGTTTCAATAGACAACTCAGATTTACAGAGTGCCTTTAGCAGTGAAAATCAAACCAAGGCACTTAACAAAGGGAAAAACAGATGCCAAGTCAAGGGGGGGGGGGTGGGCGGGCGCGATTAGGAGGGGTGAACAAACGATTGGATAAAGCGGGGGTATTTTAAGGAGTATCAACAACAACAATAACAATAACTTGCATTTATATAGCGCCTTTCATGTAGTGAAACGTCCCAAGGTGCTTCACAGGAGGAGGAGGAGGAGTATCAGCAGAATTGATTAGAAGGGGAGTGGAAGAAAAGGGTGGGATGCTCATCAGTAAGAAATGACAAATGTGTGTGAAACTGAATTCAAAGCCTTGGTGATTTTGATGTTTAAAGTAGTAGTGTGTGTGCAGCCTATCACCGTGTTCTTTGAAGAAAGATTCCTATTACCTCATGTCATAATCCCGAGATGATCAGTTATATAATCAGCTGGCTTCAGGCAAGAACAACTGGATTCACCACCCAATTTATTTACTTAAATCAGTTTCGTGTTCAAGAACATCTGATTCAACATTCCTAATCTTTTGATTCCCGAGCTAACTCAAGTGTGCCAATTTGCATAATAGCTCAAGTGTGTGCAGATTGAAGAGGTAGGAATGGCCCATGACTAATACTGCTTCCAGTTCTGTCAGCCTGGTTTAACTGATCTTTGCCTTTTTTGGCAGTTATATAAAATGCTGCATTGGGGTTTTGCATTCCACCAGCTCAACTTACTAAACCTTTTGATTTTGCTCTGCTGATTTGGATTATAAAATAAAAGCGTGTCTTAGACAATGTAGAAATGAATAACCCTTTTCTGCACATTGTTAGTTCTTACTAAAATTGGTATCTCGCCTACAGAATGAATAAAGCCTATATTGCCCAGGCACTGTGAGATTCCACTTGTCCTCTCTTATCTTTTTTTGCAGACTGAGTTGGCAATTAAGCTCCGAGCCTATTGTAAGCTTATAAAGCTCTTGGCAGTATAATGGCAGACTGCTGCTGTAATGTGTTGCATGCACAGAATAGTAATCATAGGAGAGGCTGATGACCACAGTGACATTCCAATCCACCCTCAAGGGTTACAGCTCAGAGTGTGATTTGAATGTGTGAGCTGTGAATGGCGGTACAGGCAGGTGAAACTAAATTAGATTAACTCTTTAGTCCTGGGTGCGTGTCCACAAAAAATTATTGAGACGTCTTTTTCATCCTGGTGAAGTCCTGGACTGGTTGCTCACTGCACTCCTAGCAAAGTCTGCGCCAATTACAAAATTCTCATCCTGGTTTTCAAATCCCTCCATGGCCTCGCCCCTCCCTATCTCTGTAACCTCCTCCAGCCCCACCGAGATATCTGCGCTCCTCTAATTCTGCCCTCTTGAGCATCACTGATTATAATCGCTCAACCATTGGTGACTGTGCCTTCTGTTCCAATCTCTGGAAATCCCTCCCTAAACCTCTCTGCCTCTCTCTCCTCCTTTATGACGCTCCTTAAAACCTACCTCTTTGACCAAGCTTTTGGTCGTTTGCCTTAATTTCTCCTTATGTGGCTTGGTGACAAATTTGTTGTCTTCTATGTGAAGCGCCATGAGACGTTTTACTACGTTAAAGGTGCTATATAAATACAAGTTGTTGTTATACTGTGCAATACCAAAGAGTCTCACCATGGTACTTTTAAGACTTAAGTAAGAAGTGGTCATAATTAATGGGTTTTCTTTGGTAAAAATAAGATTTAAACCTGGATTATGCCCCCATTAAACAAAGAGGGGAATATATGCAAGTACGTTTTTTTAAATTTAGACCGAGTTCACACCTAGAAAATATGAATATAAAATTAACTCAAGACAAATTAGAGATTAGAAGAATGTTTTTAAATCTTTACATTGGTCAATCTGTGAAAGAAAAAATAACTTGCATTTATACAGTGTTTTTCACTACCTTGTGATATCCCAAGGTGCTTTAGAAACATAGCCTAGACTTTCCACTAGGTGGCTAAGGCCCCAAAAAATGGGCCTTGTTCCAGCGATGTGCGACGTCTCGCCCATGCTGATCGCCGGCACAAAGCCCATTTTTCTTTTTGCGATTTTCCACTCTGCCTTACCCCGGCGATGTCAAATGGGCGATCTGATTTTTTGGCGATCTCATGATCGCCCAAAAAAAGCAGAAGTCAAATGGAAGTCATAGAAAAAAAAAAGCTTCCCTTGCAACGCTATTGTGCGCATGTGTGGGATTTTTTTTGGGGGGGTTGATTTTTTTTGCCGCGTTTAGAGAGTTCATGGGTCATCGCATAAGCTCAGAAGCACAGGGAGGGTCAGAGAAAGTGGGAGAGAGAGAAGGAGAGAAGCAGTGAGGAAAATATCTATTACATTTATTTATTAAATTTGATTGAAGTAATAGCTAGTATAGGAGATATTATCTTTTTTCCATTGGCTATCTATTATATATCATCTATGGCGATGCCAATGCAAGCTTAAAAACAAAGGGAGATGGAGAGGCGAAGGGCCAAAGCTTTTAGTGAGGAGGCCAATGAGGCCCTTGTTAATGTGGTCTCAACGAGGTGGGAAGACTTGACTCGGAGTGGGCAAGGGAAACCTCCACCCCATGCATATAGGAGAATTTGGCTGGAGGTTACCGATGTGGTTACATCGGCATCAAATGAGGTGCAGATGGCTGACCAGTGCCGCAAGAGATGGAACAGCCTGCTGGCAGCTGCCAGAGTAAGTTGGATTATATATTCTATATTTAAAACATATTTAAAAGTCATATTTAAAATCACACATATTATTTACTTGCTAATTATAAATTATTATGTATTATTTACTTGATGTTTATAAATTGTAAATAAAATCCTCAATGTAATTTATTTATAATGTAAAGTAAATAAATAAATTTAAAAATTACATTAAATTAAATTAAAAATTAAATTTATTCACCCTAACAATAAGTTGAATGTTATAGCTATTATAGCTATAGTATTAAAAATTATTCATATGCAGCTACCAGAGTAAGATGCATTTTAAATTCTATAATTAAAACATATTTAAGTCATATTTAAAATCATACATATGTATTATTACCTATTTATAAATTGTAATTAGAATCCTCAATGTTATTTATGTATAATATAAAATAATTAAATTAATACATTTATTCTCTTGAACACTAAGTTGAATCTTATAGTATTAAAAATTATTCATATGCACGACAATGTTATGTAATAATTGAACATTTAAATCTATCAGTCTTCAATGTTTATTGTCAAATACATTAGCCTATGCTGTGCAATGTTAAATGATCATTTACAGAAAAAGATAAGTATCAACCGCGCGGAGCAAAGGAGGACGGGTGGTGGCTCCGCGACGGTACACATTCTCACTCCATACGAGGAGCTTGCGGTGGCCTCGGTGGGGCCTGAAAGCCGTTCGGGTACGACCCGTGGCATGGCTGAGCCCACCCTTTAGTCTTGTGAATAATGGGAACTGTGCAATATGTCAAACATTAATAAATACATATGAAAAATATCATAGTTACGCATGTAATGTTATGCAATTATAATTCAATAATTTCGATGTAGTCTTGATCTACGAATGAGGCCATGTTAACCCTGATGAACCCTTGTGCATATGGGGTTTTGAAAAGTATTGCAATGTTTTGGGTTATTGAAATATTGAAATTGATATTGAAATATTGATATGTATTGTTATGAGTTTAGACATTTCATTCATCTTTCTAAGGTGAAGTGTCTGTTGAGCATTGCAAAGTAGTGGAGACATCCGCAAATATAGACCCCTCCAACAGCTCGCAGGAGGAAGAAATGGAGAAGGAGGAGGACATAACAACACACTCCGTCAGTCAATTTGAGGCGGAGCAAGAGGAGGAGGAGGAGGAGCAGGATGAGATTGTTTTGTGAGTGGGGGGGGCGGACAACCTGCGGCCATCTCGATTGAGGTGGAAGAGGCACTGGGACCAAGCGGTATGCAGGTGGCGACGCCAAGGCGTGTCATTTTGCAAACGCCGACCTCACGGAGGTCCGGTCAGCGTGGTGAGCAATCACCTACCATGGAGGGCCAGACATAGAGCTTAATATCCCTGTGCAGGGAGACGGTCGCGTTTGGTCGTGACCTTATCCAGGATTTTGCGGGATTCTCTGCGAACTGGAGCCAGTTCTCCGCGAACTGGAGCCAGTTTCCAGCATCCTGGAGTGAGTTCTGCACGAACTTCTCCAGCTGATCTTCTGAGCAAGCACAGACTGCAAGGGAGACGTTAGAGGCCATTCGGCAGCAGACAACCACAACCAATGCCCTACAGCATGCGATGCTGGCTGGACACGGCGCTGCAATCCAAGGTGTCGTGTCTGCTCGCAGTGAGACCCCGAGCACGCAAGCGAGTGTGGAGGACACAGTTCCTCCTGACTCGGAAGTGGAGCTTCAGGCTTCCGCTCCCGCTCTGTCACCTCCACCACGGCAGGAAGTCTTGCCGTCCCACTCTGCACGACGTCTTGGTGTCAGTCTGCGGAGACCAAAATGGGCGGGTGGGGTATGAACACGGGGTGGGATTGGACCTGGAGGGAAACGTGGCCACAGGTAGGATGGGGGGAGTTTTTTTTCACACATTTTTGATAACTTTTAACTTGTTCAATTGTTCTTGTTTAGTTACTTGTTATTTGTTAATTGTTCATTGTTACGATTTTGTGTATTTGAGGAAGGATGTGTTGGTGCGGGGGGTGGGGGGAGGGGATTGGAGGGATAGTTTATCTAATTTTGTTCTCGTATTTGTTAATTAAAAAAAATGTTGCTTCAATAAATTGTGTGTCTTCTCTCTTTACATTAGTTATCAACTACACAGTTGTTAATCCATATTTGTTTATTCTTTTAATATACAAGTACTTTAGTAACAACTTCACTATGTAAAAGCTATTAAGTCAAAATGGTGTCCATGGTGCCCATTTTCCTTCTCTTGGGCCCAGAAAAAACAACTATTTCTCAGCACTCTTTTGGACCTTACATCGGCTCAGTGAAGTGCATGCTAGGTGCTGAAACTTGGGATGGGCCTTGTGTGGGCTATAATTTCAGCGATCTTCTCGGCGATCAAAGTGGAAACTTAGGCACCTGTTTTTCCGGCGATGTTTTGGGACTAATTCCCACTTTTTGCTCAAAATGGGCGATAGAGGTCTGTTTTGGGCCATATTTGGGCAATGTGAAGTGGAAAGTCTAGCCCTAAAACATAGATAATAGGTACAGGAGCAGGCCATTCGGCCCCTCGAGCCTGCACCGCCATTGAATATGATCATGGCTGATCATGCAACTTCAATACCCCACTCCCGCCTTCTCTCCATACCCCCTGATCCCTATAGCCGTAAGGGCCACATCTAACTCCCTCTTGAATATATCCAACGAACTGGACTCAACAACTTTCTGTGGTAGAGAATTCCACAGGTTCACCACTCTCTGGGTGAAAAGATTTCTCTTCATCTCGGTCCTATAGGGCTTACCCCTTATCCTTAGACTGTGACCCCTGGTTCTGGACTTCCCCAACATCGGGAACATTCTTCCTGCATCTAACCTGTCCAGTCCCGTTATAATTTTATGTTTCTATGAGATCACCTCTCATTCTTCTAAATTCCGGTGAGTATAAGCCCAGCCGATCCAGTCTTTCCTCATATGTCAGTCCTGCCATCCCGGGAATCAGTCTGGTGAACCTTCGCTGCACTCCCTCAATAGCAAGCACGTCCTTCCTCAGATTAGGAGACCAAAACTGCACACAATACTCAAGGTGTGGTCTCACCAAGGCCTTGTACAACTGCAGTAAGACCGCCCTGCTCCTATACTCAAGTCCTCTCACTATGAAGGCCAGCATGCCAGTTGCTTTCTTTACTGCCTGCTGTACCAGCATGCCTACCTTCAGTGACTGATGTACCATGACACCCGGGTCTCGTTGCACCTCCCCTTTTACTAATCGGTCACCATTCAGATAATAATCTGCCTTCCTGATTTTGCCACCAAAGTGGATAACCTCACATTTATCCACATTATACTGCATCTGCCATACATTTGCCCATTCACCTAACCTGTCCAAGTCACCTTGCAGCCTCTTAGCATCCTCCTCACAGCTCACACTGCCACCCAGCTTAGTGTCATCTGCAAATTTGGAGATATTACATTCAATTCCTTCATCTAAATCATGAATGTATATCGTAATAGCTGGGGTCCCAGCACTGAACCTTACGGCACCCCACTAGTCACTGCCTGCCATTCTGAAAAGGACCCATTTATTCCCACTCTTTGCTTCCTGTCTGCCAACCAGTTCTCTATCCATGTCAATACATTACCCCCAATACCCCATGTGCCTTAATTTTGTATACTAATCTCTTGTGTGGGACCTTGTCAAGTCAAAATACACCACATCCACTGGTTCTCCCTTATCCACTGGTTCTCCCTTATCCACTCTACTAGTTACATCCTCAAAAAATTCTAGAAGATTCATCAAGCATGATTTCCCTTTCATAAATCCATGCTGACTTGGACCGATCCTGTCACTGCTTTCACTTCTCTAATAATTGATTCCACATTTTCCCCACCACCGATGTCAGGGTAACCGGTCTATAATTCCTTTTTCGCTCTCCCTCCTTGTTTAAAAAGTGGGGTTACATTAGCTACCCTCCAATCCATAGGTACTGATCCAGAGGTCCATGGAATTTTGGAACATGACCACCAATGCATCTACTATTTCTAGGGCCACTTCCTTAAGTACTCTGGAATGCAGACTATCAGGCCCTGGGGATTTATCGGCTTTCAGTCCCATCAGTTTCCCTAACACCATTTCCCGACTAATAAGGATTTCCCTCAGTTCCTCCTTCCCGCTAGACCCTCGGTCCTCTAGTGTTTTCAGGAGGTTATTCGTGTCTTCCTTAGTGAAGACAGAACCAAAGTATTTGTTCAATTGGTCTGCCATTTCCTTGATCCCCATTATGAATTCACCTGATTCTGACTGCAAGGGACCCTACATTAGTCTTCACTAATCTTTTTCTCTTCACATATCTATCGAAGCTTTTGCAGTCAGTTTTTATGTTCCCTGTTAAGTACTTTTTGAAATGTTATTGCTGTTGTAAAACATGTTGTGGCTTAAAAAAGTCGATAGATGTGACAGAAAAATATTAACAGTTATTGGGATGCGGATAGATAAGTTGCCTTGGGGATGCTTGTGCCACTGGTTCTGGGGAACAGGTGTTTGCTCACTTGATGGCAACAACAATGTTAACTTCCTGGATCTGCTGCAGGGAGAGTCCTGCGTTTAAAATAAAATCAGGCCTCCCAAGCTGATCATCTTCGTGAGTCATTGGGCTAGCTGCTGGGTGCACGATAGGGTTGCCAACTCTCCAGGAATGCCTGGTAGTCTCTTGGAATGATGGTGGTGACCAGAGAGAAAAGCAGAGCATTGTGCCTGGGGTTTGTGCCAGCATACTTCCTTCACCCCGCTTATATGCTGCCTTCCAGTTCCAGGAACGTCTCGCACAACTGTTGGCACAAAACTACCGTCAAAAACATTCAATTACAGCTAAATGCAGCAACATTTGCAAACTGTGGGCAAGCCTCATGTGATCAGACATCACGTGATCAGATGACACATTATCAGACATGGCGTGGTCAAACCTCCACGAACAAGTCCAACCAGAGTCGCCAACCCTAATGCACGATGGCCAGTTGGGAACCATATGCAAGCACCCCCCCCACCCCCCACCCCGAAGCATCTACAGAAATGATTGGATGCACTCAACAGGGCTCCTCAGCTGCTAGGATCCTGAAAGTGTCCTGCCGAAGGTAGCTGGATCCAGCATGAATAATGTTACACCAAAATTCTGGAGTTCACTGGCTTTACAATGATTTGGAGGGGCATGGGATAGGAAGACACTTGGAAAACCTTTCGTCGGGAGATTAAATGGGTTGGGGAGATTCCACAGGCTGTAGAAGGAAAAGACTTACACTTACATAGCGCCTTTCATGACCACCGGGCATCTCAAGAGAGCTTTACAGCCAATAAAGGAGTGTAGCCACTGTTGTAATGCGGGAAATGCAGCAGCCAACTTGCGCACAGCAAGTGTCATGTATGTACTGTAACACTAGACCACTGAATGTACCTTCACCCAGTATACACCATACCTGTACCACCAGAGGGTGCTGCTGCTGGGGACCTATGGGTCACCTGTACACTGCAGGTAACCAAGTATAAAAGGGAGCACACCTCTTGGTGTCCTCACTCTCGGAGCTGCAACAAAAGGACTAAGGTCACTACAGTTCAAGTACTATACCCTTACCTCGTGGAATCATTATTAGGGTGCTTGCATATACTACAACTGGCGTCGAGGTTACAAATTTCCATGCACAACATGTCTAACCTAAGCAACTTCCAACAATTCGTTGATGGGGAAGATTGGGATGCCATTGTGGAAAGGCTAGAACACTTTTTCATCACAAACGACCTGGCTGGGGACTTACCGATCTCGCTGGCGAACAAGCGCTGGGCCATCATGCTCTGCAGTTGTGGGCCTACTATCCATGGCCTCATCAGGGACCTGCTATAGCCTCAGCAAAGATGATGACCAAGACCTATGCGGAGCTCGTAACTTTAATACAAAAACACCTTAAACCTAAAAAGAGAGCATCCTCACAGCCAGGCACCGATTCTACACCCACCTGCAGCCCAAAGGCCAAGAAATTGCTAAATACGCTGCAGATCTGAGAAGATTGGCTGCACCGTGTGATTTTGGCGACCACCTCACCGAAGCACTAAGGGACATCTTCGTTATTGGAATCGGCCACGAGGGCCTCCTCCATAAACTGCTCTCTGCGGACACTACAATCACCCTGCAGAAGGCAATCAAAGTGAGCCAGGCCTTCATGATTTCGGTCTGCGACTCCAAACGGATGATGACTCACACCCAGGACTCTAACCCGACGAGTAGTGAAGCGAATGGCGACTTTCAGAGGCAAGACTGCTGCCCCGAGTCCCGCAACCCTGAGTCCGCCACATGGGGCCAACTGGCTAGCCCCGTGCTGGTGCTGTGGAGGAAACCACAGGGCCCACCAGTGCCGATACAAAGACTATACCTGCAAAGGCTGCAACATTAAAGGTCACCTTCAGCGAATGTGTAGAAAAAGTTTTACCCACCACGTCGCTGAAGAGTTGGCCGATCACCTGGGCTCCAGCGCTGACGAAGATGAGGCTGCTCAGCCCCTGCAAGAGGATTACGGTATACCTGCTCCACGGAGAGTTCCCCGTGGAAAATGGAAGTAGAAATCAACGGGGCTCCAGTCTCGATGGCGATCGACATAGGAGCGAGCCAGCCGTTGATGAATCAGATGGCCTTTGAGAAACTCTGGGACAATCCTGCCACACGACCCAAAATAGCTCCAATCCAGGCAAAGCTGCTCACCTACACAAAAGACGCCATCCCAGTCGTTGGCAGCGTGGAAGTCCAGGTATCCCATGGTGGTGTGATGCACAAGCTTCCCCTGTGGATCGTTGCCGGTGATGGTCCAACGCTGCTGGGAAGAAGTTGGATGAAGCAAGTCCAAACCTGTCAGAGCGACAAAGGCCTCCAGGCCCTGGCGATGGACATCCTATGCGGCCCCAAACTTGGATCCATTGCAGCACCTGGAACTCCTGCCGTCTGACTCGACAGAGCAGCTATGACAGACTGCACAACTCAACGAGATGATCCAACCTGAACGACCAGACCTTACCTTCCGGGCTTCAGTGGCAGGACTCCCGAGAGAAGATCGGCGCAGAAGGTGGATTCCCGGCATCTGTGGCAGAACCTGGGGAAGAAAGGATCACCGCAGTCTACCTCGTGGAGAGAGAGAAGATGGCGCCCACACCGCGCGGCGGAGCACCTGGAATCAAGATGGCCACGACCAGACCACGAGGGGCAGCACTGAGGGAGCAACACGTGTCACCGAGCGGTGAACTAGATTGGGGTAAAGATTGCAAGGTCCTCTTAAAGGAGACTGGCAACCCAGAACAATTAAAGGGACAGTTCCACTTTTGGCACAGCAATGCCGGTGATATTAAAGATAAAAGTGTAAAGAATGAATGCAGGTATATAAATTTACTGTTGAATGGTGATGCCAGCAATGCTAATGGGAGATATGTAACGAATGCTTCAAAAGATGATGTAAGTGACAAGTTGAACAGTGATGCCAGTAATGCTAACATGACAAATGTAACCTTTGTAAGTGACAAACGTGAAAGTGTAAGGAAGTATAACAATGACGAAGTAGCTAATAGTGATCGGAGCCAATGTATGCTCATGATAGAATGAGAAATGATACCGGGTTCTACATGTATAATGACAATGCCAAAGGGAAACCCCCATGGGAAACACCAAGGTCCAGCGACAAGTGATCATGTAGCCTGCGCTTCCGGGACCAATGTGATGCCCCAGGAAGGGTTCACACACACCCAGTGCCCACTGCAGGGACAGCGGTCAATGGGCAGCACAGCCACCACCACTGGCAACCTGCCCCAGATCGGCCCTAACCCCCCCCTGGCCACCAGAGCCAGCACCTGGAGCAAGAGGCCAGTACCCTTCAGCTTTCCCAGCGGAACCTGGGATGACCAGGACAAGGAGGCCACACCACCCTGTGGCCCTGTCCACCACCAAACGCCACCACCTACCCATTCTACAATGTATGTACCTTACCCATAGAACTTACTCCACCACTGCGGACTCCTCCAACAGTGACACCTACATGTTCTATGTATGGGGTGGGGGAATGGATGTGTGCAGCCACGAGCACACAACCCACACCACAACTTCCCACTGCCCACTATTGATCACCTCCCCATGTCATGGCAATAAGGACGTGGGAAAGGCTTAGGGGGGAGTGTTGTCATGTATGCATGTTAATGTATGTACTGTAACACGAATGTACCTTCACCCTGTATACACTATACCACCAGAGGGTGCTGCTGCTGGAGACCTATGGCTTTCCTGTACACTGCAGGTAACCAAGTATAAAAGGGAGCTCACCTCTTGGTGTCCTCATTCTTAGAGCTGTCATAAAGGACTAAGGTCACTACAGTTTAAGTAGTGTACCCTTACCTTGTGGAGTCATTATTAGAGTGCTTGCATATACTACAGCAAGCTCCCACAAACAGCAATGTGATAATGACCAGATAATCTGTTTTTTGTTACACTGATTGAGGGATAAATATTGGCCAGGACAACGGGGATAACTTCCCTGCTCTTCTTCAAAATAGTGCCGTGGGATCTTTTACGTCCGCTTGAACAGACGGGCCCTCGGTTTAACGTCTCATCCGAAAGACGGAACCTCCGACAGTGCAGCACTCCCTCAGCACTGCACTGGAGTGGCAACCTAGATTTTTTTTTGTGCTCAAGTCCCTGGAGTGGGATTTGAACCCACAACCTTCTGACTCAAGAGGCGAGGGTGATACCCACTGAGCCACAGCTGACACAACAAGCCTAATAGTCTCTTCATCAGCCCATGCGTTATATTCTTAAACTTTTAAGTCTTCTGGCTTTTCAATCTTTGGGAATTTGTTGAATGCATGAGTGACATCATCAAAAGAATTAAGGTCCAGACAAGCTGCTTTGTGCAGTGGTTTGAGGAAAATAAATGATCACTTACATAACAAGATTACTAAAGCATAGGGGGCAATGGACCAAACCTAGTCACTGACTATTGCTACATGCGTAGGTTGAAAGCATCCTCTCAGTCAGTCCGCCAGTGAATTCAAACATGCACGTACGCTGACCAAAAAAAAAAATCAGACAAAATTATGATATGATAAAACACAAAAGATACCATTTTTGTATTTCATTTTTTAAATGTCATTGATTATGAAGCTCAGAATCCAGTCACTCAGGGTTCCAGCTAGAATCATGTTGCATCAAATCACAAATTTTGCTCATTACTTGGAGACTAGTGAAACAATCAAACAGAAGCCAGTGTCACTCAGGGCCTATGTTAACAGCTTACGTACAATTATCCTCTCCCAGTCAAGTGTTTGACGGTTGTGTTATTAGGCTTCCAGTGTGAGGGGTTTACACTCTCTCACTCCAGACTAAAATCTATACTGGGAAATTATCTCCAAACAATTGCTATACAACAACAACTTGCATTTATATAGTGCCCTTAATGTAGTAAAACGTCCCATGGCGCTTTACAGGAGCGTTATCAAACAAAATTTGACAGTGAGCTGCATAAGGAGATACTGGAGCAGGTGACCAAAAGCTTGGTCAAAGAGGTAGGTTTTAAGGAGCATCTTAAAGGAGGAAAGGTTTAGGGAGGGTATTCCAGAGCTTAAGGCCTCAGCAGCTGAAGGCACGGCCGCCCATGGTGGTGCGAGGAAAATATAAGTAGGGCATTTATAGACACATAGTTACATCAAGGCTTTGGTAATGATTATCTGTAGGTCTTGAATCCCTCCTAGGATTCAATAAATCTCGAGAACAGACAAACAACTGTTTCATAACGTAGAGTGAATACTAACCTGACAAGTCCCTCTAGGCATCTCATGAGAGAGTCGAAGACAACTTGTGCTTATGTCGGGTTTATAATATTGATAGTTTTCAGCTGATTTCATCAGAAAAGCACAATCATTGTTTTTAGGCTGTTGAAATGTTTACTTAAATTGTTTTTTTTAAATGGCTGCTGTGTGTGAACATGATTTCTAGAACTGCACACAACAGATTACTAAAAATACCAACTTTATCTGCGGAATGAAATGTTTGTTAGCTTTTACATAAAAAGAAACCATGTAATGCAAAGGCAGAATTTTCAGATTGCCATTTAATTTGCACACACGCGCACACACAAAATATTCTATACATACACAAAAGACCAAACATCAAACAGTGGTTTTACTGCACAGCACACTTCAAATGGCTCAACATAACGTCATTCATAATGAAAAATGGATGCTGGGATTAATATGAAGATCAGATATTATAGATCAAAAGTATCTTCAAACTCTACGTGGAATACAGCTTTCCTGTCTGCTCCAACAGTACACACGTCAGTCAGGAACGGTGGTGCTTGTAGTGAAAGTTTATCTACACTTCATGCATTGCAATGATTTACAACAGTGAGAGTTGTAGTCACACAGACAGATAATATTGTCATAGTGTGACTGCTGAAGCCCATTGCTGGAGTAATAGTTATATAATACACTGCACGGTGAATTCTCCTGCAGTTCTCTGCCTAAAGTAATACTGCACAAAACTCACTTTGAGGTGCTGCAGAACGTATTACAAAGTGGGCAGTGTTACTTTCATCGAAACAGAGGCTGGAAATGAGAAATTCACTGCCCAGTATTTATCGATACATTAAATACCTCTCCATGGATTACAAGAGAGTAATCAATGTCACTGGGTTCAGATTACAAGCAAACCACTCAAAATTTTGACACGTGATTCAAATGTCATTTGAAGCCTTTGAATGGATTATTCCCTCAAGGGGGCTGGTTCAGTCAGTCAAGGTGGTTTATCCAGTTGATAAGAGATGCTGGTGAAAGAACTAGGCTTGTGCACTGTGGATGTAGGTTGTGATCAAAAATGTATCAAAAAGAGTTGAAAGATTCAACCGCTAAGTAGACCATTACTGTGTTCATTTAACATACATGACCAGAATCCTCATATTAGCATTCCAGCATGCCAGAGATAATGCAAATATGCACTATTACAAATATGTTTGCAAATCAAATAGCTTTAGTTTTGTCCAGCAAAACCGGAACTTCTGTTCATTAGCTACAACCAACATATACGTGTCCCTATACTACCATGTTTAGTTTGAGGACAATTTCAAAGTTCCCCCTTCCCCACAGCGCAGTCAATAGATTTATAATCTGGTAAAGAACTCAGCCATATACAGCACTACTGTAATGTAAACCCACAGGCTGTCAACTATAATATCTATGCACGAGGTCATGAAGCATTTTATTGTATTATACTCCTGGTTCCTGATATCCTGACACAGTTCTTTAATTTAAGCTATATTTACAGAACATAATTTTGAAAAATCAGATCTGTAGTGAATTCATACAACCTCCAATACTTCTGCAAAACACAAATTGTCACCCTGTTAAAATAAAATTAACTTGCCTTTTTCGCAAAACAGGACAGCTGGAGCAATAACAGCAGTAATGCAAACAGGCATTCAGGTATAAAAGCCTACACGTGAATACATTCAAAGTCCAACAGTCTAGAGGTATAATGAAATGCTCACCCAAGCGTGTGAATTCTCTTTTAAAAATTATTATTCATTCTCAAGATGTGGATGTTGCTGGCATTTATTGCCCATCCCTAGTTGCCTTGACTGAGTGGCGTGCTAGGCGAATTAAGAGGGCAGGTAAGAGTCAACCACTTTGGTGTAGGACTGGAGTCACATATAGGCCAGACTGGGTAAGGACGGCAGGTTTCCTTCCCTAAAGGACATTAGTGAACCAGCTGGATTGTTACTACAATCTCACTTTTACTGATACGTTTTTTTTTTACTTCCAGTTGTAATGAAACATCATACAGGATCACAAACAACAGTGCTGTTCTAAGATTTTGCCTTTCATTTCTAGGACCTCATCTAAGTAGTCATTCATTGTTTGTGCGTATGCATTGACGAGTGTTAGCAGGCTATTTTAACACAGAGGACATCACATCAGAGTCTCATCCCATCATTGCCTGACAATCCCATCACTTCCAGTGATTATCACTAGATAGAGGCCAGGACTGGAAACAGTTTACCAATGTTCCTCTCCTTAATTTAGAGGCATTTAGATCAAATGTAGTAGAACCTGGGAACAAATATAAATGGGCAAAAATCCCAGAAATCTGAAACAAAAATGGAAACACTCTGCAGGTCAGGTAGCATCTGTGGAGCGAACAGATCAGTTAAGGTTAAAACTGTTATGATGAAGGTCCACACCTTGAGCTGTCAGAATCAGGGACCATCCCAGTCTGTATGGCTCAGCGACTCAGTATACATGTTGAGACACTGGGTGACCACAGAAAGCCTTTGAACACTGGCTTTGTTTTGAAGACAAAATAGCTTGTTGAAGCGCTAACGTTATGTCACAGCCTATTCTCCCATTCCATTATCTTCCCAAAATCAGCTGTTTCACTGCAGGAAAGTGCCAATGAAATTCAGATTGTCTCGATTGGCTTTCACTGGTCCATAACAACACCAACATTGATAGAAGCCCATGATTGGGAGCCCGCTCTCTCATCGCATCTGAAGCATGTCCTGGAGAAAAGGAAGATATGGAGGAAAGAACAGAGGTACCTTCCTGTTCAAAACACAAAACATCCTTGCTACCAGTTTTCATATCATGTCTTTTGATTTACTGTAGACCTGTTCTTAAAGATTTTTACAAATAAGAACCATAAGAAAAATTTGATCTAGAGGTCTGAGAGGTATTTCCAAGATATTGGGACAGGCCAGGTGAACCACAATGGTCTTTTCTGGTCCTGTGCATTCTATGTTCCTATATAATCATTCCAATGTGACTCATTTCAAATATATCTTCAAGTTAATTGAAAACATTACCTGTTTGTAAAAGACAAGAATATAGGAAAGAATCAAGCTAATCATTTTTGTTCACAAATCTGAGTAATGGATCTAAAGCTTGCAGTAAAAAAAGTGATCACTACATTTTCAAAGATGTGGTTCTGGATTTTTGAAGTGCTGCTATGTAATTTTCCACAGTGTATTGAATATATTTAAGGTGGAGATAGACAGATTTTACGATAAGTAAGTCAAGGGTTATGGGGAGCAGGCGGGGAAGTGTTGAGGCCAAGATCAGATCAGCCATGATCTTATTAAATGACGGAGCAGACTCAAGGGGCCGAATGGCCTATTCCTGCTCCTATTTTTTAAGTTCTTATGTATTGTGTGTGTGTGTGTGTGTGTGTGTGTGTGTGTGTGTGTGAGAGAGAGTGTATCTGAGGGGATAATAAATGAATTTTTCCAATGAATTTTTTGAAGCATAATTTCACTGGAAATCTATAAAGCTTCAAATGTAGGAACTATTGATATTTCGACAAGCAGGCGGAACCTACTGCACAGAATGGCTGCCACATATTCTGTAACAATGCACACGGTTTCTACAGCAACTGGAACGTAACCTTGGATACAGTAACCTAGGACACTGGAGTTCTTGGCAATGAGGGAGGAGGAACCCAATTGGATGTTAACTCTGGTGCTGAGTCATTACAGAGAAAGGACATCCAATTACATCAAATTACCAATAAGAGACTGCTCCAGTCATTTCCTTAACTAATGTTTTTACAAAGTCTATCGTCAAAATCTTATTAATAAACATGATTGTGAACAAGTTTTCATCCTACATTCTTTTATTAAAATTATAATTTAAAAGCCTTGCCAAAACAAAATCAAATAAATGTTCATCATCAAGGGAGGAATGCATGATAAATAAGTAGCCATTGCCTGTCACGTACATTTCATCTGCAAAAACCCAAACAGTAAGGTTCAGTGTGCAATACAACATTTTTGGTGATGCATTTAAAACTTCCAATCACACTCTTCATTTCTCATTTTGAATGGACACAAAACAGTTTATTCTGGTACCAGTTAATATCAGCAAAATGAAGGAGACAGTCAAGTTTAAAAAACTCATTCAGGCAAAGCAAGTCTGTAAATCTCCCTCCCCCCCACCCCCCCGATGATTATATAAATACCACACTGAAAACAATTGTCACAGTAAGTTAACATGGATAAAAGGAACATAAAAAGTGCATTTACAGTTAAGACCAGCACATCTTACATACAAATCAAACAAAACGCCCTCCCTATAGGACTGACTACAACCAACTCGGATAAGCACCAAGTTTGCTTGTGTACTTCGTTTAACCACTGCAGAACTGAAAATGGAATTGAGTCATCCTTCAGATAGTTCCTATAATGCAAATACTACTCCCAGTTCCTTCTCCCCAATCTGCCTGTTTAACGTTTGCAATGGTTGAGGTCATTTTAAATATACTACACATGTACTCCTTCACATAAAGCAAAGGCTTTGATCTACAAAGTCAGAGCAGAGTCTCTGAAACGTCAAAAGAACATGATCGTGCAGAGTATTTTTGTAGCCTTCACAGAATTGATTGATCGCAAACCGATCGATATCATTACCACCGCACCGGGCTCAGTTCTGACAAAAGTTCAATGCACTCTATTGCTGTTCTTTTAGCAACAATTCTAGTCAATTAAAGCTGTTTCTTGAAATAGACATTTTGTTATAAAACAGAAGTTCTGCTGCATGAATTTAGGCTAGAAATGGATGTGTCAGGAAATAAATCTACCCACCCAAACCTCCCCTCCCCAGCAAAATCAAACTACGACTGAACTGTGTTATCTCAGTGGAACTCCACACTGAAATCATCAAATCCAATATACCGATTGCAGAGGGAGTGGAGCACTTGCCTCACGACCAGAAAATTGCATGTTCCAGCATTGGGCTCTCTGTTGCTCAAGTTCACCCTCACCCAGGAACACGTCGGCACAGATAGAGTGGAGTCCACACATCGATAGGATACATCATAGCCAGTCCCATTGTGAGAACACCATTGATCAGCTCATTACTGAGCAAAGATAACAGACAGAATGTAAGATCTGCACTGAGAGGGGTTGTATGGGGAGGAAGGGGTGGGAGTTGCAAAGATATGTAATATACACGCTAAAACCAAGCAGCACAGAACTGGACCTAGTGAAAAATGAAATTGTTTGTACATTGTTAAAGAACATTGAACTTTTTCCAAGAAACCTGGGATTTCTCATAAGGCATCTTAACTGCATTTGATTTAGATAAACATTAAATTGCAACCAAGGGAAACCTACAAAAGGGAGGCCATCGCTTCACTGCCTTCCCAAATATACTTTTTAGAACTGTACTTCCACAATATACTTCGACAATATATTTATAAAACATGACTAATTTTGACCATGTTACTTTGAGGAGAAGTGCCAGAAGATGCAACAATGATAGTTATTGGATATTCTGGGGGTAATTTTGACTTTAAGTGACAGCACAAAGCGAGTAATATCGATTCAGCCTGTTATACCTCTCTCTCGATTCGCATATCCATTGAAGTCAATCGGGAGAGAGGTATAATAAGCGGTCTGGTCCGATTGTACCCGTTTTACACCATCATCCCACGTCAAAGTTATCCGCACAGAACGCACACGGCACACGTGACTTTGATAGCTCAGTGGTTGGGTGAAGTGGCTCAACTTTGGTTGCATTTGACACTTCAGAAGGACACTGAAGAGGAGTGCAGCCAAAAGAAATGTTTGCTGTTTTCAAGACCTTGCTATACAAGATTATTTAGGGGCATTCTTTAAATTGACATACTGATTAAACAGACTGGTCAAAATCTTTCCAACAGCTTTCACATTGTAAAGATCATTGGTCCCATTGGGTGACGCACTATATACAATAACCCACTTGCTTCCATACTGCTGGGTGTGCTCTGCAAATCTTTTAAGTTTTCAGGAAGAGCGAGGTTTTGACATGAGTGTCCACCTGTGCTCTGTGTATCTCTTCCCTTCCCGTGCCCTCTTAAATTAGGACGCACAAAACTACTATCATTCATTTCACACAGTGCCCTGGCTGAGAACCGGTGAGAGTTAAGGATGCAAAGTGAGACTTTTACTCATTTGACTATCAGACATTTAGATAACTTAAAATAAAGACTTTTTAGTGTCCTTTAATACAAGTACAAAACCAGAATGAGGTTAACATTTCCCAGTAAGACTGCCCATTTAAAATTCTGTAACATCTAAACCAATGCTGCCTTGCTGCATCCTCTGGACTTCAAGTAACTAGGAACACACAGATAAGCAAAGGTTTGTTTGAATCTGAAGTGCTGCTGCATACCTTCAAAAGGAAAACTTTTAAGCAATCTTGCTTCTTTAACCTTTTTGTTAGACAGTAACTCACGTAAATAACTTCAAAACATTGGTGCATATTAAATATACTTTAAAAAAAATTAAAAGTTGCAAATTGACTTTCTTTACAGGCTACCCTGTGTCATCCTCCAATTCCTGTGATATGCAAGAAGTGGACAAGTTGAGTTTGATATCATTCAGTTCCTATGACAACGTGTCAGAGCAGGTCTGGTAGGATGAGGCCTGGAGGTTTAGGCTCCACGCAGTTGATCCAAAAATTGGCACAGCTGGCATGATACTGGTGACCACCATAAGACAACTTAAAATTGTCACTCTCTGAGTTAAAGGCCTGAAAAGGAGAAAAGCAGCAATAAGAACATTCAGGTTTAAACACACCTAGCATTAGCTGTAAAAATGAAGCATCTGTTGATAATACATTTACATTCCAGTAATTATTTGACATCAGATGTAGTTACTGTATATACTCGCATATACAATTAGAAGTGTTAGGGGTTTGCATATATATGTGGGTCATATTTTCCCTCAGGTTTCCTGCTTGTAAAGGAGTTTTGCCAAAGACAGGCCAAGCAGTACTATATCAATGCATTCCTGATATGGCTGTCAGCTGTTATTTCACTCTGCTCCTCTGACGCTGCAATTTTTAAATAGCAACTTTCCTTCCCCACTCCTGCTGAAGTTTCCAATATCGACTTGAAATAGGACGGACCACCAGAATAAATACAGGGAAAGAGATTTAGAATTGGTGCCAGGAGCCAGTACTGAAGCCATTGCCATTAGATGTCACAATGCTCGAAGAGCAGAGTAACAGCTGACTAAAACGAGAAGAGATAAGATATAGTTATGGGCATGAAGTGGCAATTGTGGTGGATAGCACCTTTTCAAATGTTGACCCTCATCTTATAAAAAGATCATGGCATTTTTTGGGGCTGTAATTTGTGGAGGGTTGTAATTATACACGAATATATACAGTAAGTGTAAATGAAGAGTCAATGAATGATGGTTAATGTGTTACAGAAAATTACCAATGATTGTGAACAAAAACACAAATTCCATGCTGCTACATTCACTCGAGTTACAAGTTATTTTTACAAGTCAGAAAAAACCGAGTCTAGAACTCTATTTTATATAGAATGCCACAGAGTCAGCATGCCAGGTATAAGATCTGTGTATAACCCAAAAGTAAATATCGACCCGTTCACATCTGTAATCAATTCCTCGATTACTATTCATAATTTGATTGGCCAGCTATTTAAGACTGACCATATTTGAACCGGTACTCATTGGAATTTTTATATAAGGTGCTCCTCATATAACAATTCCAGTGTACCAAATGCTGGTCACAAAACAAATCTGAACATTCACAAATCCAGCCTTCAAGTTAATTTAGAGCACTTGAGGAATTTAAGGGGAATAGTACTTGAACTGTGAAATCTTAGGTGGACCCCAGTTGCAAGCTCAACTCTCCAGGTATGGTTTTGGGAAAGTTCCACCCTCACAGGTATAGCCTAAGTTTGCAGATTGAACAACTAATGAACCTGCCATCAGATTGTAGGGGGTCAAGTTTCGGCCTGAGTTGCTCCTATTTTTTGGAGCAACTAGTTTAGAATGGAGTATCTTAGAAATTGCAATTCTCGGCATTTAGTTTGCTCCAGTTCTAGTGAGTTAGAACAGCTTCATTTTAGAACAGATTTTTTCCCCCAAAAGGGGGCGTGTCCGTCCACTTACTCCTGTTTTGCAAGTTTAGGCAGCGAAAACTTACTCCAAACTAACTTAGAATGGAGTAAGTGTAGATTTTTGTACGCTCAGAAACACCTTGCCTACACTTAGAAATCAGGCGCAAGGAAGAGAGATGGGGGTGGGGGGGGGGAGAGAAGGGAAATTTACAAACATGAAACACATCACTTTTACAAATAAAGAGCCATCATCAATAATAAATGATAAATAAATCAAAAAAAAATTAAAAAATTAAAATAAAAAAATAAATTTAAAAAAATCAATAAATAAAAAATTACGTTTCTACTCACCAACTGCAGCACCGGGAGGCCTCCAACAGCATGCTGGGACGGGGCCACCCTAGTGTGTGTGTCTCTCTCTCTCTGTCTGTCAGTGTCTCCCTCCCTCTCTCTCTATCTGTCAGTGTCAGTGTTTCTGACAGCGAGTGGTGGGGAGAGGGGGCGGAGGAAGGGGGAAGGGAGAGAAGGGAGGGAGAGGAGAAGGGAGGGGGAGTGGGAAGAGGAGAGGGAAGGGGAGAGGGGAGGGTAGGGTAGAGGGTAGAGGGGAGAGAGGGGGTAGAGGAGAGGAGAGAAGAGGGAGGGGGAAAGGAGGAGAGGGGGGAGGGGGGGGAAGAGGAGGGGGAGGAGGGTGGAAGAGGAGGGGGGGAAGAGGAGAGGAGAGGGGGAGAGAGGAGAGAAGAGAAGAGGAGAGGGAGGGGGAGGGGTGGCTGCAGACCGGACCGGACCTGAAGGGGGGGGTGGGGGTGGAGGCGGAGCTGGGGGTGGGGGCGCGGCAGGCAGCAGAGCGGGAGCTTGGCGGGAGAGAGAGCCGGACTGGGAGCGGGAGCCGGAGCAGAAGAGGAGGGCGGTGCAGTCGATCTTCGCCGCCCCAGTGAGCCCTTTCGGCCCTCCCCCCCTCTCCTCTCTCCTCTCTCCCCCTCTCCTCTCCTCTTCCCCCCACTCCTCTTCCACCCTCCTCCCCCTCCTCTTCCCCCCCTCCCCCCTCCCACACAGCCTCGGGCGCCTGGAGCTACTGCACATGCGCGCGCACTCTAGCGCGCATGTGCAGAGGTTCCGGCACTGTTTTCAGCGCCAGGACTTGGCTCCGCCCCCCACAGCTTGTGCTGCACTGCGCTGAGGGCCTGGATCGACCTGACAGAGGGGAGAATATCAAGGTAGGTTTTAGGCGCGATTTTGAGCGCGGAAATCAGGTGTGGCTCGCAGGGCTGCACCGTTCTCGGCGCGGCCCGAAACTTGACCCCTAGGAATCTATAAAGGGGCCCCTTCAACTAATAACAATCTTTTAAAAAGACTACAAGTCTGTTCAAAGCTCATATTAGGGATGTACAAGGGAGTACACAGGTGCAGCGTCCAGAATCTGGAACCCTCGGGACAGAGGCCATTCCGAATTCCGTGGTAAGGGCAGCGGCGGCAAGGAAAGGGCAGCGGTGGCGAGGTGAGGGGTGGTGAGGCGAGGCCCGAGGTCAAGCATCGGCGGGACCTCGAGGTCGGCGGGTCCGGATTCCGGAACATTTTACGGATTCCAGACGACCTCGCCACCAATTGGTCCAGAGTCCGGATTGGACACTGCACCTGTATTAAGTGCTCAATACTGAAATTATAAGAACATAAGAATTCGAAGCAGGAGTAGACCATACGATCCTTCGAGCCTGCTCCTCCATTTAACAAGATCATGACTGATCTTTGACCTCAACTCCACTTTCCCGCACGATCCCCATATCCTTTGATTACCCTAGAGTCCAAAAATCTGTCTATCTCAGCCTTGAACGCACTCAACAACTCAGCTTCCATAGACCTTAAGGTTCACAACCCTCAGTGAAGAAATTCCTCCTCATCTCAGTCTTAAATGGCCGACCCCTTATCCTGAGACTATGCCTCCCTAGACTCCCCAGCCAGGGGAAACAACCGCTCAGCAACTACCCTATTAATCCCCCTTAGAATCTTGTATGTTTTAATGAGATCATATCCCATTCTTCGAAACTCCAGAGAATATAGGCCCAATCTACTCAATCCATCCTCATATGACAACCCTTTTATCCCAAGAATCAATCTAATGAATCTTCGTTGCACCACCTCTAAGGCATGTATGTCCTTTCTCCGATAAGGAGACCAAAACTGTGCACAGTACTCCAGGTGTAGGAGCGGTGAGAGATCGTGACGGAGGAGCGGTGTGAGAACGCGGTGGAGGTGAAGCGAATGTTTGGCGGAGGAGCGGCGAGAGATCGTGGCGGAGATGTGGTGAATGTGGCAGAGGAGCGGCGAGAGATTGTGGTGGAGATGCGGTAAATGAGGGTACGGGGTCCAGAGGCGAGGGCCCGGGGCAGCACGGGCCAGCCCACACTGCGATATGTGTGCGCGCTAGGTCCGTGTAGCAGAGCAGGTCTCCAGTCGTCCTGGTTAACCCTTGCCATTGGATAAACATCTAGCTCTGTCGAGCCCGTGTGGTGGCTGATGTGCAACGGTCACCACACGTTAAAAAAATCCACACACAGGCATCTTCCACCCCCTCAACTGGAGTTCAGGACTGGTTAACATCAGGTCCTTCATTGAAACACCTGTGAACTTGTGGAAGCAAGTCATCTCGTTCGAGGGACCGCCTATGATGATGACAGTACTCCAGGTGTGGTCTCACCAAAGCCCTGCACAACTGCAGCAAGACTTCTTGTGCATGAAACACAAAAGGATAGTATGCAGGTGCAGCAAGTGATCAAGAAGGCCAATGGTATCTTGTCCTTTATTGCAAAGGGGATGGAGTATAAAAGCAATGAAGTCTTGCTACAGTTATACAGTGTATTGGTGAGGCCACACCTGGAATACTGCGTGCAGTTTTGGTTTCCATATTTACAAAAGGATATACTTGCTTTGGAGGCAGTTCAGAGAAGGTTCATTAGATTGATTCCGGGGTTGACTTATGAGGAAAGGTTGAGTAGGTTGGGCCTCTACTCATTGAAGTTCAGAAGAATGAGAGGTGATCTTACCGAAACATATAAGATTATGAGGGGGCTTGACAAAGGGATGTTTCCACTGATGGGGGAGACTAGAACCAGAGGGCATGATCTTAGAATAAGGGGCCGCCCATTTAATACAGAAATGAGGAAAAGTTTCTTCTCTGAGGATTGTAAATCTCTGGAATTTGCTGCCTCGGAGAGCTGTGGAAGCTGGGACATTGAATAAATTTGACAGAAATAGACAGTTTCTTGAGCGATAAGGGGATAAGGGGTTATGGGGTGCGGGTGGGGAAGTGGACCCGAGTCCATGATCAGATCAGCCATGATTTTATTGAATGGCGGAGCAGGCTCGAGGGGCCGTATGGTCCACTCCTGCTCCTATTTCTTATGTTCTTTACTCTTGTAGTCCAACTCCTTTGCAATAAAGGCCAACCTACCATTTGTCTTCCTAATTGCTTGCTGTACCTGCATGCTAACTTCCTGTACCTCAATCTCTCTGAACACCAACATTTAATAGCTTCTCACCATTTAAAAAATATTCTGTTTTTCTATTTTTCCTACCAAAGTGAATAACCTCACATTTTCCCACATTGCCCACTCACTTAACCTGTCTATATCCCTTTGCAGGCTCTTTGTGCCCCCCCCCCGCCCCCCACCCCCCCTGCCCAGCTTACTTTCTCACCTAGGTTTGTATATTCCCCATTAAAAGATTTGCTGAGTTGTGTGAGGGAAGAATTGTGCTTCAATGCCTCAACCAGAATAATGATAGCGCACAACTGCAAACTACAGATCATTAGACTGTCAATATACAAGGCATATGGTAATGATGCTGTCAACTGGATTCCTTGGCTAATGGATCAATTTGAAATTTAAAATGGATAATATTCTATAATTGCGGACAAGTATGCAGGGAAGCTCCATGTTGCAAATCACCCATACTAAAGCTGACTTAGGTGCAATATTTTTGACTTTCATCACTCTTCATCTTAACAGGCAAAAATCCCCCCCTCCCCCACAATTTTTTCCCCAGGTTTCTGTATTTGATCTTAGTGCAGTCACAATAGATTTTCCATAACAGCATACTCTGTTTCGAGAAAATACTAGGATATAACACACAGCAAATGAGAGGGACATGGAAATAAATTGAAAGGCAATCTGGTGACACACTTTTGACAAATTGAAATAACTGTGCTGGGAAAACATCTGGCCAATGGGAATAGTAGCTGATGTGGCAGAATGTGACAATTAGGTTTATGGGTCATAACAATCACTATACATATGGGGGTTTATATGAGGTGAACATTCAGACACAGCTTCAATCAAAATCCATTATAAACCCAGGTAAATGATCAAAACAAAATACATGATACATGTTTGGTATGGGGCTGTAATCATTGTAGACCGACTCTTTCTTCTTAGTGCTATTAAGTACGCTAAAATTGATCTCAAATCAATAACCTTTAACGTATCAGCAACTATTCATAAAGCAAAAAAATGGTATAAATATTTAGCCTCTGATGGTAGAATCTGCCAAAAATAATTTTATTCAATCCAATCATTTTAAGATGAACCTCTCCTCTAAATCCTAATTTATTACAAAACAATGTTGTTTAACTATAGTCATCTGCCAATGTTAATGGGTGCAAACCTTACCCTCCTTAAAAGATACATCTATTTTATCATACAGTGATCAAAATACAGTATAATAGTGCACTCTGCTTAAATGAAAGGAACCAAGCACTGACACGGCAACACAGTAAAGGAAACAAATTCAATGACATTTCTGATAACACAAATCACAATCTGTGTTGCCTTTAAAGCACTGAATGAATTGGTAGCTTTAAAACGATGCTTTATTCTAGAATCTATGCAAAAATATTTCCACAAATTTCAAGTGTTTAATGTTATAAAATAAATGAGAACACAAAATATTCCTTCCTATGTGGTATTCTCTGCGTTGAAACGGCATTCTTTTACAGAAAAATATTGGAGCAACAATGCTCCCCAGTCCTCAAAGGGTTACTTTCTTCTATATTTTATCTCAGTAAGATCACGATTTCTTCCCCCCTTTCACTGAGAAAATTCTCTTGAGGTTTCACTATTCTACACAAAGGAAATCACCATCAGTCAACACTATTACCTGCAATCAATCTTCAAGCGAATGCATTGCTCCAACTTCAATGAAACAGGTAACTATGAATTCTTGGTGCAGTGTCTTAATTATTACATTGACAATTGCAATTTGAATTCAAGCATGGGCTATAATTTTAGACTATTTAAGATAGTTGATCTATCATTTTGACATATCCTTGTGGCTCGAGCCTCATATTGTTAGGTACATTCAGTGGTTTGTGGAATCATAGATCATCACTCAAAATACTATTTTCCCCTTTCCCCGGCATTGGGCTCCCTCACTGAATTATGGTCCGATCAGTGGCTGTTGCCTTCTGTGTCCTTCCCAAGTGGCCATTATTCAAGTGTGAGCTATTCGACGGAGGGAGTTACCACAGGCAAGCCTGTTCCTGTTCTTATCTGAGGTCTACCCATGATCACTTCCAGCAGAGGTTGCTACACAGTTATCAGCAGCAAAAACCCTAACCCAGGAGAAGTGCAGCAAACTGTAGTGCCCCAGCTCAGATCAACTTACTCTGCACGCATTGGAAATAGAACCATGGAACTCCTCGCTCTGGATGGCCCAAAGGAGGAGGCTGTCCCGCTCAACTAGCAAGATCAAAATACTGTTTTTAAGGGGAATAATTTGATATGTATGGTCGTTGCATATTGATAACTAAACACTAGGTGGCCCCGTGATGGGAATATGCACATTGTAACGATTACACTTCTCTTGCATTCCTAGGTTAGCTTTTGATGGAAGAGGGTTTGGAAATAAAAGCAGCAAGTTACCAGAGCAATTGGGGGTTTCCTTGGACAGACCAGAATTCACATTTGTGGTTTGTGTTCAAGCCTTTCTAATGGAACCACATGACTATGGTTTGAGAAGGCATTAGACAAGGTGCCACATAAAAGGTTACTGCACAAGATAAAAGATCACGGGGTTGGGGGTAATATATTAGCATGGATAAAGGATTGGCTAACGAACAGAAAACAGAGAGTTCATTCTCAGGTTGGCAATCAGTAACTAGTGGGGTGCCGCAGGGATCGGTGCTGGGACCCCAACTATTTACAATCTATATTAACGACTTGGAGGAAGGGACTGAGTGTAACGTAGCCAAGTTTGCCAACAATACAAAGATGGGAGGAAAAGCAATGTGTGAGGAGAACACACAAAATCTGCAAAAGGACATAGACAGGCTAAGTGAGTGGGCAAAAATTTGGCAGATGGAGTATAATGTTGGAAAGTGTGAGGTTATCCACTTTGGCAGAAAAAAATCAAAGAGCAAGTTATTATTTAAATGGAGAAAGATTGCAAAGTGCTATAGTACATCGGGACCTGGGGTACTTGTGCATGAAACACAGTTAGTAATCAGGTACAGCAAGAGATCAGGAAGGCCAATGGAATCTTGGCCTTTATTGCAAAGGGGATGGAGTATAAAAGCAGAGAAGTCTTGCTATAATTGTACAGGGTATTGGTGAGGCCACACCTGGAATACTGCGTGCAGTTTTGGTTTCCATATTTACAAAAGAATATACTTGCTTTGGAGGCAGTTCAGAGAAGGTTCACAAAGTTGATTCCAGCGATGAGGGGGTTGACTTATGAGGAAAGGTTGAGTAGATTGAGTCCCTACTCATTGGAATTCAGAAGAATGAAAGGTGAGCTGATAGAAACGTATAAGATTATGAGGGGGCTTGACAACGTGGATGCAGAGAGGATGTTTCAGCTTATAGGGGAGACTAGAACTTGAGGGCATAATCTTAGAATAAGGGGCCGCCCATTTAAAACTGAGATGAGGAGAAATTTCTTCTGCGGGTTGTGGATCTGTGGAATTCACTGCCTCAGAGATCTGTGGAAGCTGGGACATTGAATAAATTTAAGACAGAAATAGACAGTTTCTTAAACGGTAAGGGAATAACGGGTATGGGGAGCGGGCGGGGAAGTGGACCGGAGTCCATGATCGGATCAGCCATGATCGTATTCAACGGCGCAGCAGGCTCGAGGGACCATATGGCCTTCTCCTGCTCCTATTTCTTATGTTCTTATGTACTATCTAAAGGGACTCAACTCTTTATTAAAGCCAATTTCAAGCCAGGCTTAGTTGGATTTTTCTTGCAATTATATAAGACAGGAGAGACCCGCAAAACAGTTGGGATCAAATTGGTATCTTTATTGCAACAGTACTTGTTTAGACTTCTTCGTCTGTAGAATCACGCTAATGACCTCCCTCCCTTTCTCCCTTTTCCTTTCTCTCTCTCACCTGCCGCTCCCGCCACGCGCACCTCTCGGCTCGACAGCAACACCTGGGGAGGCCCCACTCCCCGTGCCCATTGGCTCCGCCGCATCCACTGCCACCTTCTCAGACCCAACATCGCACCATCGCTCCCTGCCTTGATTGGATGCGAGGCCAGGCGGGCCCTGATCGCCCATTGGTTGGTGCAACTGTCACTCAGGCCAGACCATATGCTCCCAACCCCTGGCCCTGCCCCAGGACAGGCAAAAGCTGACTATTATTATTATAGAAGATGGTTTACTTTTAGGAAACTAGTGTGTAACCAGGTCAGCCGACAGGTAATAATTGATTGGGTAGATATATAATTGACTGGAAGAATTTCCAGTATAGACAACTCCGCAAGTCTATAAAATAATTACTTCCAACAGTCTCCTGCCAATTAGATAACTTTAAATTTACACGGATACTATACCATAATTCCTTGCCTTTCAATCACAAAGGTATTATAATCTCCTAAACATCCCACACAAACAAGAACTGTTCAGTAAGAATATATCGCGACAAAAGTGAAGCATTTTTTTCCATGGTTTAGTTTGCTGTTGGTTTCTTTAATTCTGTCACAATATATATATGCATGGGGTTAAAAACCAGCTTCACTCACAGAAATCATGTCCTTCGTAACTTGGTACAATGCTGCAACTGTTGCTCAGTCGGCTGCTGGGCAGTTTGCTTGAGGGAGCAGCCTAAACACTCAATTCAAAAATAAACATGATATATGATTTTTTTCCTTCAGATATGTATCTGATTGGCAGCTTTTTGAATTGAAGAGACGTTTCAATAACTGAGCTGTTCTGGTTAGACTGTTTTGGCGTATTTATTTATAAGCCTGCACCCTTCAAATCAATGAGTTACATCTAGAGTCTCCAAAGAGAGATTATCTGACTGGAACCAGTGAAGAGAATAAACAAGAACAGTTCCAAGAGAATATGTTGTGGCATTCTCTGTAGTTGGCGAGGAAAGAGTTAATAAAACAACTGTATTAAAAATCATACTTTTAGCACTGGAGGTGAGAACTATTTATTATTTTCAATTAAACAAGAATCTAGTCAAGTTTAAATTTACTGTAAATATATGTGGAATATTTTGGCTATTATTTATTTGTTCATTTACTGTTTAATTGTAGGTTTGGCATTTAAAGCCTAAAATAAGGTCTAGTGTTAAGTGTTTCTCTGCACATATCAAAGAGAGTCCGATGGAGGCATGGGATTGAACCATCCCATGGAACAGTGTACTGTAATATTTTACCTCGATATCAAGGTGAGTTATGGTTTCCAACTCTGATTGGAGGCATTCCTGGAGGTTTGATCATGTGGCATTCTTGATATCTGACCCCATGACGTCTGACCACGTGTCATCTGCAAATGTTATTGCATCTCTCGCCCCATCTCCTTGGACTCTGGTTTGGACTCAGGATCTGTGTGACGGTGGTAACTCTGAACTGGGAGCTTCAGTCAGAACCGATCTGTACTTGGACTTCACAGACTGACCCTGAGCTAAACCAAGAGAACGCACAAAGGGCAGCGGGCTCGGTGTTTGGGGCACCTCTCACAGGGCACACCGTCCTAAACTCAGTGCACGACCACCAGTTCTAAACCACTCCCTGGGTTCGGACTCAATAAAGGAGAGTTTTCACAGAACGCTAGAAAGTACAGTACAGGAGGAGGTCATTCAAGCCCCGACGTCTGGTGCTGTGTCCTGATCGGTAGCGTCTGGGAGATCCATGCCCCATTCTGGGAGACTCCCGGGCAGTCTAGGACTCAAGGGTTGGCAACACCCAAGGTGAGTGAAAACTCTCACACAAAGTTAGGGAGTGAGGGCTCACCTACAATAACTCTCAAATACAACAGCCAAAAATATCCAGCGTAAAAAAAGGGTAAAAGAAGTTTTTCTTATATAGGTATTCAGCCACAACTTTACTATTTTATGTTGGACTGCCATTTAATTGCAACAAGGATTCTTCTTCTTATAGCTATGTAAATATTGCAAATTGAAGGTGATACATACGGCCTTTTGAGCATAAATGAAATATTTTTGGATTGTGAAGTAATTTGTATTGTATAATATTACACACGGAGCAGGCAAAATATACAGTGTTTAAATATTAGAATAAATGGATGATAAAATAAAGTACTGTAAACTCCATTTCATATCTTTTCTTTACTCGGTCAGTATAGCGAGTGCAACCTCCTGTAGGCGTATTAACCCCTTATGTACCGTGACAGAATTAACAAAACCAATACCTAACTAAATCTTAGACAAAATGCTTCATTTTTGTTACAATATATTTTCTTGGAAGAGTTCTCATTTGCGTGGGATGGTTTGGAGATGACCCACTCCAGAGACTACAGTGCAGTACTGAGGGAGCAATGAACTGACGGAGGGGTCGTCTTTCAGATGAGACGTTAAATCGAGGCCCCGTCCTGCCCTCTGAGCCGGATGTAAAAGATCCCACGGCACTATTTCAAGAAGTGTAGGAGAGCTCTCTCGGTGTCCTGGCCAACATTTATCCCTCAACCAACACCTAAAAAAAGGATGACCTTGTCATTTACTCCATTGCTGTTTGTGGGAGCTTGCTGTGCATTTTGCAAATTGGCTGTTGCGTTCTCTGCATTACAACAGTGATACTTCAGAAGTACTTAATTGGCTGTAAAGCACTTTGGGACATCCTTTCCTTCTCGTTAACTTTGCAATTAAAAACCCATAAATAATAAAGGAGCGACTCCGAGTCCAATTTTTATAGTGCTTGGAATTTCTACTTAATGGGGCCCAAATTACCATCCGCCCGAAATGGGGCGCACCTACCGATTTTGAAAGGTTCGGTCTGCCCCAATGCATGTGGCGGACAATCGTGAAAAATTCAAGTCTTTGTGTTATTTTTGGAGCGGAGCAGAAGTGGACTCATCATGGGGGCGCGTCACAACGTCCCTCCCCTTCAGTGAAAGGGGAGGGCCGCTGCGAACTCTGCAGCCACTTTAGTGGCAAACACTGGGTCACCAGGGAGGGTTTCGACCAGGCAAGCAGCCCGGCACCCAAGAGGGAGTCAGTGCGGACTGGCCGCCATTTTGTATATTTCCCTCCTTTAGTTTTGGAGCGGTGCAGGGGACCGCCCCGCCCGTTTTACCACCGCTTCATGCACGCGCCAACCCCTTACCGATCGGCGGCGGCTTGCTTCCGAAATTGCCCTGCGGGAGTGGCGCTGCCGTCGATCGGTGCCCCCGACAGCTTTATCTGTCGGTATCCTTTATGTGGCTGGGCGGCGCCCTTAAAGGGGAGGTGGCGCTGCCGGCGACTCCATTATGCCCGCGGGTTCGGCTGGGCCGCCAACAGGCCGCCAAGAGGGAGTGCCAGGCTTTAGCATAACTGTGCAGTAACCATTTTTTCTTTGTTATGCAGGGACAATCAACCAGGCAGTCACATATACCTGACTACCATTTAGTTTAGCCATAATTGAAGTGAATGCACAGACATCCCGCTGTTGAAGATACTTCCAGGGCAACATTAACAGAGAGCAAATTGTGAATCTTGGTTTCCAATTCTCTCTGTTGCTCTCCCGAGGTGGTGACTCATGATGGAGTATGGTTCCATTGACGCCTACAGCCAATAAGCATCTTACCTAAATGGACATTCTTGATGAGTGCGAGTTGGGAATTCTTTTGAAACAAGTGGGAATCACTGCTCTGTCCTTATCCAACGGTCACATGCATACACAGACTTTCCAGCAGAAGTCACTGCATACTTCTCAGTTCAGGCTGACTGCTCCCAGCTACCGACAGACCCACTGCTGCCCTTGCTGAGATCACCGAACTCAGCACAGACTAATGATCAAACTCGTGACCTTAGATCTTGCTCTTCAACGAAGCATATTCATTAAAACTGTTAAATTGCAGCTTGAATGGAGGCATGATTATGCATCTGTATTGTAATAGACCGATCAGTCTTCTAATCTATCTACTGTATGAAATGGCCCCATTATGAGTGAGACAGACATTCCTTTCCTTCTTGGACAATGACTTGTACATTCATTTTGGAGTCCTCCATGCATCAGCCAAACCCTCTATCCTCACACTTTGAACATTAAGTATATACTGATGGGAACCTGCACTTTTAGTGCATGCCACCCATTTGAAGCAATCGCTTGCTGCATTTAACTGTATTTTAGAGCTATAATATATTACATTTGTTAAACACAAGGAATTTTATGTTTTTAACAAAATACATTAACTTTCTTCAACATGCATGTTAAAACCACCCATTCTTGATGCATGCAACACCAATTTCCCCATGCAATCCAAAAATTATAACTACACCACCATCAAGAAGAAAGAGACCCATCGGTATTGGTTATCACATTGTAAACCACTCCACATAAACTCAAGACCCCAAAATGATGATAATGTAAGAAAGGAAAGGAGAGATATTAAAATTATCCCTGCAGGCGCTTCAAGGGTTAATTTTAATTTAGTCCAATTCCATAGCCATTTGGCAGATGAGATGTTTTGAGAATATAGCTTGTAGAAGGTCATACTTGTTTAGGATGATCCTCCAAGTTTTCTTCCTTCTGGAATAAGTGAGATGTGAAGTCAGTATCCTGGTTAACACCACAGCAGCTGCATGATTTAATCCTCAAACGGTCAGCTAAGAGTTTGTTTTCTCAAATTGTTTTGCATCAACTCCCTTTCATATCTTTTCAAGTTACGCAGAGGAGACCCTGGTTGAAACGAGTCGGAGGAGTGGTGGTGCTGGGGGGGGGGGGGGGGGGGGAGGGAAGGCAAGGAATGGTGATCGTCACTTCTTCCCTCAGCCTGTTGGGACCACTCTTTGGCCAGTCATAGCAGCTGCTAAAACAGCTCCCTCTGCACCTTGTGATGTACCTGACCACCTGGCCGAGATGGACAACTCATTACCTGGGGCAAGCTCGAGTAAGATTTCCAGCTGAGGCTATGACTCAAACTCAGTTCTCCCAATTCATGCCGTAGTTCAACAATGCATTGTACTGGGACTGTAATCGAGGCTTGAAAACCAGCAAAACCTTGAAAAGCTTGGCTGGTTTTTCACATGCAGTTTCTGATTTATTAGCTGTGATCAAAAGGACGAGAGATACATCAATGGACACAGACAAATGCTCACTGGGCTAGATCTGCTTCTTGCAAGTTACTGATCACTACATTAGTCCATTAAGTAAATAACTATTGGGATGTGAGCAAGCTATAGGTAGCTTGTGCTTACCTTACTTCTGGAGTCAACATTAAGCAGACAAACTCCACAGGCTAGTTCTTTTGCATTTTTTATCCCAGGACGTAGAATGCATGAGGAGAAATCCAATGAGTTTTCATCTGGCTGTGAGGAATGCAAATGGCTGAGATTTACTATTACATTTCAGATAATGTATCTTCAAAGTATAGCTTCTCTATCTCACAGTCACACTGTAAAATCACTTTCCTATAGGATAAAAGGAGGGCTTACTTGTGGGTGGGTCTCAATGACCTTTTCCTGTTCAAAATTCTTATTAGCAACTACAAGTATTTAAGACCTGGATATTTTGAACTAGGCATATTCAGCAAACAAGGTGGCAATAAGTTTTGGTCTAACATTTTAGTAAGTTTATATTAATTATCTGATCTTTGACACTTACCCAGCATCATGAACTCACATGAATGCAGTTGGCTTCCATTTAAAAAAAACTAATTGTGAAAGTGATCCACAATACAACGTTTTAGTAAAGATTGCCAAATCACCAAGTTGGAAGGTCCAGCTAGCCAGATTGGATAGCTGACTACAATATACCCAATTATGTTTTATAAATACATAAAGAGCAAGAGGATAACTAAAGAAAGAGTAGGGTCTATTGGAGGCCAAAAAGGAAGCTTGTGTGTGGAGACGGAAGACATGGGTATGGTTCTTAATTAATACTTTGTGTCTGTCTTCACAAAAGAGAGGGATGATGATAGGCATTGTAATTAAAGGAGGAGAAGTATAAAATATTAGATGCCATAAACAGTGAGAGAGGAAGTATTAAGGGGTTTAGCATCTTTGAAAAATCTCCAGGCCCGGATGAAATGTATTCCAAGTCTAACCTCAGTGGTGGGCAAATTGTTGGAAACAATTCTGAGGAACGGTATTAATCGTCATTTAGAAAGACACAGATTAATCAAGGACAGTCAGCATGGATTTGTTAAGGGAAGGTTGTATTTGACTAAATTAATTTTTTTGAGGTGGCAACAAGGAGGGTTGATGAGGGTAGTGCATTTGATACAGTCTATATGGATTTTAGCAAGGCTTTTGATAAGGTCTCACATGGCAGATTGGTCAGAAAAGTAAAAGCCCGTGGGATCCAAGGGAAAGTGGCAAGTTGGATACAAAATTGGCTCAGTGGCAGGAAGCAAAGGTCGACGGGTGTTTTTGTGACTGAGAAGCTGTTTCCAGTGGAGTTCCACAGGGCTCAGTACTCGGCCCTTTGCTTTTTGTGGTGTACATCAACGATTTAGACTTCAATGTAGGGAGCATGATTAAGAAGTTTGCAGATGATACAAAAAATGACCGTGTGGTTGATAGTGAAAAAGAAAGCTGTAGATTGCAGGAAGATATCAATGGACTGGTCCAGGTAGGCAGAAAAGTGGCAAATGGAATTCAATCAGGAGAAGTGTGAGGTAATGCATTTGGGGAGGGCTAACAAGGCAAGGGAATACACAATAAATAGGAGGATACTTAGAAGAGTGGAGGAACAGAGGGACCTTGGAGTGCATGTCCACAGATCTGGAAGGTAGCAGGACAGGTATATAAGGTGGTTAAGACATCGGGGATACTTTCCTTTATTAGCCAAGGCACAGAATACAAGAGTAGAGAGATTATGCTTGGACTGTACAAAACACTAGTTAGGCCACAGCTGGAGTACTGTGTACAGTGCACCACATTACAAGAAATATATGATTGTATGAGAGAATGTACAGAGGAGATTTACGAGGATGTTGCCAGGACTGGAGAATTTTAGCTATGAGGAAAAATTGGACAGGTTAGGGTTGTTTTCTTTGGAACAGAGGAGACTGAGGGGTGATCTGATTGAGGTGTATAAATTATGAGGGGCCTAGATAGAGTGGATAAGAAGGACCTATTTCCCCGAGCAGAGAGATCAATAACCAGGGAGCATAGATTTAAAGTAATTAATAGAAGGATTAGAGGAGAGCCGAGGAGAATGTTTTCACCCAGAGGGTGGTGGGGGCCTGGAACTCAGCCTGAAAGGGTGCTAGAGGCAAAAACCTTCACCACATTTAAAAAGTACTTGGATAGGCACTTGCCAAGTGCCGTAACCTACAAGGCTACGGGCTAAGAGCTGGAAAGTGGGATTAGGCTCGGTAGCTCTTTTTTGGCCGGCACAGGCACGACGGGTCAAATGGCCTCCTTCTGTGCTGTAAATTTCTATGAAATCAATTTACAGTGCAACTTCATTAACAGTCAGAATACTGATATAAAAATGATGTAACTATGAAATAGACATATAGCTAGATAGAGATATAACTAGATAGATAGAGCTAGGTAGAGACAGATACAGATAGATAGATAGATAGATAAAGATAGGTAATATGTAAGAGTAGAGTTTCCACTTTGGACGCAATCGGTGATTCTGGTGCAATTTGGCCCGTTTTGAAAACTGCCCCCCACCCCCCCATTTCCACTCAAACAAATGATTGCATATCTCCGAACGCAAAATCTACCATGAACCAGCGCAATTGGGCAGCGTTTTAAAATGTAATTAAAAAAAAAAAAATTTGCTTTGAAAAATATTCCTTGATATAATTAAGAGTGGTAAAGTTTGATGACTACAGCTGAAAATGGATTTGTCACAAAAAATAAACATTTTAACAAGTGTCAATCCACCACCAGTGAATAACCGAATTTTAAATGACTTTTAAAAAATATACAATATTTTCTAATTAGATAGTCAGTTCCTTAGTCAATTAAAAAAAAATGATGACTATACCTATTGGTGTCCTTGCACCCAAAAGATCCAGCTTAATTTTTGGAGCCTCCTTGAAGGCCTGCAAACGAGCACAATTAGTGGAAACTCTCAATGGTGATTAATTCACCCAGGGGGCGTGGCAAATTTTGTGGGCGGGGCCTGCTTCTAGCGTGTTGTTTTTAAAAACCAGCACAAAAGATTGCGGAAACTAGGATTGTGCTGAATGCAACTTGCGCTTAAAATTCCACGATCTTTTTGCGCCGGTTATGCCGATATCGGGAGAATTGCATCCCAAAAAACAACGCAATGGAGCGGAAACTCCAAGGTACATTATATATAAACTAGATTGTCCTTGGTTCTGCAACCATTTTCTTTCGCTGTACTGGGGCGAAGTGACTTTGGACAGTTCAAAGCTGAAATCCTAGAACAGTAGACCAAGAAACAGCAAAACTATCCCTCGTACGAACCTTTACTGGATACTGCAGCTTTATAGTTATTTCAGAGATGATGAGACAATTATAGCTTTTGTCAAAATGTGTCAATTTGGTTACGCTTTGAATTCCCAAGTTATGGTGTTTGTGACGTGTAAAAGCAAGATTACTTCAAGTTGGACAGTTGCAACAATCATTTTCACCATTTATGTTCTCCAAGGCTATTTCAATGATTGGATCTTTAAGCAGCAATCACACAGAATGATGGAGCATAAACACCACCACTGTAGAAAATGGTCCATTAAGCTTTAAAGTCACCGAAGTAAAGAAATTGATTCTGGATATAGAATCAAAATTAATGTGCACTGGAAGATAACAGCATCTGAAAACGCATTGTAGTTTGAGGAAAATGCGATTTTCTTTTGCTGGTGTAGTTTTTGGGCTCTGATTTTGACATGTATATATATATATATCATACAGGCATGTGTTTATAATGCATATAAATAGCTTGACATTGATAAAATTATGAATCATTATACTGTTTCTTTTTGAAGTTGGTAACTGTAAGCATCAGGACATTGTCAATAATGCTGGCTTTTTTAACCTGCATGATCAAAGGATGGAGAAACAAATAAGTTTGATTGAATGGCAGGTGCTTTTCTTTGATTTAAAGAATTGGCTTGCGTCATTGTAAAACAATGTTTGATGCAGATGTGCAAAATGTTCACACCTCAGTCACGACTGCACTTCTGTAAATTAAGCTTTGCATTTCAGTATTCGTGTAATGAAACTGCGTTAAATTCGGTAAGCAAGTGGGGTAGTATCTAGTCCTCAAATACCCACCTCTCCAAGGGGAACAGTATAAAAAAGATGCAGTTTCCAGATAGTATGTTTACATGAACAGCTGTTAGACCGCCAAAAGAGAAGATGGCACTAAAAAGCCCAAAGCTATAATCACTATCATTTTCCTTGAATTAACATAACACATAGGTGCTGGTGTCAATGTAATGCTAACACAAAGTATTATTTTGTGAGCAAAGACTAAAACGATAAATGCTTTACTTACCTTCTGTATCATCCCAAAGTAATGCAATTATAGAAAGAAAGCTCCGTGAATGCAAGATATTTTGATTCTTTACTACAATGCATCTTCAACTATTACTATTTTAAAACCGCTCAAGATTTCTTTGATTACTTGTTCACAGCCACTGTCTCAATTTCATGGGGAAAAAACCCATTCTCTAGCTTTTCACCTCAACAATAAAGCTGAAACCAAGCTTATAGCATCAAAGCAAAGCAAAAGAGAAAGTTCCAACTTGTTTTATGTTCATGAAGAATGTGGATGGCAAAACAACAAAACTTGTGGAAAGAGTTTTACTGTAGATCTCAAAATCTAGTGGATTGGGAAATGATCTCCCATAAGGGAAGCAGAGATCATTCTACCAGCTGATTAGTTTCTTTACCTTATCGACACTGGGATGGGAGATGAGGTCTAAGGGACAAATTCCAGTTTAAGGGACAGCTAATGTGCACTTAGGATTTGTGTTTCCCCCCACAAAACTCCTTGCAATGATGCCCATATTCCATTGCTGTAAATGATACTATAAATGGTAAACCTTCATCACCCAGACAACTGAGGAATTATTGGAGGCATTAATTTGCAACACTTAAAGCTCTGATTGGACCGGCTTGATGACAAGGCCTTACTGCTGATTGGTCCTCTTGGAGGATAAGACACACCCGGCAGTTTCTCTTTGCACAGTGTAATTCGAGCCATTCTGACTGCCGACTCCAGACAGCACAGAGCTCACTTTGAACAGACAGGGCTCACTCTCACGGGTTAACACCTTCTCCCAGCCCCCACCCAAGTTCCTGACATCCTTCCCGCCCCCCCCCCCCCCCCTCCAGCCCAAATGCCTTCCCCCCAGCACAAGTTCCTGACCTCCCCCTCAACCCTCCCCCCGCCCAAGTTCCTGACCTTCACCCCCTGCCCAAATTCCTCCCCCACAGATTCATGACCTACTCCCCCCAACAAGTTCCTGACATTCTCCTCTATCCCCACCCCCCGCCCTGCCATAGATGTGGCAGTGTGTGTGAGTCACAGATTGTTAACAGGTTTATTGGGTATGAAGTGAATAGTGAGTGTTGTAACTTCCGGATTTCGTCCAGTTTTACCATCTGGATCACGTTCTCGCTCTCAACCCTCCTTTTAGACCAGGATCACGTTCTTTCACCGTCCCCACTGTGCTCGTTAACCCCCACCACCAAGTTCCTGACCACCTCTCTCCACCCCCTCTCCCCCGATCTCCCTTTCCTGAGCCTGATCCCCTTCTCCCCCCCCCCACCCCCTGATCTCCCCCTCTCTCGCCGTCTCTGTCTCTCTCTCTCTCTTGCTCTCCCTTCCCCACTTTCCCTCCGTCCATCTCTTTCTCTCTCTTTCCCTCCGTCTCTCTGTCTCCCTCTCCCATATCCCTCGTTTCTTTCTCTCTCTCCCCCCGATACTCCGTCTCTCCCCTTTCGATCCAAGCTTCTCCGGGGCCTTGATACCCGAAGCTGAACAAAGCGTGGATCATGTTGCACTGTACATGTGCGGCTGGGCAGAAGGGCACAAAAATGTTTATGCGGATAATCACTTTGGGAATTATTTTAAGGACTCTTGCCGAGTCAAACAAAATGACTCCTGCAATCCACTCTTTGAAAGCTAAATTTCATTCTTGCTCTAATCAGATCACGTGCATACATATATTTACTCATTTCACAATACTCCCAGCTTTTCAAATATCCTGAGAAACAAAGCTCTAAATCTGAGCTTAGAATGGAATAGCAGGTTGGGTTTAACCAAAGCTCTCTATTTGGATAGAGCATCATGTCTTCAAAATAATCTTGTACAATGAACAGCATAATCTCCACTTTTTGCCAGAGAGATTTCCAATCTGAATATCAAAGCTGCAGAGCGACATATAATGGAAGCTTAAAAACTTCTCCTCCAGGGAGGAAGCAGAATTCAGTTCAGAAGCCAGTGGCAGCCTTACCGTGAGGGGAGTGAGAGACATGAATATCATCAGGCTACTCCAGATCTTCTCTATTTCCTTCATCAGTAGCTGGAGTTTCTCATTGCACACTGCTGTTGCTTTAATTCCAAGCTCAACACGTTTGGTTACTCTATACACCTCAATCACCCCTGTTAAAATAAAACAAAGTGTTCACTTGTGCGTAAAATCTACCTCCAAAAGGACTAATAATGAAAAAATGTTGAGCAGTTAATTAATTTAAAAAAAAAATTAATGCTAATTTTTACTATAGTGAAAAAGTTAATTTTATAATTTCTTCCCTCCTAACAGTCTCCTGATCTACTTTACATTGATCAATGCTGACAAGTCTACAGGAACCTAGACGTTGAGATCGCCATAGAATTATTTTTAGAAGAGCAAAGAAATATTAAGGCTCCAGTTAATATTTTTAGCAACACTCACTATTGGGAGGAATATAATATTTTTAGGTTCCTCTCTCTAGGTGGGGCATAATAGCTCTGAATAAACAAAACAGACTGATCAAAAGGATGCCGGGGATGAAGGGGTTAAGCTTATGAGGATTGTCAGTGAAGGGAGCACTTGCCGATTGTTAAGACAGGATATTACAGTAACCAGCTGGTCTTGCAGACTCCATATGTGCTTTCTTCAGATTCAGTTATTCCCTGGCTGCCCAGACACATGCCCAGCAATGGACAGCTGTTGTCTTTCTCTGCAAGAATTAGGTCTGCATTCTCTTACACTGATAAGATAGAGGGGAGGAGAGATTTGATAGCTGTTCAAAATAGTAAAAGGAATAGACATGGTAAACGAAGATAGATCATTTTCACCAGTAAGTTAACAAGGAAATTACACATTAAATGGTGGGACATTGAGAAGTGTAGAGGAACAAAGGAACCTGGGAGTGCATGTCCACAGATCCCTGAAGGTAGCAGGCCAGGTGGATAAGGTGGTTAAGAAGGCATACGGAATGCTTGCCTTTATTAGCCGAGGCATAGAATATAAAAGAGCAGGTGGGTTATGCTTGAACTGTATAAAACACTGGTTAGGCCACAACTGGAGTACTGCATGCAGTTCTGGTCACCGCATTACAGGAAGGACGTGATTGCACTGGAGAGGGTACAGAGGAGATTTACGAGGATGTTACCGGGAGTGGAGAATCTTAGTTATGAGGACAGATTGAATATGCTGGGTTTGTTTTCCTTGCAACAGAGGTGGCTAAGGGGAGACCTCATTGAAGTGTATAAAATTAAGAGGGGCCCAAATACAATGGATAGAAAGGGCCCATTTCCCTTAGCAGAGGGGTCAACAACCAGGGGGCATAAATTTAAAGTAATTGGTCGAAGGTTTAGAGGGGATTTGAGGGGAAACTTCTTCATGCAGAGGGTTGTGGGTGTCTGGAACGCACTGCCTGAAAGGGTGGTAGAGGCAGAAACCCTCACATTTAAAAAGTACTTGGATGTGCACCTGAAGTGCCGTAACCTGCAGGGTTACAGGCCTAGAGCTGGAAAGTGGGATTAGGCTGAATAGCCTCTTGTTGACCGGCACGGAAACAATAGGCCAAAATGGCCTCCTTCTGTGCTGTAAACTTCCATGATTCTATGATTAACCAAAGACGGGGCTACGATCACAAGGTACGCAAAAGTGGAGATTGGAAGAAACTTTATTCGTACACGGAGTTACTGGCATGTGGAACGCTTTGACACAAGTGGAGATCGATGCTAAATCGATGATAGCATTCAAAAATGTAAAGATGAATATAAAAGGGTATGGGGAAGAAAACAGGAAAATGGGACTGTGGAAATTTAGCCTCCAAGAGCAACCTAAATTCAACACAGGCAAAAAGGGCCCAATGGCCTCCTCCTGTGTTAAAACTTCTATAAATATAGGAGCGAAACCCGAGGACTGGAGTTCAGCAAATGTTACTGCAAATTTTTTTTTTAAAAATCACTCAGAATTACACAATTAGTAGAACAGAGTATTATTGATGGTCATCTGAATGATCTAATAAATGGTCAACATGGTTTTATAGAAATATTAAATCATGCCTAATGATTTGGCAAACTTGCTGAAAATCACAGGGCAGTTGTTGGGGATAGTCTGCTTGTAGATGTGAGTCAGTCCCTTCAGTTTGCTCTCTCACCAGCATTTTTATTTTAATCAACAGTCTGTTTTAAAGTAGTGGCAATCTGCACCTCTCAGCCACCTAACAATGAAGCACGTTTCCACCTAATTACTCCAACAGCTAGTCTTGGAGTGGGCAAGCACTCCACAAAATGAAGGTCTGAATTTAAGCGTCAGTGAGCGGAGCACTTGCTGATTGTACAAGTCAGGGTGTTGCAGGCACATGGCCACGAACAACTAACAGACAAGTGTTGCTTTTCTCTGCAGCTGTATTGTGTCTCTGCGTTGATAACTTGCGTTGCTCCGTGGTAGCCTAGATGCGGGAGAACTTCAGGAACCTCTTCGCAGCTTTCAAGAGTTTTTTAGATGCTCAAACGATCACTCGTCTGCAAGCGGAGCTGGTTACTGTAACAATTGGTTTTACAGTCAGCTCACTGACACTAATTCGACTCCGTATCAAACAGTGCCGGTGGGCTGAGTGGCTGGCGACAGCTGTTACAGTAACCAGGTAGAAAATTCCATTATTCTTAAACAGCCTGAGAGACAGAACGCTTTGAATCATGCCGCTGATTAAAACTGAAGTGCGCGTGACAGGAGAAACTGACAGGGAAAGTTGTGCTATACAGTGGCCTTGAAGTGGCATGACACATTGTGACAAATCACTTGCCCTAGACATGCCTCACCAATCGACAGACATATTCGGGGGGAGTGAAGTAGACTAGCGAGACAAATGCTTTGAGATGGCATTCGACAATTCTGATGTGAAACTTGCAAAGTAAATTTGAGGGTCATAGAACGGCAAATGAGCTGTTTTGATAATTGGTCTGAGCAGTAGAAAGTCAACGATAAATGGAAAAAGCTCCAGTTGGGGCAGTAACAACTGGAATTCTGAGGGGTCTATTCAGGGGCCATTGCTGTTTTACACTATTCATTATCATAGAATCATAGAAAGTTACAGCAGGGAAGGAGGCCATTTCGGCCCATTGTGTCCCCGCCGGCCAACCAAGAGCTATCCAGCCTAATTCCACTTTCCAGCTCTTGGTCCGTAGCCCTGTAGGTTACAGCACTTTAAGTGCACATCCAAGTATCTTTTAAATGTGGTGAGGGTTTCTGCCTCGACCACCCTTTCAAGCAGTGAGTTCTAGACCCCCCTCTGGGTGAAGAAATTTCCCCTCATATCTCCTCTAAACCTCCCCCCAGTTACTTTAAATCTATGCCGCATGGCTGTTGACCCCCTCTGCCAAGGAAAACAGATCCTTCCTGTCCAATCTATACACCTCAATCAGATCACCTCTTAGCCTCCTCTGTTCCAAAGAAAACAGACCCAACATCTCCAATCTTTCCTCATAGCCAAAATTCTCCAGTCCAGGCAACATTCTTGTAAATCTCCTCTACACTCTTTCCAGTGCAATCACATATTTCCTGTAATATGGTGACCAGAACTGCACACAGTACTCCAGCTGCGGCCCAACCAGTGTTTTATACAGTTCAAGCATAACCTCCTTGTTCTTGTGTTCCATGCCTCGACTTAGAAAAGCAAGTAAGTATTCCATATGCCTTCTTAACCACCTTATCTACCTGGCCTGCTACCTTCAGGGATCTGTGGAACTGCTCTCCAAGGTCCCTTTGTTCCTGTACACTTTTCAGTATTGTACCATTTAATGTGTATTCCCTTGCCTTGTTAGACCTCCCCAAATGCATTACCTCACACTTATCCAGATTGAATTCCATTTGCCACTGTTCTGCCCACCTGACCAGTACATTGCTATCTTCCTGCAGTCCGCAGCTTCTACATTATCAACCACACAGCCTATTTTAGTGTCATCTGCAAATTTCTTAATTATACCTCCAACATTTAAGTCCAAGTCATTGATTATACCACAAAAAGCAAGGGACTCAGCACTGAGCCTTGCGGAACGCCACTGGATACAGCCTTCCAGTTACAAAAACATCCATCACCCTTTGCTTCCTGCCTCTGACCTAATTTTGGATCCAACTTGCCTCTTTGCCCTGGATCCCATGGGCTATTACTTTCGTGACAAGTCTACCATGCTTTGCTAAAATCCATATGCACTACATCATACTAACTGCCCTCATCGGCCCTCCTGGTTACCTCCTCGAAAAATGTAATCAAGTTAGTCAGACACGACCTTCCCTTGACAAATCCACACCAACTGTCTTTGATTAATCCCTGTCTTTCCAAATAAAGATTTATCCTGTCCTTCAGGATTTTTTCCAATAATTTTCCCACCATCGAAGTTAGGCTGACTGGCCTGTAATTACTTGGTCATATCCCTTTCTCCATTTTTAAACAAAGGTACAACATTAGCAGCCCTCTGGCACCGCACCTGTAGCCAGAGAGGATTGGAAAATGATGGTCAGAGTTTCTGCTATTTCTTCTTTTGCTTCTCTTAACAGCCTGGCATACATTTCATCCGGGCCTTGGGATTTATCCACTTTCAAAGCTGCTAAGCCCCTTAATACTTTCTCCCTCACTATATTTATCTTGTCTAATATTTCACACTCCTCCTCCCCCCATTGCAAAGTCTGCATCGCTCTTCTCTTTTATGAAAACTGATGCAAAGTATTAATTAAGAATCCTACCCACGTCTTTCGCCTCCACACACAGATTTCCTTTATGGTCTCTAATAGGCCCCACTTTTTCTCTAGTTATCCTCTTGCTATTAATGTATTTATAAAACATCTTTGGGTTTTCCCTGATTTTACTTGCCAACATTCTTTCATGCTCTCTCTTTGCTTTCCTGATATTTTTTTTAATTACACCCCTGCACTTCCTATACTCTAGAGTTTCTGCAGTGTTGAGTTCCTGGTATCTGTCATAAGTTTCCCTTTTTTTCTTTATCTTACTCTGTATGTCCCTTGACATCCAGGGGGCTCTATATTTGTTAGCCCCACCCTTTTTTTAAAAAAAAGGGAACATACTTGCTCTGTACCTTCAGGATCTCCTCCTTGAATGCCTCCTACTGTTCTGACACTGATTTACCATCAAGTAGCCATTTCCAGTCCACTTTGGCCAAATCCCATCTCAACTGAGCAAAATTGGCTTTACCCCAATTGAGAACTTTTATTCCTGGTTCCCCTTTGTCCTTTTCCATAACTACCCTAAATCTTACTGAATTATGATCACTAGCACCAAAATGCTCTCCCACTGATACCCCTTCCATCTACCCCTCTTCATTCCCCAAAACCAAATCCAGAACCGTCCCCTCCCTTGTTGGGCTTGTTACACACTGGCTAAAGAAGTTCTCCTGAATGCATTTTAGAAATTCCGCACCCTCTGTACCATTCACACTAACTTTTTCCCAGTTAATATTCGGGTAGTCGAAATCCCCCACTATTACAGCTCTATAGCTTTTGCACTTCGCAGCAATTTGCCCACATATTTGTTCTTCTTTCTCCCCTTGACTGCTTGTGGGTCTATAAGTACATGCCCAGTTGATTGCCCCTTATTTGTTCTTTAGTTCAACCCATATAGCCTTGTTTGATGACCCCTCGAACATATCATCTATTTTCACAGCTGTAAATGTTTCTTTAATCAATACTGCGACCACCCCCCTCCTTTTTAACCCCCCTCTATATCCTGTCCGAAAACCCTGTAACCAGGAATGTTGAGCTGTCATACCTGCCCTTCTTTCAGCCATGTCTCTCTAATAGCTATAATATCGTACTCCCAAGTAATCTGTGCTCTCAGCTCATCTGCCTTATTTCCTATACTCCTTGTATTGAAGTATATATCATTTAGTATTGCCATATTCCCATGTCTATTTTCCAGCCTTTGTTTCCTCTCTTCCTACTTCTCTGCTGCCCAATTCCAGCTTTGCTTCTCTCCCCACTGAATCTATTCTTTGGTTCCCATCCCACTGCCAAGCTAGTTTAAACCCTCCCCAACAGCACTAGGAAAACCTCCGTGATGATACTGGTCCCAGCTCTGTTGAGGTGCAACCCGCCCGGCTTGTACAGGTCCCACCTCCCCCAGAAATGGTCCCAATGCTTCAGGAATCTAAAGCCCTCCCCGCCTGCACCATCTCTCCAGTCACGTATTCATCTTCTCTATCCTCTTATTTCTGTACTCACTAGCACATGGTACCGGCAGTAATCTGGAGATTACGACCTTTGAGGTCCTGCTTTTTTAATCTCTCTCCTAGCTCCCTAAATTCTGCCTGCAGGACCTCATCCCTCTTTCTGCCTATGTCATTGGTACCATATGGACCACGACCTCTGGCTGTTCTCCCTCTCCCCCAATGGAGGAAAGTACTTTGCTATTACAACGAAATTTGCTTACGGGACCAAGTTGCGCGGCCAGGTTATTGGTGTGAAGTGGTTGAGAACATTCAAAGGAACCTGGGCAAATAAAGTGGATAGGCTAAAGAATGGCAGATGAATTTTAAATGTAGAAAAATATACGGTAATGTACCATGGCACAGGAAACATGTACAGAATGAATTGGTGGCTATTAGCAAAAGTGGAAAAGGATTTTGGAGCAATTATCTGGTGAAGTGTTGTCAACCATGCTAATAAAGGACAGAGATGCATCTCAAGGGCATTTCATTAAAAGTTATTTCAACTTTGTGTAACTCAATTGTAAGGCCATTGTTCACTATTATGAGCAATCTACCTTCAAAAGAACATTGAGCAGCAAAGATAATTCACGAATTTAAACCTTTATGTTACATGGAGTGGCTTTTTGAAATGAGCTTGTTTTCATTGTGGAAAAGATAATTAAGAGGGGACATGATTCTAGTCTTTAAAATGTAACAAAGCATTAAGATGGAAGTTACTTAACTTAAACTATTATTACAGAACTGCAGGACACAAGAACAACATTAATCAGCCTTGAGCAAAAGTATTTACCGAAAGAAATTCTTTCTGCCCATAGTGGATGATCTGTGAAACAGAATATTAGCCTAGCCTAAATTATTAAACTGTAGTCACCGGATGCATTTCACAGGTCACATTTCCTTGGTTTCACCAGCACAGAAACTCATTATGTTTCATTGAATATATAATCCGTCTGCAACTACACTTATTTTTAGTTCTGCTTTTAAACAGATATTTATCCAACTACTTTTTTTAAATATAAAAGTTAATCAACTAGAATTAACTGACCTGCTCAGAGTCTGTTTCACAGTGAGAGAATGGGTGTCCAAACTTATGTCTTAGGGGTTGAATAAGTGTGCAACATGGCGCCTCAGTGGGACCACTCAAAGTTTAGCGTCATGTTCTCAATAATTCGCATATTACTTAAGCTAATTCCTGCTAATTCAGCCACCAATGAAAAATGGGCACTAAAAAACAGTGAATAAGAAATACAAGTGCAAACAGGACTAAGCTGCCTGGGTTTCCAAGGCCAGATTTCCAGGGTGGGGGCTGCCAGTTGGACACCTCTGTCTTAGAGGGTCAAAGAGAAATGTTGCAGTCCATTATATTTTGTGTCATAAGTTTTCTATATTTGTAGCGATGCAGAAAATAGTAAATTAAGCTGTAAATGCTTCCACTTAGTAGCATTGTGTGTGCACATTGTATTATTGGTAGCATAGATGGCACAGTATTTAATATCCGTAATAATCATAGTGACTGTTTGTGGCTACCATGTTTACAAATCTTAGTCAAAAGGACATGATTGTACTATGTGTTAAAAAAAATCTGTTAGAAGGAAGAGGTTTGATGGGTCCAATGGCCATTTCTAATTTTACATTTATGTATAAGATTGTGCTTTACAGTTACAATAAGTACGGTGATGCATTTATCATGGATTGTTTCAACCTATTATCAATATCTTCACAGATCAGGAATCTCTATAACTGTTTAATTATTCACCAACAGGTATCCTCAAAATTCCTGAGGCATTGGGACCATTTCTGGGGGAGGTGGGACCTGTACAAGCCGGGTGGGTTGCACCTCAACAGAGCTGGGACCAATATGCTCACGGAGGTTTTCCTAGTGCTGTTGGGGAGGGTTTAAACTAGCTTGGCAGTGGGATGGGAACCAGAGAATAGATTCAGTGGGGAGAGAAGCAAAGCTGGAATTGGGCAGCAGAGAAGTAGAAGTATAAGTGTAGTTTCCCATCTCCCTCAGAAGAATAAATAAATTGGATGATCTAAATTGTACATTATCTGTTAGAAGGAAGAGGTTTGATGGGTCCAATGGCCATTTCTAATTTCACATTTATGTATAAGATTGTGCTTTACAGTTACAATAAGTACGGTAATGCATTTATCATGGATTGTTTCATCCTATTATCAGTATCTTCACAGATCTGGAATCTCTACAACTGTTTAATTATTCACCAACAGGTATCCTCAAAATAGCTGTGTAAAATGCAGAAAATCAATGCAGCAAAGTGAAAATATAAACACAAACTGCATGGTAGACTCCAGCCCCTTTTAAATGGCTGGGAAACAATGCTTTGTTAGTCTTCATGAATAGGTTACTTGAAGGTGAGCCAAATAGTTAAAAATATGTTTCCCTAATCAAACAGTGTTTACAGCACAGCCCTCTTGGCACATTCTCAGCTATTTAAAGATGCGCTGGAATGATTTTTTTTAAACACATAGTACAATCATGTCATTTTGACTAAGATTTGTAAACATGGTAGCCACAAACAGTCACTATGATTATTACAGATATTAAATACTGTGCCATCTATGCTACCAATAATACAATGTGCACACACAATGCTACTAAGTGGAAGCATTTACAGCTTAATTTACTATTTTCTGCATCGCTACAAATATAGAAAACTTATGACTATATATTACTGGAATGAATAGCTTCTCTAATAAGGTAACTGCATACACTAAGCCCTATAGACCTCAAGATCGCACATTTGGTTGCCAACCAGAGCCTAGTTCCCAGATGTCAGCTGGTATAGCAACTGGACCACTACAAGCAGTGGGGTCACAGCCTGCCTGGAGTCGGGAGAGGAAATATCAGCCAATGTTTCTGCTGGTCACTGTTGTTCAGTGGAAAGTGGCATGTGGATGGATGTTGGGTGAAGACAGGATTGAGCTTGGCTGTGATGCTCCCTACAGCCAAATAGTCTGATGGCACTCAATGAGTCGTCTCGTGCATGAAGAATGACCATTTGGATAAGGCAGTGGAAGGCTTCCAAAGGCGATGGAACCATTTCCCACTCACATTCAGTGCCTTTGGGGAAAAGGGGAGATCATTGGAAAAAAAAAGTAGCAACTATATAAATTAACCATATAGATAATGTACTACAAGAAGTTGAATGTGGTTCGAGAAGTGCTACACTTTAGCCTGATCTGAATACCATTTTGTTAAAATTACCTACATTGAAAATATTTGCAGCATTTGCTAAATTAAATAAAGGGCCCTTGTGATTTTCAAAATACACAAATATTTTCCTTTACATAACACCTGCAAAACATATTGCCTGTGAACATTCTAATGAAGAATGCCAAAAGTAGATTTAGAGAATATGCACAATGAAAAAGCATTTCATATTTGATGAAATTCAAATTGCTGGATTTCTGCCGGCAATTTGACATGCTGCAGGCTCCAGATCACAAGGAGCAAGAGGTGTTTGAAGAGAAGTTAGGCTCTTCCCAATATGGGGGTGGGGGAAGGAGTGGGTGGAAAGGGTTGGAGAGAATAGTCAACTTTAATGAACTGTTGGTTTAACAGTAACACTCGTAAAAGCCTGAGGGGACAGCCATCTGCTCACCCCTCGACCACAAACTACTGAGTATGATTTCAAAAGTGCATACTTGGAGACCTAAGCAAGGAGCAAAAAAAGTAGGATGATGAATTTTTAATAAAGTAATGAAGTTTTATTTCAATACAGAAATATTACTGACATCGTCTTTCCTGGAGGACAACATGCTCCTGGGTCATCTAAATGCATCACTACATAACCAGAAACCCTCCAGGCTCTAACAAAACAGTATCAATTAACAATTGCTGTCATTTATTCCATACCCAAGAGGTATTCCATGCCTTGTGTCGACTGGATGACTTCACTACACACAGTCGAACTGCTGATTCCATTCAAGGTATCACTGGCCTTCCTGATCACCTAAAAAAAATGTTTAAAGTGCCGTATGAGATATTTACGACAAAATAATAAAGGCTGGAACAATTAAACAAAGCAATTAACAAATTGGTATACCGATCAATGGGCAATTAAACAGAATGTTTATGTCAAATACCAAAACCTCGGGTGTAATCAATAGTTTCACAAAGTGTGACAATGCCAGTGGGGTATTTAAAACATCTGCTATATTGAGAGTCTATTTGAAGCTGCCATGATGAATCCTTCACCAAGCACTTGAATTTATATAGTGCTTTTAATGTAGTAAAACATCCCAAGACACTTCACAGGAGCATTCAGAAAAAAAATGATACCGGCCCGATGAACGAGATATTAGGATGGGTGACTTTGGTCAAAGTGTTAAGGAGCATCTTAAAAGAAAGAGGGATGGCAAGGCAGGGAGGTTTAGGGAGGGGATTGCAAAGCTTAGAGCCAAGATGGCTGAAAGCATGGCCACCAATGACGGGGCGAAGGGAGTGGGGGACACACAAGTGGCCAAAGTTGGAGAAATGCAGTGTACTCGGAGGTTTGTAAGGCTGGAGGAGATCAGAGAGATACGGAGAGGCAAGGCCCATGCAGGGATTTAATCACAACAATGAGAATTGTAAAACTGAAGCGTTACTGGACCGGGAACCAATGTAGATCAGCGAGCTTATCAAGGGTGATGGGTGAGCGGGACCTGGTGTGAGTTGGGATACAGGCAGTAGAGATTTAGATGAGCTCAAATTTATGGCGGGTGAAGAATAGGAGGTTGACCTGGAGAGCATTGGAATAGTCAAGTCTGGTGGTAACAAAGGCATGGATGAGAGTTTCAGCAGCCGAAGGCAGGGGCGGAGACGGACGATGTTCCGGATGTGAAAGTAGGCGGTCTGTGTGATGGGAAGGTTATGGGGTAGGAAACTCGAGGTAAAATAGGATGCTGAGGTTGCGAACAGTCTGGTTCAACCTGAGACAGTGGCCAAGGAGGTGGATGGAATCGGTAGCTTGGGAACGGAGTTTGTGGCTGGGAGCCAAAGAGAACAGCTTCAATCTCTATGCAGTCCTTAATGGCTCTCTGACTTCAAACATAGCTAAAAAGGATTTTGCTATTGCTACCACAATTATCACTAGCACCTTCTCTAATGAAGTTTTGACTATTCTGATTGCAACTTTCGTTGCCTTAAGCCGCGATCATTGCCTATCCATGTTCTCCTGTGAATTATTTTCTTTAAGTCTGAAAAGTGTCTTTGTTTAAGTCTGATTTGTGCTTGCACATAGCTAAGTTGACATGTTTGTACCATATGCCCTTCTTTTAATTCTAGAGATATACATGGCTTCCCTTTGTATTAAGAGTCAATCAGCATTCTTAAAGTGGATTTTGATTGATTTATATGTCTCGTTCACTCAAAAACAACCAACCAATCAGTGCCCTCTAGATTATCTCACCCTCTGTGGATTCTCTCTGTGCAACAGACGGGTGTCAGACTGAACACTTACAACCACAAATCCTTATTACTGATACGTCCTTTCTGGTATTAGCCTGGCTTTAAAAATTAAAAAGGTGGACTAGACCTATATAAAGAACAATGCTTAGAGGAGAATACAGACTACATTCAACCCGAGGGAACTCATTTGTGACAGTTGCGAGTCAAGTCATTCTCCTTTGTTATTTTGTTTTCCCATTGATGGAGTAACTTATACTTAGAGCACATACAGCCTCAGATTAACTTGTCATTCAACTCACTGCTGTTTGTGGGACTTTGTTGTGTGCAAATTGGCTGCCGCATTTGCCTACAAAACAACATTTCAAAAGTAATTCATTGGTTGTAAAGGTCCCGCTCAGGCCGCTCACCGGCTTTTAAATGGGAGAAACTGCGCATGAGCGAAAATTTTTTTGGGTCGCACAGCCACTTCACAGAAACCAAATTTGAGGCAACATTGAATGCAAGACTTTCTTTTCTGGCAGACAAAATAAAAATTCTATTTCACATTAATATCCCACAAAAAGATACGTCAATCCAAAAATAAATGTCAAAATATTGAATTAAAGAAACACGTATTTTTGGGCAGCTGAGTGTCTGACATACCCAGAAACCCATCACTATGCTTAAGGGTCTCCAAGGTGGAAATCCACAGAGTTTGGGTTTCCGTTTGCCTGACATGGAGTGTGGAAGAATCCCAGCACCCTATGCCTCCATGTCCCATTAATGAACCAGGCTGGCTGGTTAACCATCAACCATGTCCTGCTCTGCTTGGTTGAGGTATCAGATTACCAAGCCTGCCACAGAGGCTTGATTTGGTTCTAATTCCTTCATCTGGCATGTTACTTTGGAGCCACCTCAAACCCAAAGAGAGGTCAAAAAGACAAGTGATATAAACAAAACACTAAACAATATCCCTGTTGCAGTTATTTTTGTTCATTATGACCAAGACTCAACTGTGTAAACAAAACCAGTATCAGTCACATTTATTTAGCATCTCATGTGGATGCTGGACAAGAATAATATTCTGACTGGTGGCACTCCATTAGACAATTTTCACAGCAAACTATGAACTATCCAGCATTATGCCTTTTGTAAAGCAAGTTAAACAACAAGCTGCAGTCGCATAACAAATGCTTGTTTAACATTTCAGACTATGTAGAACCGAGAAGCACTGCATTTTCCAGTCCAACTGGGGAAATTAACTCCCGAGTCCAGTTTCAATCACAGTACCTTACCTACTCTACATCGATGGAGATGGAAGTGGCCCGAGCTGCAATGATACTGCACTGCTGATTTGAGATTGCTGGTTGCTGCAAGCAGTTCAATCAGTAAAATCCTCATTGTACGTTGCTGTGAATTGCACTCCCCTAGAACTCCAAGCCAATAAATTTTAAATGTCTTGTGAGTGCAGGTGGGAGCATCAACGCACACAAAATATATAGTTTTTTTAAAACTCTGCCTGAGTTTGTAAAGCATGCGCAAGGCCCAACAGAGCATCAGAGTACAATTTAAACTCAATTCAATGGCCTACTCACTGGTGTTAAACTCCCTGTGGTGTCAAACCCAAGTGGAGTGGAAGGGTCTCCCCAGCAGGGATCTCATACTGCGGCATCCAGGAGTCAGATTTTAAACTTACTTTAGAGTTGCTGTAAACTGATTCAAAAAGTGAACGTACAACTGTACCCCCCCTTGTCAATTAACAGAAAGTTCAGACTCAGGACCAGCTAGACAATGCCCATATACTTCTGAAAATGACGTATCATTGTAATGCAGCACTACATAAAATGTTGAAGGCTTTACCTGCAATGCACTTTCTAAACATCTTTGCCATTCGTAAGCGTAGCGTTCATTCTCCTGAAAGAGACAACGGAAGTGATTCACAAACTTTTATTTGAACCTACATCCAACTCCTTCCATACATCGTATACTAAAATAAATATAGCCGACTGTGGTCAAACTGAAATAGCAATTAAGCAAATACTACAGCTGTTGTAAGAATCGTCTAAATGTGCTTCTCTATGATGCACATTAATGAGTGCCCAGGTCAGGAACTGATAAAACCATTACACGCATGGGTGGTCCTGGTAACAGAACTAGTCACCACAAGGCAGTCAAGCGAGATATTAAATAATCATCCAGCACAGAACCCCAAAAATCTGTAATATATCATACCTACTTCAAACTTTAGGCCTGAAGGAAAACTGTTAAGTTTTGTTTTCTATCATAGAAACATAGAAAAAGAAAATAGGTGCAGGAGTAGGCCATTCGGCCCTTCGAGCCTGCACCGCCATTCAATGAGTTCATGGCTGAACATGCAACTTCAGTACCCCATTCCTGCTTTCTCGCCATACCCCTTGATCCCCCTCGTAATAAGGATTACATTTAACTCCTTTTTGAATATATTTAGTGAATTGGCCTCAACAACTTTCTGTGGTAGAGAATTCCACAGGTTCAATCAAACATTAAAGGTAAGTAAATCTCACCAGTTATCATGGACATAATCCTATATAGAGGATAATTTGTTGCTGAGCTCTAAAGAAATCTAGCTTGTAACACTTTTTCCACCAGCTGTGAATATCTTCTTGCAGCGTGTTGCAGGTAGGATGGCATCCCTGTAACCAGCTGTGAAACTGCTATAGAAAATATTGCGGACTAAAAAAAAATACAACTGTATTTACAAGTTTTGTTCATTTATTTTGAAACGCTTAACACATACTGTTTGCAAGTAAACCACCCTCTTAAATTTAACCTCTTAATATGGACGTAAATGAATTTCTCAAAGCCATTCCTTGCCTGGCCTCGGTTTCAGAGCCCCCCTGGTGCCAGTGAGTTGGGCCAGTTCCTCTCCTACAATGTGTAACTTCTCCTGCAGAACAAAACCTGGAACCGGGCACAGAGATTCTGAAGCTAGAAACTGAGAACAATTACAAATTTCTCCCCCAGCTCCAAATGTAAATCGCAAACACCTTCCAGCTCCGTGCTTAACCAGTAATTGTTTTCTGAACATGCAACCTTTACCTCCACTTCCCCCGTTAGGTCCTTATACTTGTCCCTGATGACAGGCAGTGGTGCTGGTTTCTCATTTAGGGTATTTGATCGGTCCCTGAAAGGCTGCTCTGAAGCTGGTGGAGTTCGGGTCACTTCTTTATCCCCTAGGCTCAGACTCCTTTTATGAGATCCTGCAGGGGTGGAGTTGAAATCTTGTGTTAAACAAGTTACTCCATTTGAGAGAAAGTCACAGAAACACAAATTATGTCTGGCCAATACACTGCAAAATTCTAACCATGGAAAGGAGCAGTTCTCATGGCAGAGGCTTCAGTCAATAATTTATTAGATAATCCTCTGCTTATAAGAAAAGGTTCAACATTTTGGGGTATTTTAATATCGATATTAACACAATTAGATATCATAGAATTTCAAAGTGTGCCAGTTAATTTGATCCTTTGAACGTTACGATACAAACTACTGGATTGCACAGTACATCGAGAATCTTCCTCACTGAGATCTCAACCACCGTTAGACCATTTTTCCTTTTCTGAAGTGCAAACATTTTTCATTAACTGACTCTTGCACTCAGCTATCTCAAAACTCAGAAGCAAGCAATATTTTTTCTTGGCAAAGTTTTAGAAGACAAAAACACATTACCTAATTAATGGCTTTTACTGCAAATTAAAAAATTGTCACAGGCGATATTAAAGTTTCTGGGGGATTTCAACAAGCGGGTGAGGTTTTGGGGGAATGTGAAGAGGGGTTTGGCTCCAACACAAGGGGGAAGTGCTTAACTGAACTGAGCAGTTTGATGGAGGACTCCATCCCCCTCCCATTTCTTAGGCTGAACCAAACTATTTGCAACCTTGGCATCCTATTCAGCCACAAACGAAGCTTCCGATCCCATAACTCACGACCTCAACCACTTAGAAGGACAAGGGCAGCAGGCGCATGGGAACACCACCACCTCCAAGCTACCCTCCAAGCCACACAGCACCCCGACTTGGAAATATATCGCCATTCCTTCATCGTCGCTGGGTAAAAATCCTGGAACTAGCTCCCTAACTATGTGTGGGAGTAACCTCACCACACGGACTGCAGCGGTTCAAGGTGGTGACTCACCTCCACCTTCTCAAGGGCAATTAGGAATGGCCAGTAAATGCTGGCCTTGCCAGTGACACCCACATCCTGTGAATGAATAAAAAAAAAATCCTCTCCATCAAAAAGGCTGCCTAATTCCACCTGCGTAACATCGCCTGTCTCCAACCCATCATCTGTCCTCTGTAAACTTCAACTCATCAAGACCTCTGCTGCACAGATTGCATCTCGTACCAAGTCTTGCTGACCCACCACCTCTGTCCTCGCTGACCTACAATCACTTCCAGTCTCCTTGTGCCTCAAATGTAAAATTCTTATCCTGGTGTTTAATCCTTCCAGGGCCTAGCCTCTCCCCATCGCTCTAACCTTCTCCAGCACTACCCACTGCTCCAGAGCGCTCGGTTCCTCTGATTCTGGCTTCTTGTGCATCCCCACCATCACTTTCAGCCTTCAGCTGCCTCGGCCCCACCCGCTGAAATCTCTCCCTAAACTCCTGCCCCTCTTCACCTTCCTCTCCTCCTTTAAGACCCATCTCTTTGACCAAGCTTATGATCACTGCTCCTAATATCTCCTTCTTTGGCTTGGCTTCCACTTATGGCCATAGAAACATAGAAAGTAGGTGCAGGAGTAGGCCATTTGGCCCTTCGAGCCTGCACCACCATTCAATATGATCATGGCTGATCACGCAACTTCAGTACCCCATTCCTGCTTTCTCTCCATACTCCTTGATCCCTTTAGCCGTAAGGGCCACATCTAACTCCTTTTTGCATATATCTAACGAACTGGCCTCCAACAACTTTCTGTGGTAGAGAATTCCACAGGTTCACAACTCTCTGAGTGAAGAAGTTTCTCCTCATCTCGGTCCTAAATGGCTTACCCCTTATCCTTAGACTGTGACCCCTGGTTCTGGACTTCCCCAACATTGGGAACATTCCTCCTGCATCTAACCTGTCCAATCCCGTCAGAATTTTATATGTTTCTATGCGATCCCCTCTCATTCTTCTAAATTCCAGTCTTTCTTCATATGTCAGTCCTGCCCTGTGAAAGCTTGGGAGGTTTCCTACATGGGCTCGATGGACTGAATGGCCTCCCCCTATGCTGTAACTATTCTATGATTCTATGAAATGTAAGCTATCGAGGAGGAAATTCATTTTACCACACTTTAAAGTGAGTTAATAAGGCACATGTGCAATCAATAACTTTATTCTTTGTAAATTCAGACTAGACAGAATTACCAACTATTATTTTGCTTTTATTATCATGAAGGCACAACTATTTTCTCGAAAATCCAAGATCTAAATTGCGTTTTCAGCAAAAACAGCTTTTGGCAATATCCAAGTTTGAGGTTAAGCATCCAGAAGTAATAATATTACAATCAACTTAAGACTGTCTGTACATACCTTGCATAGAAAGGTCAAAGGTCTCCATCTCACTCTTGATCATCTCCTCGCTGGACTTTACCTTGCCCTGGGAACTAGCCATAAGAAAATCAAATTTACTAATTTTGGGCTTTTCACTTTGGAATTCACCAAATTCATCAAAGGCTTCAGTTTTTGTCTCTTCAGAAGAAACCCCATTTGAGACAGAGACTGCGGTCCTTTGCTCTGCATCACCCAGGCCTAACTCAGCCACATTCGGTTTAGTTATCTGCCCCTCTCTCGATGAGGTAACCGCAAATTCTCCAAAATTATCATCTCCTTCCTTTTTCTCTTTGGTCCGTTCTGCAGTTTCTTTGAAGTCTCCAAAAGCATCAAACTTGTGCTGTGAGCTGGTATCCTCAACCGAGAATGTCGTTACCGTGGAGACAGTCGTCATAGTGATGTTCTCGGAGCTGCCGAAAGAGGTTTCTTTCTTCTGAAGCACCGAGGTGGAGGACAAGGATCTGCCTTCGGTGTTGAGGAAGAAAGGTGGCTGCTTCTTAATCTGGGTGCCAGAGTCTTCTTTCTCGGACCAATCGTAGCTGGTTAGACTGCTCACTGCAGAGCCGTTACTGAAGTTACCAAAGGGGTCGAACTTAAAGTCATCCAGATCTGAAAGAAACAGTGAATTCTGATCATTGACCTTAAACTTTGAATTTTAAAGTCAGGCTCTAGTTTGGCAGAATGACAGTTCTTTAAGCACTTAACTGTACAACAAATAATCTACAAAGACTGAAGTTGATCAGTAGCTGCACATCCTTGCTGATTATTTGCATTTCAGCAGATTAATTCATTCGAGATCGCGTTCAGAGCCACTGGCACGGTCTTCTAAGGTTTTCAGAAGCAAAGCTGACATCTGCTCCAAGTGATTAAAATAATGTCAAAACTGATTAGAATGGTTGTTGTTGCTGAAGCACAGTTTCAACATTTATTTTTTCAGCTAATGTGGCAAGAAAATACTTTAGCGTTGGACTGATTGGTCTTACGCTGACAAATGTCATTTCTCTTTCAGCTTGAGGCCTGGAGTCGCTCATGTTAAAGATAGCGGTGCTCCAAACTTACATTGAAACAGATTTGGTAGCAGCTTCAGCTCTGTAAAGCTGAAGGGCGGTGCTGATCGTAACCAGCATGTTATTGTTACATCCTCAACCATTGCTCTCACGACAAGACAAGCGTGGCCTGTTCATTCTTAGGTGTTCTGTACATGGCAATGTGATAACAGATAACCCAAAGTATGCATTGTTTTGATATTATGGATACAAGTGGCTTAGAATTTCTGGATTATAAAAATAGATAACCTGGACTCGAGACAGGCCCAACACAGACATGAAGACTACTAGACACCTGATCAGCAGTCCCAGAAGTTGAAATGATAACAGTCGTTGATATTCAAAGTCAAGTCTTCTTTGTCGGTCAGGTTTGGACAATGCTCAGTTGAGAATCACATTGATCAATTCTGAGCAGCGAAACACTTAATGAGGATTTGAGAGATGTATGGGAGAGGGGAGGGCAAGAGCGAGAGAAATACCAATGGGGTGGTTCATCCTCCGACTAGATCTCAATGACAGCGTATTCAGCTCTGTTAAGTTGAGAGGTAATTCAGCCGTCTAAGCGGTTAACATTTCTGATGGTTTTGGGTTGGTTCTGCTGCATTTAGTCAGCCAGCAAAAATGTACACAAATCAGAATTTGTTTTTATTTTTTTTTTTTAAAAAAGAGTGACAAGCACCCATGATATCCCACTCAGCCAGTTCCTGATCTTGACCAGGCAGAGGGCAAAGGTAAGGATCAGTAGCTCCCTACAGGATGGAACAGTCATCGTGGGCCTGGGCCTGGGCCTGAGCCATTCCTCTCCATCTCCAAGCAGTCAGTTAGGGTGCCAATAGGACAGGTTGGTGAACAGATCATCCGACCAATATCAATGCATGCGAATACTTCTGCAGTGCAGGGAAACACGTTAAAAACATTTTTTTTTTTTTTTAATTCAACCATTTATGGCAATTTGTCAATCTTGCCTCTGCAATCTTCAATGTGATATCCTGATTCACAGACCAAAGGAAGTCATTGGCATCTTTTTTTAAAAAAAAGATGACTAATATTTAATTTCCTACATTGTCAGATATAGCTTTCCGTTGTCTCTAATGGTGGTGACATTAGCCTGAACACAATACCAACATGCTGCCAAACAGCAGTCTGATGGACAAGATCGGGAATGAAAGCTGCGGCAAATGCAGACGATCGCCGACAGTAATGGTCAGAATAAATTAACAGCTGCGCTGAAACTAAAACTACCACTCTGCGGGAAAGCACAGAGCGTTATTATTAACAAGATAAAAATTAGATTGTTTTGAATACTGCAACCACAGCTGATTACATTTGTTTTTTTTAAATTTCAACGATAGAATGCCAGTCAACTTCTGAACAGGAGCTCATCTTAAGAAGCATTCAAGATCACAGTCTCACCTGTCATTAGGAACAACTATTCAAGTACCATCAAGCTATAATAAAGTACTTTAAAGCTAGCCGCAAGTCATATCTGGATACAGCCTGCGCTCACTCATGTGAATCAGAGTGTGAGGCCATTTGGCCCATCGAGTCTGTGCCGACTCTCGAAGAGCAATCCAGTTATTTTCGCTCCCCTGCTCTCTCCTCATATCCTTGCAATTTTTTCTCCTTCAAGTATTTCTCCAATTCCCTTTTGAAGGCCACTGTTGAAGCTGTATCCACCACCCGATCAGGCAATGCATTCCAAATCCTAACCATTTCATTGCGTAAATGTTTTTTGTCCTCATGTAGCCTCTGGTTTTTTTGCCAAACACCTTAAATCTGTTCTTGGATTTGCTAGATCTTTATTCAGACTCAACTTCATCAAGCTTATCCGTTATAAGGAATTTTAAATTTGTTTTTCTGTCTCAATGTAACGAAATGGCTGCGTGCTCCTTTGAATAACCTGCCCCATCAAAAATCTAGCTTGCTACAGATGTTAAAATAGGTGGATTTCTGCATGGAAGATCAAAGCTCGGTACAGTAAATGAGTTCTTACCAACCTAATCCGACTGGGCATCGGCTATCAAAAGCTCTGAATATAATTGGTGCATTGTTTTGATATTATAAATACAAGTAGCTTAGAATTTCTGGATTATAAAAATAGATAACCTGGACTCGATACAGGCCCAACACAGACATGAAAACTACTAGACACCTGATCAGCAGACCCAGAAGTTGAAATGATAACAGTCGTTGATATTCAAAGTCAAGTCTTCTTTGTCGGCCAGGTTTGGACAATGCTCAGTTGAGAATCACATTGATCAATTCTGAGCAGCGAAACACTTAATGAGGATTTGAGAGATATATGGGAGAGGGGAGGGCAAGAGAGAGAGAAATACCAATGGGGTGGTTCATCCTCCGACTAGATCGCAATGCAACAGTGCAAACGATGGCCAGGAATAACCTCTGCCCCCTCCCAAACTGCTCACCCTTTAGGGCGAGGGATAAGTGCAAAAACTGATGGAAATAATGGTCGCTAAAAAGCTGGTGAGAGGAGGCACAAAGTAAACCTTCCTGGTCAGGTTTATGTATGGTGGGAAGTACAAATCAGCAGCTAATTGCCAAGGATACTTGTAACATGTTCTCAAAGTCTTTGCTAGTTACTGCAAGACTGTTAAAAGTCACCTTCACAACCCAAACACTGGCTGAACCTCGTATTAGAAACAGGATTAGCTCACAAATAGGGCAGATAGAATTCCTTTTTTAGCAAACAAGGAGCCTACAACTCATCCAGCAAGCTAACCAAATTCCAAAAGTTTAGCATGACATGAAAAAAGTTCCCCCACCCTCCTCCCCCCCCCCACAAAAACATGAGGCACTTAATGACAGCAGAAAGAAAGGACAATCGCCAGAAGCACCTTCAATACTATTATTTTTCGTTAAAACATTTTATTTTTCTTTAAAACATTTTTTTTTTTTTAATAACTTAGGGGAATATTCTACCCATTCTCAGGGCCAGGTACTTATTAGAATAAGGAAGATGATCGGTTCCCTGGCCTTCTGCATTGCTGCTCTGAATTGGATGCTGCAAAGTGGCGAAGGACAAATCTCCCTCAGATTTTCCCCTTTTCTGTGGGCAGGTGACTACTAGATGCACCTCTTTTCAAATTTAGCGCTGAGATCAAGACCTCAGTGGCAATGGAATCAAGCCTGCAAACTAGCACGACATCTTTGAAGAATGGATTAACTAAGCAAGGCTACTGGGAATATCGTTCAATGTCAAAGTTGTCTTTATGTTACTCACAGTTTAAAAAAAATTGAGATGCAGATAACTGCATTCAATTTTTCAAAACTGATTGAGGAAATTGGAGGGGTGGGAGGAAAATCTTAAGCTTTAGAAAATAAATTATAATCCTCAAACAAAATGTGCATTTAACAACGACAAGACAAAACGTTGTTGATTCATGCTTGGTGTCAATTCTAATAGTTACCCGGCTGCAAAAAAGCTATGAATAAAATCCACACTTGTGCTTCACTGGACACAGTCAGAGCTGGTAGAATTGAATAAGGTAAGGTATTGTAGAATTGTTAATCCAGTCAGATTTCTTTTACAAATTTACAGGATTTAACTAACTGATCAAAACAAATGGAAAAGCTAAAAGTCATTGATAGAAATGTTGAGCCCAACTTAAAGACTTGCAATTATGTAGTACCTTATTGCATCTCCCAGGAAGCCTTGAAGAAAATACTTTGCAGTAAATATAAGCCCAGTTCTGCATAATAGTTCACAGGTTATGGAGATAACATATTGTTCGAATTTATATTTTCTGTCGATGAAAATTTGTTTTGAGAATGTTGAAAACATAATCATTTCAAAGTCAGATCACACTAACACCTAACTAACAGGCATCGCGTCTTCAAATGCAATTTTTAACCTCTTTATCCAATTCATTTTTAATCATGTGGTTGATACATGAAATGTCTTGCATATAGTACACACTTCTTGTAAATGTCACATATACTTCTGTAACACTTTCCCAGTCACACTTTGTTGATAACATTATTGTTAGAATGCAGGATATCTGCTAATTCACTGTAAGCAATGCCGTAGGAAATCGGTCAGTAACATAAATATTTGATCGATATGCTTGCCTGTCATGCTGTTTGATTGTAATGTTGTAGTGAGCTTTTAATGTAGTTATTTCGCTGTCATGTGAGTTCCCATTCTCCTCTCACTCCCAGGCATTTGACTCACACCAAGGGCACCAGCTCTGCCTCCCTTCCCTCCTCCTGTAGTCCAACTGGAGTACTCCAGTTCTGCTGCCTCCATTGCAGGAGAGATAGTTATATAGGCTTACAGCTCTGCATAGTTCTCGGGCCCATTCCGGCTCTATGTTCCACTCCTGTCACTCTCTCTATTCTCCACATGCAGACCCTGCTCCCACTACTCTCCCCAGCTCAATGCCCAAATCATGCCACTTTCCCTGGTCCTGAAGGACAACCTGCAGCTGCAGTCCTTAGCTTTGTGCTGCCTCATGCCTGGCCACGGCCTGCCCTTCCCCTCCTTCCCTTCCAATCCCAACCTTATGCCCGACAGCTCCAGTCCTTCCCAACCAGAACGTGACACTCTCTTCCAATCGAGCCTTTGTGCCAGCCCTTCAGCCTCTCCAGTGATGCAGTGGCCCCCATGTTTTGGCATTGGTCGGAGCCGTGGCTCCTCTTCCACTGCAGCAACAGAAAGGCTATTTGACTATCGTTAGGCATCATTTCCAGACTGCTCTCCTCCTTGCCTGTGTTCCTTTCAGCCCCTATGTCCTTACTCCCAACCCAGGCCCCAGGTTCTCTTTCACCCGTGCAATACAGCAATTCCAGGATAGCTTTGGTCCCCTGCCCCTCTCCACCCGGACCTGGTACCCATCTCCAACACATTATCAACCTTCTTGCTGCATGTCCTCGCCTTTACAACAAAACTTTTTGACTGCTTCACGGCACTTCACGTAGGAGAGCACAAATGCCCTCGGGTGTTGCTGAGTAGTCAGGAGAGATAATCAAAGGCATGGTCAAAAAGGTAGGTTTTAAAAAGAGGGAGTTCCAAAGTAAAAAAAAATTCAAACTGAGTAAAATCAGTAAAGCAACATGTGTTGAGAGGCATGCAGTGTGAGGGATAATTGGAGACAGATGAGACAGCGGGGTGGAGACTCTTGAATGGAGGGAACAGAAATTGAAACAAAAGGAGTTAAAGACAAAGACGGAGAAAGATGACAATGACAAAGTGGATGAGAACCAGAGAGAGAAAGGTGGGGGGGGGGGGGGGGGAAGAAAGAAATGGAAATACAGACAAAAAGAGAACGTAAAAGAATGGAACACAATTGCAGTGACTGAGGGAGAATTTTTCTTAGGATTCTGTCAGCAAGCGAGATCAACAAGTTTAACCCCCCCCACCCCCCAAAAAAATTAAGATCCCAAAATATGATCACACTAGTTAAACTGGCTGTAATGAAACAGCTACAGAAAAAAACAATTGTGGGATATAAATCACATCTCAAGAGTCTTCCTTATGACAAAGATGTAGATGGCATGCAAAATATTTGACAGCAGTTAGATCATTTAAATCATTTAGCCTTCAATGGCCAAACCAAACAATTTTTTGTAATCTTGATCTGAAATTTATTGTGGTTTAAAAAAAAAATTGGTTTTACATATCGTTGTCAGTGCATCACACATTCATTCTGTTCAAATGTTTTTGTAAACTTGCAGGAGTTTGATAAATAGGCCACGCACCACTTGCTGTGGGCAAGTCAACATGACATTACACCATCAAATATTCCAAGATCAATGTTTATTAGGAAGATGCTACTTCAGAAAAAAAGTCAGAAAATACTATATGCAGTAGTCATACATTACAGAGTGTTACAGCTATTTAAAATACAGATTAGGCTTCACATGCAGCACCTCAGCAAACAGAGCAAAATACAGAAAGAAAAGCTTAAGAAAGCAGATTCAGGTAGAAGGTCTTTGAAAGCATTAAGCATTTTTTATACAAGAGATTGCATTTCATTACAAAAAGCAATAAGATAAATTTGTTAGAATGTAGTTGAATCCTGATAAAGGCATAACCAATATTGATTACCAGAGATTTCAGGCATCTCTTCTTACACTGAATTTAGATCAGAAATTTGGCTTTTATGCTTGCGTCAGGTATGCTTTTATTCGGACTCCACTATGTAGGATTAAGTCATCAGTAAAGCTGATTTGAAACAAAGAAATTTTGCAGAATTTTTGGTTAGACACAGAAAAGTTAGACATGAAACCAAAGAAAATAATTAAAATGAATTCCAACCCTGTTTTCAGCACAGATATGTTAATTCTACACCTGTTAAGAATAGAATGGTTCAGAATATTTTGCACCCTCATTAGTGGCTAGTAGAGATTTATTTTTACAAAAACCCCACTAAGATAAGATTTTGAATTGGAGTAAAAACAAATTCCTGGTCAGAATTCAACGAACGATTGTCTCAGAATACTATTTTGGTACTAACATGATTAAAATCTTTACTATTCATATTGGTTGTAAACAATTTCTAATGTAAAACTCTAGGCAGATACAATAAATCCTTGCGATATGTATGGAAAACATCAGCTCAAGTTTGCTAGAACACACTACAAGTAATTGTTTTTCACGCTGAAAGTGAGTTCAGACTGAATGGCACAACACAGCAATAAGGGGGGCCTAGATTCAGATTAAAACAAATTCACTTCAGACTTGCTCCGTGTTATACCTCCAAGACATTTGCGTGAGATCACAGGGCTATGTACTGCAAATCAAATAGGCACAGTACATTCAAGAGCTCAGAAAATCAGAGAGGATCAAATGTAAACTAATGTAAAGGAAGCCATCAATAAATGCAAGTGTCTCACTCTACTCATGTTAATCCAAGAGTTAGCCTTCAGTTTGGCTCAGCCACACATATAAAATGTAATTTAGCCTGCTTACACAACATAATTTTTTTGTAAGTTTTTCAACCATTCTAATGAAGCCCTTCACATGTCAATCTTTATTGCAAATACCAAACCCTGTGATTGGTGGCAATTATTTTTTCTCATGCATTTGCTGCTGCTGTCATTGAGCATGCCATCTCAGCCGGTTTTGAAATTAATTGAGAGATTCTGCTTGGCTGGCCTCAAGCTGATCCACCAGGAAAGGAATTTTAAATATTTTTTACATGGTGGGCCCTTTTAAGTTTACACATTGCTCACATTTAGTCAATCTAAAATGTAACTTTTAACTCAAATCAGCAGTGGTAAGATCAAAATCAAATGCTAGTGTTTTGATTCAGTCATTTTGGTTGTGTAAGCAAGGCTTTTAAAAGTTACATATAACATAATTGTGCAGCTCAACTTCACACCATTAATCACAGTCGAGGTGGTGTTTAAACTAAAGTACACGCAGTAAAGAGGCACCGAGTATTATGGGATATACTTTTATAACATTTTCTTAATGGACTGAAGTAAATATGCTGTTATATCACATCAAGTAGTGCGTGCTTTATTTTTATTATTCTTAAACATATAAACGCTGGACTATAAATGGTCCCTTCTCAGGAATGTTTTGATTCTTAAGGCTCGTGATTGCTTTGTGTAATCTCAAGAAACAGACTCGGTTATTCAAAAGAGCATAAAACAACACTGGTCAGGTACCATGGTTGTTACATCATTTTGGCACAGGGGTGTTTTTTTTAAAAAAACGCAGCATTTTCACAACACTGCCATCCCTGGGTCTAATGGCACTGTGATTCTAAACCGTTCACTGCTCCAATTTAACGTTTGTTTAAATAAAAAGCCCTTGGTATAGTCTGGGTAATTTCACAACTCTCGAGTGGCAGAGGAAGGGAAGAGCACAAATACAATTACATTTCAACCCGTAACTATACAGTGTCCCACTTCTCTTCCATTATTAATACAATGGTATGAAAAAGACTCTTTGCTTGGAGTTACTTTACCAGGACTCAGCGTGGCTAATACACCAACAGCCATTAATTCCTTGCTTCAGTCGACGGCATTTCCTTTAACTGAGCTTTCACAACGTTACTTGTTAGAACCAAGCAATATTCATATATATTACATTTTATAATTATGTTAACTCACTTCTTCTGGTGCTGTTCGCACTAGATTAGAGGCGATGCTGTTTTACAAGGACGGGACCATTATACTACGCAACGCACTATGTATAATTCTGCTGCTGAAGTGCAGTTGTGTGCAACTTAAAGCGTCCCTTTAAGGCCATGAGGGGGAATTCCTGCACCTTTCTGGGTCAATGAGAGAAAGATGCACGGGTTAGTTAGCGATTAGACTCGCTTTCTTTTCAATTAATGTTTTTATATAAAAGCATGACGCAAAGTCAACTTATTTTCTGTTGGCAGGAGGTATCTCTACTTTAGAAATGAATGATTTTCTTTTGTTCATTTTTTTTTGAAGTACGATACAGTGAGTCAGTGTGATGCCGAAAGTGTGATGGATGCATTTACGAACTTCAATACATTTTTATTTTGAAACCACAATCTAAAGATCATTAATTTCAGTTTGTGACCAAATCTGTATAGCATAGCACACATTCTATAACTAAACTGATCAGTCACCAAATTGATCTCGTCCGCTAGTTGGCCACCAGAATTTGATCAAATATCTCAACTCTGATGGACAAACACACACTATCGATTGGATACTGCTGACTTCATTTTGAAAAATAAAGACTAGACCTCTGCAACTTTAAGTTACAGCTTCTTCCTGTAAGGGGGAATTCACAATACAGGTTTTTAAGTGTTTTTGTGCTACATCAAGAACAAGAATATTGCAAGGATTTGAACAAACAAATAACCATTACACTGAGGAAGCTGCAATACACTCAACTCCCGATAATTCGAAGGCTTTTTTGTCACAAAAAAAATTATTCAGTAATTTATAGGAACATAGGAACAGCAGTAGGCCATTCAGCCTGCTCTGTGATTCAATGAGATCATAGCTGATCTGCGACCTAAATCCATATACCCGCCTTTGCCCCATATCCCTTTGGTTAACAGAAAGCTATCAATCTCAGATTTAAAAACAACAATTGATATAGGATCAATTGCCATTTTCAGAAGAGAGTTCCAAACTTCTTCTACCCTTTGTGTGTAGAAGTGTTCCTAATTTCACTCCTTAAAAGTCTGGCTCTGATCTTTAGACTATGCCTCCTGGTCTTAGAATCACCAGTAGAAATAGTTTCTCTCTATCTACCTTATCTGCTCCCCTTAATATCTTGAAAACTTTGATCAGATCACCTGTTAGCCTTCTAAATTCTAGCCAATACAACCCTAATTTGCATGAAGCAATATAAATAAGAAGACTAAAGTGGAAATTTCCTAAAAGCTGTAGTTATCAGATAATTTAATTTAATCAACTTGAAATTCAATAGATTGCTGAGCCATAATGTCAATCTACAAGTGATGCTATTTCTATGTTGTTGAGTTAATCTCCAATTATATATTTACATGTTAATTCCTATTATATCACGCTTTCAGCTACATTCATGGTTTTAAACTGAGCAGAATTATACAAGCCTGTAATCCTGTCAGACATGACCCCACTGAGCAATACTTGAGGGCCTCAATATCTGAAAATATGCAAGTCACATGGGATTTGGTTCTGGTTAAATAATACTGCGTTAAATCTACAGTTCTCCCCTTAATTTTCTCTGAAGATCTTATCCTCCATTAACCAGATCAGAGCCTACACTGACTTCTCCGCTAATAAATACCCACCTCTCTATGTTCAGGCATTAAAAAAGGTAATTCAGCAAGGAGCAAAATTAATATCATCTTTTTTCCATTCATTCCCCACCCCCAACAAAATGGTTCAACTTCTTCAGAATCACTCATTAAGTGACCTAATAGGAAAAGGACAAATTCATTACATGCAAAGTTAGCTGGAAAATTATACTCGAATTGAAAAAGAATGCTTGGAATTTGGTTCCCAGATTGACGAGCGTTAAATATTTATGTTGACCATTACAATTCATTCCGACAATGATGATGCTAACATGGTTCTCAAACAGTGGCCACTGAAGAGGCACCAGTACCTGATAATGCTATGGTTTAATGCCACTTATCCAGATGCCGAGTATCTAAATTTGTGTGAAAATGAACACTGCGCCAATGAACTGAGGTCATTACACGAATACTTGGATTATCTTAGAGACGTCAGTAACTGTAACACAGTAAACAAAACAACACTGCTGCCTCCAGAGGATTCAAGACAGAAATAAAGAGGTGGCAGATGGTGGAGGCGCTACTGCCCCCGACAGCACTATAAAAATTTACCATCAAAGATGCAAATTGACATCTTACAGACTGCCTGCAGGCTAAGCAGCTGTCTGCCAACGTCATAGTTTTGCTCAATGGCTCGTTAAAATTATCCAGCCACTGGAGAAGGGTCAATGGCCTGAATGAAAATTCATTAGCCATTGGGGAAGACATGATAACTGGAAACAATATAAAAAGTACCAATATCAATTGAGTACAAATACAGTTATCTTGGATTCTGTGGAAAGCGTCCACAATATGGGCCCAAAATTGCCCAGGAGTTGCTCCTTTTTTTTTGGAGCAACTTGATTTTTCTGGAGTATCTTAAAAATCCCCATTTTTCACATTCAATTTGTGCCAGTGTAAGTTAGTTAGGATTTTTAAAAGTTTAGTTTTGTTCAAAAGGGGGCGTTACCAGCCACCTACACCCGTTTTGGCCATTTAAGCCACTTTGGACAGCTAATAGTTGCTCCAAACTAACTTAGGCCAGCGTATGTGGCCACACAGAAAATCCTTGCGGAGAGTTAAGAAATCAGCGCAGGTAGCCAGAGATTGGGGGGGGCGGGGGAGAAGGGAAGTGGAGAGGACCCTGCAAAGCACTAAAGACCTTCACAACAACATTCAAGAAGCATACAAACCATCAATAATAAATAAAAAATAAAACTTAAGTCCTACCTTCCTAACTTGGCCCGGGAAGTCAGCGGGCCAGTCGGCGAGAGAGAGGCCACTCGGCCAGGGATAGGTGCGGGCGGGACGACCCTGCGGGAGAGCACAGGGAACTAGCCACAGGCTCGCAGAACACACATACAGGCAGGCGGAACTGGGCTCGCATAACACAGGCTGCAGGAATCAATGGACAGGGGGCTGGGCAGCCGGTGCGAGAGGCCACTCGACTGGGGATAGGTGCGGGTGGGAGGGCACAGGGAACTGGCCACAGGCTCGCAGAACACGCACAGGCAGGCTGGGCTGGGCTCGCACAACACACGGGCTGCAGGGATCAACGAACAGTGGGCCAGACGGCCGGTGCGAGAGGCCACTCAGCCCGGGATAGGGGCGGGATGCATCGGGTCCCACGCTGCAGCACGCATCATCATCATCATGGGAGGAGCAACTGCACATGCGCGAACGCTCTAATACGCATGCGGACAGCTGCCAGCATTCTTTCACGCGCAGGGCCCTTGCTCCGCCCCCGCAATGGAATCGCCACGCCGCGCCAAGCCCCGGGAGAGTCGACAGAGCGGCCAGAATCCGGGGACATCTTTTTGGTGCCGTTTTGAGCTTGACTGCGCCGAAAAAAACGGGTGGGCCAAATTTGGGCCCAATAAGTGGCACAGTTAACTCAGCACACAGAGCCTTAGTCAATAGTGAAACATAGAAAACCACTTCTTAAAGTTGCTATGCAATATAAACACATCGGTAACAGACCAGCGATAGGAAGAGCGTGTTCTACGGACCAGAGAGACATCCACCAACTGGCAGGGGTCATGGAATCACAGGCAAGATTATCTGCCCATTGTCTATGAATGAGCATAAAATCTAGCCCACTATTTCTTATTCCCAGTCAGGGATGGAAAGAGACCAACAAAGTAGAAGCATTTGTATGTGTGTAGAACCTCTCCCATCACCCAGTCCCCAGTAACTTTGCCCTGTAAATAATGACCAATGATATCAAAGGTTTTCAGATACATTTGTACAAAAACATGGCCACGGCAAACTGAGTCTCATCAGCTGACTGTTATAGAAAGAACACAAATAAAATAAAGTGCTGGCACAAATGAATATACCACTGGCTATTTAAATATTACTCCGGGGGTAATTAATAAGATTCCAACCCTAACCATTTTCTCATCTCTTGCTAACAATTACAAAACCTTAATATTTCTCAAATGCTGGTAAGCATGTTTGTTATCAATACTGCTGTCTAGTGTCCCATTCTCCATCAAATTCACTATTCGTTCCCTATGTTTTTCAACCACTTTGGCACTTCCACGTGCCATTCTGTGACATAATATCAAAATGTTTTCTCGTCGTTTCTTTCTCTTTCAGCGCTGTGCTGGATCAGATTCAATGTGCTTGCTGTGTTGTACAAAGAGGAGGCATCAAATTCCAGGGGTTGAGACAATAACATAAATTACGAGAACAAGATTAGATTAAATTACAGCCTTATAAAACAAGGTGGTTTGAAGTGAAATGAATCCTGTGCTATAACAGCACTCCAGTTCAGCACCTTAATACCCTACTTACACCCATGCCTCAAACTTGCCATCACTCAGAGCTATTTCTCAAATGCTGGTGCTCCCACTAAGGTTTCTGTCACGGTTATGGCCAACTACAATCGCCTTTGCCCCCCCGCTTACCCCTCAAGCTATCCCCAAAACCATCTCTAACTAATTCTGTTTTGCTCCAACAGCCGCCACATCACCACCATCTTGGTCAATCTGATCACAAGCTGAATTTGCTCTTTGATACCCTTGTCTATCATAGCTTCCCATTCTGCCATTTCCTGATACAAGCACCATTTCTAAATCCTCAAAGCTGAGGACAGCCGGCTTAAGGGCACAGGATCAGTCCGATCATCCGCCATTAGATCACCACAAGCAGCAGCCCCTCTCCTTCTCTGGGGCTAACTCCTTGTTACTCCTGGGGTAAGGGCGATCCCAAAATGACATTAACCTGCTTTGGCCACCCTTTATTATACCCTCCACCTTCATCTCCAGTGTGAGAAGCTCAAAAATGTCTTTGTATCCAAAAATGTAACCTAACTGCTCCACAGAACTGCTTCCTTCAGGACACTATCCCCGACATCTCCACGTTCTTCCACAATTACAGTCCCCTTACTGCAATGCTCAGCAACTTCTCTTCAATTTGCCCATCCAGGCCTTACCAGACTTGCCTCTTCCACAACACCCACTATGTGTTCCCTCCACTCCAGCTACTACTTACTCAGCTGACTTTGTTTGTTCTAATACGTATTGACATTGTCCCTTCCCTCTTCAAAACTGCCACCATCACTACCCCTGCTTTAAAAAGCCCAGCCTCAACCATACCAACAACTACTACTGGGTCAAAATCCTGGAACTCACTCCCTAAAAGCACTGTGGGAGTACTTTCACTACAAAAACTGCAGCGGTTCAAGGCAGCGGCTCACCACCACCTTTTCAAGGGCAATCAGGGATGGGCCCATGCCCTTGCCAGCAACGCCTGCATCCCCAGAACAAAATTTTTTTTAAATTGCATTTATACAGCACTTTTAATTTTTGAAAAAATGTGCTTCACAAATGTAAATAGCTAAGAAATGGATTCCAAGCCATGTGGGCGAGATTAGGAAGGGTGACTGAAAACCTCAATTTAAAATATGGGTTGAGTAGGTTTTTAAAAAGGTAGAAGTACAGTGGTTTAGGGAAGGAATTGCAGAGAATCCTGCTGTCGTGGCTCTGCCACCAATGGTGGGGTGGGGGTGGGAAGCTATTCACAAGAGACAGAGAACTGAAGGGTGTAGGAGGGAGGTTACAGAGACAGGATGGGGCGAGACCATGCAGGGATCTGAAGATGTGGGCATGGGTTTTAAATTTAATATGTTGGGAGAACAGGGAGCCAATACAGGGTAGCAAGGACAAGAATAATGGCGGAGCGGGCTGTGTGACCCATCTCCTTTAATGGCTTCTCCTCCTGTATGAACACCTTTGGGGTGCTCCAAATCTCCATTCTTGCCTCCCCTATTCCACAGTTACATACTTTTTATTGGCCATACCTTTCTGCTACCATCCCTGACCTCTTTGGTTGCAAATATGTTAGCTATCTATCATAAAGTCAAGGATGAGCCAGTACCTTACCTTCTACAGCTGTAGAAAGTACTGGCTCATGTGTTTGGCTGCTGACAGAAATTACACAAATCGGATAGCTGAATCCATTTCCTTTCCCAGCTTTTCGCTCATTTTGAGCCTTCTGGTATGCAACCTCGATGTTGTTCTTAACCCTGAACTGAGCTTAAAGTTCATGTCCACTCCACCATAAGACTGCCTACTTCCACCTTCACAACACACCTGCCTAAATCCTCACCTACCTACACTCTACTTCTCTCAAAACCCTCACTGAATGCCTTTAACACACCCTGGCTTGGTTTCTCATTGCTGGGCTTCCAAGCTCTACATGCTATACAAGTTCTAGCTTGTCCAGAGCCCTGCCACTCCGACCCTATCCTGCACCTCAATCACCCAACCTCTTGTCCCCAGTGCAATGACTTCAAAATCCTCATTTGTAAGTTGTTTTTTTTTTTACATTAAAGAAGCTAGTCACTTATACCATCCCACCGCGGTCAACATTCATCGCCTCCCCCAATCACAGAAGCCAGCCCCGTAAAGTCCAGCTGAATTTACAATGTACGATAGATAATGTGTCAACAGAAAACATCCCTTGGTTTGTGCAATAGAGAAAAACCACTCGAGTTTCACGTTAGTCATATTGAGGGCCACTGGATACTCTAGCCTGTATGTTTTGACCACAAAGTTTTGGTGAGTGTTCTGCAGTGGGGAGCAAGGTGTGCAAACACAAGTGGCAAGACAACACAGACAAGTGTGACATTGTTTGAAGGCATGCATCGGCACATAACTGGTGCTATTGTAATACATCAAGTTTTTTGTGGCAACAGAATACAGGCGAATATAGAAAGAAGAATATATCTGGCAGCTATCAAATCATTCATTATAACAAAGTAGTCTACAATCTTAGGAGATTAGTCCTTTTAAAGAAAGGGGATTAAAAATAATGTAATAGGTACATGTTTTCGATCAAACTGTGGAAAGGCCTATTATTAATTAAAAAAATCTTTTACAACTTTTTTTTCTTATAAAATTCAACTTGTTCAAGAGGATCACAATGTACTTGAAACATAGTCAACATATTATCATGGGAAGCAAATGGACATGTGTTGCATGTAAAGAGCCACGGTAGCACTACAAGGAGTACACCTGAAGATATAAACACTGAGCTTTGCTTCAAGATAAGCAGGAGTCCTCACCAATGTTCCCTCTACTACACATCAATCGTGAGGTCCCATGCAGGCCACTCACCAGCTACTGCCACTGGAAGAGAGAAATTTAAAGGGACCGCACATGAAAAAAATTTTAGAGGGAACATTGGTCCTTACCCTCGATGCTCAACTGCAAAGCAAGGAGGAGGAGAAACACAGACACACGTATATACACTATTCACAATGAATAATTTGGTTGGATCCACAGTGCAGCACATGTGTAGGTTGGACAAACCATAATTGTCAATAACTAACTTACAGTTTAATTTTTATTTGAGAAACCGGGGGGAGATACAAAAGGCCACAGTGTGGGACATCACCAAGACTGAAAAGAGAGTGAGTTATTTAATTTTCCCACCGATCCTTTAGGGCACAGTTCCCCAAATTAAGTACTGCAAAAATGAAGTCATCTGAAAGTAGCAACTTGGCAATTCCATATTATAGATGAAGTCTGCACTAGATAAAACCTAACTGGTTCACTATTGCCCTTTAGGAAAGTAAACCTCCTGTCCTTACCTGGTCTGGCCTATAGGTGACTCCAGTCCTATACCACCATGGTTGACTCTTAATTGTCTTTTGAAGTGGCCTAGCAAGCCACTCAGTTGTATCATCACCTTCTGAGGACAACTAGCGATGGGCAAAGAATTTCTGCCTTAAGGGTGACGTCCACCTCTCGCGAATAAATACAGAACAGAATTTAAGGCAGTGGTGAAAGAAAGGGATCTGGGTGTTTTAGTGCACCACTCTCTAAAGGTTCATGACCAATGATGTGAGGCTATAGCTAAAGCAAACAAGGTTCTCCGTTATATTCATAAAACAATTCACTATAAAACCTGGGGCAGAGATCACCTCGCATAAGAAGCCCTATAACAGAAATTAGGGTCTATGTGATCTCCTGGAATAGTTTTCATTGTCGTAAGTGGGTCGGAGAAGAATTTTCCAGCATTTTCCCCATAATTGGCCTGGTTTTTTTCTGTTTTTTCACTTCTCCCAGCTGGTTATATGGTAGAATTTAAGATGGAGAGTGACACAGTTAATTCAGAGACTAGGGTCCTGGACTTAAGGAAAGGTAACTTCGATGGTATGAGACGTGAATTGGCTAGAATAGATTGGCAAATGATACTTAAAGGGTTGACAGCGGATAGGCAATGGCAAACATTTAAAGATCACATGGATGAACTTCAACAATTGTACATCCCTGTCTGGAGTAAAAATAAAACGGGGAAGGTGGCTCAACCGTGGCTAACAAGGGAAATTAAGGATAGTGTTAGATCCAAGGAAGAGGCATATAAATTGGCCAGAAAAAGCAGCAAACCAGAGGACTGGGAGAAATTTAGAATTCAGCAGAGGAGGACAAAGGATTTAATTAGGAGGGGGAAAATAGAGTATGAGAGGAAGCTTGCTGGGAACATAAAAACTGACTGCAAAAGCTTCTATAGCTATGTGAAGAGAAAAAGATTAGTGAAGACAAACGTAGGTCCCTTGCAGTCAGATTCAGGTGAATTTATAATGGGGAAGAAAGAAATGGCAGACCAGCTGAACAAATATTCTGGTTCTATCTTCACAAAGGAAGACACAAATAAACCTTCTGGAAATACTAGGAGACAGAGGGTCTAGCAAGAAGGAGGAACTGAAGGAAATCCTTATTAGGCGTGAAATTGTGTTAAGGAAATTGATGGGATTGAAGGCCGATAAATCCCCGGAGCCTGATAGTCTACATCCCAGAGTACTTAAGGAAGTGGCCCTAGAAATAGTGGATGCATTGGTGATCATTTTCCAACAGTCTATCGACTCGGGATCAGTTCCTATGGACTGGAGGGCAGGTAATGTAACACCATTTTTTAAAAAGGGAGGGCGAGAGACCGGTTCGCCTGACAACAGTAGTGGGGAAAATGTTGGAATCAATTATTAAGGATGAAATAGCAGCGCACTTGGAAAGCAGTGACAGGATCGGACCAAGTCAGCATGGATTTATGAAGGGGAAATCATGATTGACAAATCTTCTGGAATTTTTTGAGGATGCAACTAGTAGAGTTGACAAGGAAGAACCAGTGGATGTGGTGTATTTGGACTTTCAAAAGGCTTTTGACAAGGTTCCGCACAAGAGATTGGTGTGCAAAATCAAAGCACATGGTAATATACTGACGTGATAGAGAACTGGTTGGCAGACAGGAAGCAGAGAGTCGGGATAAACGGGTCCTTTTCAGAATGGCAGGCAGTGACTAATGGAGTGCCGCAGGGCTCAGTGCTGGGACCCCAGCTATTTACAATATACATTCATGATTTAGATGAAGAAATTGAGTGTAATAGCTCCAAGTTTGCAGATGACACTGTGAGTTGTGAGGAGGACACTAAGAGGCTGCAGGGTGACTTGGAAAGGTTAAGTGAGTGGGCAAATGCATGGCAGATGCAGTATACTGTGGATAAATGTGAGGTTATCCACTTTGGGGGCAAAAACACGAAGGCAGAATATTATCTGAATGGCGGCAGATTAGGAAAAGGGGAGGTGCAACGAGACCTGGGTGTCATGGTTCATCAGTCATTGAAAGTTGGCATGCAGGTACAACAGGCAGTGAAGAAGGCAAATGGTATGTTGACCTTCATAGCTAGGGATTTTGAGTATAGGAGCAGGAAGGTCTTACTGCAGTTGTACAGGGCCTTGGTGAGGCCGCACCTGGAATATTGTGTTCAGTTTTGCTCTCCTAATCTGAGGAATGACGTTCTTGCTATTGAGCGAATGCAACGAAGGTTCACCAGACTGATTCCCGGGATGGCTGGACTGACATGAGGAGAGACTGGATCAACTGGGCCTTTATACACTGGAGTTTAGAAGGATGAGAGGGGATCTCATAGAAACTCATAAGATTCTGACGGGACTGGAAAGGTTAGATGCGGGTAGAATGTTCCCGATGTTAGGGAAGTCTAGAACCAGGGGGCACAGCCTTAGGATAAGGGATAGGCCATTTAGGACTGAGATGAGGAGAAACTTCTTCATTCAGAGGTGTTAACCTGTGGAATTCCCTGCCGCAGAGAGTTGTTGATGCCAGTTCATTGGATATATTCAAGAGGGAGTTAGATATGTCTCTTACGGCTAAAGGGATCAAGGGATATGGAGAGAAAACAGGAAAGGGGTACTGAGGGAATGATCAGCCAGCCATGATCTTATTGAATGGTGGTGCAGGCTCGAAGAGCCGAATGGTCTACTCCTGCACCTATTTTCTATGTTTCTATTACATGGCTCCAGGCAGATGAGGAATGTCTGCATTGTGAAAAAGTCAGCATCACAACTACATGGGACAGGCTAAATGGACCAGTGGGTCTTTTCCTGTCAGTTATTTTTTGTATGTTCGTATAAGTGAACATACAGATTAACGTTTACAGTGAATCTTAAACTATTTCATAACTCTCCTCAATGTAAAAAATTATAAAGTACACCACAGGATCCCTTTTATCTGGCTGACTAGTAATTCTCTAAAATTAGTTGGCACTAAACCTAAGCAGGAAGCTCTTGCCCTTTTTGTCTGACTTTCTGCTGACTGTGTGTCATTTCTCAGTTGGATAGGAAGCCATGACCTCTGGTCCTCCCCAACTCTGTCCAGAGATTGGTCAATTCAGGTGCCAATTAAACTTAACACTTTCCTGCTAAATACAGACTCCTGACAGCTAACTTCCGCTGAATGAAACCATCCCAACCTATTATGTGTGAATGTTTATTGAAACATCTTAATGAACTTCCACTGTTTCAAGCTGATGTGGCATGTAGGAAGCACCATGCTGAGCAAACGCTTCATCTGAATCTGATCCACATTCCAAAAGTTGTGTGTTGTGGATTTTACCTCGTGAGCTGAATTTATCCAGCATCCTAATTTGAACGATTCAAAATCCCTCCTAGCTTAAATATCCGAAAATCCCAAATGTGACTCAGTGTAAAACTGACTTTTCTTATTCAATTTGACCCAAAAAGCTTGCTGCTACACACGACAAGCAACCTATAATACCTTAACAAGCATTAGCTGTATTCCATAAAGATAAATGGAAACTTTCATAAACCCAACTGAAAGCAGTTCTGCTCATTATCCATAACTATATTATTTCATACATCAAAAACTACATACATCAAAGGTTTAAGATTTAACACAAATTTATGAGAGACTCAGTCTGCTGACATTTGAAATGACAAGGTTATGCCTCAGAATTGCTTTAATTCTCAGAATGTGAGCATCACTGGTAAGGCCAGCATTTATTGCCTATTGCTAGTTGCCCAGGTTCAATGCAACTGAGTGGCCTAGCAAGTCACTCAGAGAGCAGCTCAGAGTCAACCACTTTAATGTGGGATTGGAGTCACATATTGGCCAGAATCAGTAAGGACGGCAGGTTTTCTTCCCGAAAAGATTATAATAAACACATTCTTGCAGATATAATCCAAATCTTCCCACTTTCTATTGAACTCAGTGAAGCATTCAAACAGGTTTCTTGGTCTACTGCTCATGATCCTTATTCTAATGACAGCAGCAATTACACTGCAGGGATTGGAACACAGAATGTATATAATTGAGAAATGCAGTTTCCAACAACTGTTAATTTACAATATCCAACACCTTATTTTGTTGCACGAATTTTCTTGTACATTATGAGTAGCTAACGAGGTGAAAAATCTACGGGGACTCGTGTTGTACTTCTAACAATCTTTGACTTTTAAAGGTTGGCATTTCCTAACCATGTCTTGAGTTATTTCATCCGCTCATCTGCTCTTTTTTGCCGGAATGATGGCCTTCACTGTGAGCTTTGACCAGTTAGCCAGATTTCTCAAAATATAATGAAAAGGCTGCAGGTCTCGTTGATTGGAAAAACTACACATTTGCTGTTTCATAGATACAAACATATTATTCAACAGGAGGTGACAATGTATGGGTGAGTATGAAGAGAGAGCGAGAGAGAGAGAGAGAGAGAGAGAGAGAAAATGTGGGTGGAGAAGATGCCATGGTTAGTGAAAGCATAACATGACAATTATAAACAAATGACTGAGCAAATTATAGCTCCAGCAGAGCACAACAATGTGAAAAGTACATCGTGTGAAATAAAGATGTTTTTGAATAAACCTCAATACCCATTCTCCAACAAAGAAGTCGGCATTTCTTTGTCAAACTGCAAAAAGCACTGTGCCAGGCAAACACAGCATTAGAGCTGGGACAAAACACAGAGGAAATCACATACAAGAGCCCACACTAGTGCGTTGCATCCAACAAAAGTGCATGAATGTAAACTCATTTTAAATGTGACCACAACGTAATAGTATGCAGAGATTTTATTCTCTTGTATTTAACACAGTGTGAAAATGTTATTCGATTTTCCAGACTCTCTTCTAGTCTCAATTACAATTCTCAGAACCTACTTGTTTAAATCTCATCAGAAAAGCATCCCATTATAATTTGTTTTTAATTTCTACACATGAAACTAGTTCCATTCATTGAAAAGTGATGAGGCTCTCCATTTTAAACAGATACTCAGGCCACAGGGCCTTGGCTCTAAACATCTTTGGTCACTAAATCATACATTTACTTATAGCTTCTAAACGACAAATTGTTGTGAAGGTGGTGTGTAAAGGTTAATGGAATAAAATCAAATATTGTTTATGGACAACATATTGACCAGCATGCTACAACATTTTAAATAAAGCACCTTCCCATGCAACAAACAGGTCTTGTCAAATCTAACACTGCTGATGAGTAAATATTAGGGAAACAAATGGCGTTTTGTTGCACGATGATTAGGTGGAGGTGCCACCACTCAATTAACATAAAAGGATAGTGTATTACCTGTGACTACAATACAGATGGGTTCTCGTATCAAGGCACTTTTGGAGTTGCCAGCAAGGTGTAGAAGATAAATCATCCCACCGTGGCTGGCCCTGGTTTTGCTATTCAAAAACACATCAAAGAATGACCTCCTGGTTCCGTCTATCAAAATTGGTCTCAGGAATCACTTTTCAGCCAGAGATCAGTTTATCCAATGCGAGAAGGAGAAGCCGTCACCCTGAGCTGCTCCTGCACATCTCCCAGCACCAGCCTACCAATAGCTCTGGTGGAATTCTGGAATGTCATCTCCAGCCCATCTTCTCATTCCGTGCAGGTACGTGCCGATTTTAATAAAGAGATTTTATTTTAAAAAAAACACATGTTGCCAGTATAGAAAGAACATGCATTTGAAGAACACCCTTCATATCCCGTGAAACGTTCCAAAGCCAATTAACTATTTTTGAAGTATAGTCACTGTTGGTTCGTAGCCAATTGGTGTACAGCAAGGCCCCACAACAGCTTTGAAATATATGACCAATTGTTGATACAGGTTGAACCTCTCTTATCCGGCACCCTCAGGACTTGGCCTGTGCCGGATAAGGGTTTTTACCGGATGAGGGGAGGTCACATTAAATTGGATGGTACAGGTACTGAGCAAGGGGATTTCAGGGCTGGGAGATCGCTGGGGGCGGGGGGTGAATCGCGGGATCAGGCTAGCGATTGCGGGAGTCGACAGCGAGGAAGGACTTCAATTTTCTTCATGTAGGAGTTCTGCGCATGCGCCACCAGGTGGCTGGGAATGGTGCCGGACGAGGGGTGGTGCCAGATAAGGGAGTCCCGAGTAAGGGAGGTTCAACCTCTATTGCATTTACTATCCCATCTACATTCAAACATCAGTTTCTTTTGAACTTTTCACTCACTGCAAAGTGATATACAACCTATAACAATGAAGACATACACTGTAACAGATGCACGGACGCCAGCCTTGTACCTAAAAATCCATTTGACTACAGCTAGAACTCCAATTCAGATCTCTGCAAAGAACTTTAAAAGTAAAGAAAATATAATTTTCAAATGAACAGTGCTACCTGACCATTTCTACTCTATGGATGTTCTAAGCTAATTAGGATAGTTTCACATGGGTGTCTAACTCTGCAGCTGCAAACTTTCATATTTTGGATATTTTAACTGTCGGTGTGCTCTTGCGAATTTAAAAAGGTTGAGGAACTCTCAATACATTGTACTTACCAATTTGGTACTCTCCCAACTTAGTCCCACAGTGAAAGGCCTTCACTTTGCATCCTGAAAGAAAATCCTTGTGCTCGCCACTGGCATTCGGGCACACGGTACAGGCATTACTCCCACACTGCAGCAAGAGAACAGCAGGGCAGAGTCTCTGCACTGTGAACAGTTCATGTGAAAAGTATTAGATTCAGTTTAGTCTAATTTCAGGCTCTCTGTCCCACTTTTTAAATATCATACATAATCTCCATTGATACACACCTTCGAATACATCATTAATATGCACCAATGGTATCGACACTCATCAAATTTAGTCTGAAATGTCAGCGTTGTATGGATGTCTGAGTAAACAGGCTCTATTTTAAACAACCCAAGGTATTTAATTTTTGGTACATTATTTATACTGTATTATTATGCGAGTTAACAAAAGCAAATATTTAGAAAGGGGAAGGAGAGAAATATTATGGGCACTCTCTCACTCAGGTTCAGTTTTCAAGAAGACTGGTGTTATGCATGTTCGTTACACCAGTCAGTAGATGTGGAAACCCACCCCCAAACTACCAGTTATTTCATCATCCTTATTAGCGTGCAGTTTTGTCCAGGGGATTATTTACATGTCACTGGCACATTCATCCCCATTGTCCAGTCTGTTTTACCATCAGTTGAACAGACTGTGCTTAACTATTCTAACACTAATCCGTACTTAGCAGGGCAAACTCAAGTTTATGCCCAGACGCTAATATCTCGAATTAAACCCAAAGCGCTTAACCCAGACAAAATTTTGAAACTAGCTTTCTAGAAATATAAACAACAATGCTGGCCTTCAATAATGGTGCCCTTTCACAATACTTAAAAGAGTTATTTGCAACTTTGTAAGAAAATTGCAGTTAAAACTAGGCACCATGTTAAGGCATCGTGTTCCTTTCTGTATAAGCAATAGCTGATAAATATTGCCCACAAAACAATAAAATGGAAACAGAAATGTGTAATGCTGTTCTAAAGGGTGCAGATAAAATAATTCAACTAACGCAGAGCCTGACTATAATTGTGGCTCTCTCTGAGATTGTCTCAAGTGTTCATTATAATGGATGACCTGAATATGTAGGTGCCGACTCTGAAAAAGCGAGCACTGTTTGGATCTTTCCATTAATTCCAAGTACTGATCGAACAATTGTTACTGTTGACATTTTTTTCCAATTAGAATGTAACTATGCTGGCTCAACTATGGTAACTGATGGCAAGATAGTGGCCGTAAGTACCCCAACAATTGAAGTTGTCTGATGATCGCTCAACACCAAGGGTATTTGTTGTATTTCTCCACTATGGTTAATAACTGAACATAATTACGTCCGCTGAAGAACAATGGCACTCAAAACAATTCCCAACAGCCATGATTATACGAATGGACAGCTACATATATAAATTGTAAATCATTGGTGCAGCATTATAGAAAGGTAACTGCAGTTTGCAGATGATTTGGCTGTATTTACCAGATCAATCGAACCATTTCCTCACCTGTAACAGGAGGCGGCTGGCCAATGACAGGTGGTAAATCCAACGAGCTGTCAGACAACACATGCTTCAGATCACCACCAACCTCAGCTGACTTCATGTCAAACTGACCAGATAAGGCATCTTCCGAGTCCTCTTTACCAATACTGCTCCCACCAATGGAAGGAAGGTCCAAAGATTTCACAGAGGCGGAGTCCTCTTTTGCCTGCTTAAAAGCAGAGAGTTTATCTACGAAAGCCTTGTCCGAGATGCTGAATCCAAGGGGCAACTTGGTAACTGGAAAGTCATCGTCAATTTTCCCCTGGGAAAGGGAGCTGTTGTCTTTTTGTTCCTCAAAGCCCATCACAGACCCTTCCTCAGGCAACTGTTTAAAGACATTATACTTGTCTACAGTAGAGGTTGGAGGCGGTTGTCCACCTTCTGTTATGCCAAGCGAGGCATCGAAAGATGCTGCGAAGCCATCATTCTTCTCCTGCCTGAAAACACTATATTTATCATTTGACTTATGTTCAGAGGATCCAGTGGTGCTGGCGCTGCCAAAAGCTATAAAATCTGCAAATTCATCCTGACCCCATCCCCCACCCGACGAAGTACTGGCCGCGACACCAAAAAGGTTGAAGTCCCCAAAGTCGTCAGTTCCGCCAGCAGCCTTGCTACTGGCCGAGGAAAAGGTACCAGACGATAGTGACGATGACAATGATGATGTAACACATACAGATGAAGCAATGGATGATGTCACAGAAACAGGTGGAAATGACACAGATTTGTTCTCCCCAGTGCAACTGACAGACGAAAAAAGGTCCGTGAGATTGAAAGTGTCTTTAGGCTGTGTTACAGGCTGCAGTTGTGGCTGAAGAAATGGCACAGAGGGAAAGGCTGTTGTGAACGTCTTTACTTGCTCTGAAGAGTCTACTGGTGAAATGCTGTCTGCAGTTTTGAAGTCTGTGAATCCATCATCATTCCCTGGTGACTTGAATTCTGCAAAGCCCTCCCCTGCAAACATACATCTTTTCAGTGACAAAATACCAGCAGTTAAGAACGGAATTCTATGTTTCACTTTTCACAGCACACAAACACAAGCATTTCCAAGTAAGTAACTAAGACCAAAGCACCAACCCATACCAAGCATGCAGTGCCGAATAAAACCCTACAAAGAACATACCACCATTTAATTTCTCATTGTAGGGAAGAGGGATGATCACCGAACCAAATTTAATTACCCAACTGACCCAAATTAGGGCCATTATGTAAATCTGGAAAAAAGAAAGTGAGAATTTTAACCCAGCTTTGATGGGTAAATGCTCTGGAGATTTCCCATGGCACATGCGTGGCAGCATTGTGCTGGTTTCGATCCCGTCCACACACAAGTGATGGCACATTGTTTGGTTCTGCTCTCACTGTTAGCAAATGTTTGAATTTACCATTGTCTTTTTAATGAAAAGGTTCTGTTGTTTTATTCTGTTTGTATTTTTAATTTTGCTATCTGGAAATATTGTAATAACTCCTTCAAAAAGTCTTTTGGAGGAGGTGAAAGAGGAAGGAGCATTGCCTACTAATACTCTATTTAAGAGCAACTATCATCTTTCTTGACCCAGTCAACTGACTTTCAATCTCTCTCCCACGTCTCCCTCAAAATACATCTCCCATGTGAGATAGTGATTTTTTTAAACCGCCATTTATATTTTGCATGAAGCAACTTGGAGACCAGATTAAGAACTGGAAGACAAAGTTGAAACAAAAACTTTTGCTGGCTTTTTCCACCAATGTTACTTCTAAAGGAAGACAAAGCAGGAAAGGGGTACTGAGGGAATGATCAGCTATGATTTTATTGAATGGTGGTGCAGGCTCAAAGGGCCGAATGGCTTACTCCTGCACCTAGTTTCTATGTTTCTATGACTTCATATCATGGGCAACTCGCACTGTTCAGTTCCAGATCTTAGTGACCCTATTTCATGTTTGAAACTTAAAGGTGAGTCAGATACCTATTCAACCAAGGGGTGTACCATCGCTAATAGTATTAACCGACCATTCAAGTGTTCATTTCCAACACAGCGATACGGACTGCTTTCGGCCTTCCTAACTGTGAGACACCGAGGCCAATTGTAGCCCCCTGGTGCCATTGTGGCTCAGCACATACCAAAGATCAAACCTGTGACCCTTCTGACTGCTTTGGCTCAGCCATTCACTGGATACACTGCTGAGGTATCAGGGAAGCTGCAACCACACATTTTCAGCAACCAATCACCTTGCCAAAATGTGACGACTCTAGAAAAAAAATTTGGGGTGATAAACAGTAGGGAAACTCTGTTTTAAAGTTGCTAATGCACGGTGCACTTATTATGCCTGGTGGGATTCTTTGGGCCCATACTATGATGACTACTTTTTTTTTTTATTTAAAAAATTACTCTCTGGTATTTTCACCAAGTTGCAACAGTCAAGATATCCACTGCTTAAAGAAATGAAAAACAGAATGAATGAAAATACTACAACCCACACCTATTTCAGTTAAGTTGTTTAACTTCCACACCCTCTTCAAAAAAAGTAGAATCATAGCTGTTCCTGCCTATCTTGCTTCGATGGGCTAATAATTTTCTACTTTTAAGTAGTTGACGATCATAGTGCAACGTCACAATTGTTTAGCTGGGCCCATAAAGTGTATGTTTCTTCTCTTCTCCCCAAATGCACCCCACCTTATTCCCCAATTGAAAAGGGTAGATAAGACAACCTGTCCCCATGCTTTTGGCAGTGCATCTCAAGCTAGAATGAAGACACATGCAACGGCAATTCAGCAAGGCTCACCCTTGGATTTTCTTTTTCTTTCTGTATGGGAGCACCTCTGCTCTGCACCGTACCTTCTCCCTCCCTCCCTCCCCACTTCCGTGCTCAATACGAGGAAGTGAACAAGAGTGAGCAGGAACCATCATGCACTCTCTAAAGTAGTGCGTTGGAACACGGATATAGTGCTCCATCCCAATTCAATTAAAACGGCGGAGAGCAGAAATCAAACCCCTAGAAAATATTTAAATACTTTAGTTTTTACAAACTATCTTACAACTCCGTGACAAGAGCATTAAATGCATAAATAAAAGTATTTAAAATATAAACAGATCTGCCCAATCAACTGGACATCGAGACAATACTGGCCACACTGTATTCATTCTTACACTTTATTTTCACTTGTATAAATACCGTTACTCTTTTTCAGCTTGCAATTGCAAGAATTCATCAGAAAACATTGAGGGCGGAGGCGAGGAAGAAAGAGAAATTCCAAGATGAGCATTTTCGTTTACAAAATAATGTCCCACTCTGTAGTCCGAAAATATAATGCCAAAAGACGCAACCCTAGTGTGTGTGTGTGTGTGTTTCCCCGGTGACCAACCAGTTCTGACGAAAGGACATCGACCTGAAACATTAACTCGGTTTCTCTCTCCACAGATGCTGCCTGACCTGTTGAGTATTTCCAGAATTTTCTGTTTTTATTTCAGATTTCCAGCATCCGCAGTATTTTGCTTTTGTACCAGTTCAGTGTCTCTCTGCTGCTTAGCTACGGCACCAAAGACAGGGAGCGTCCTGAATCATCTCCACCGAATGACAATGGTGGTCACAACGCTGGGCCGACTTGAAAACAAATTTGGAGATGCATGACCTCGGGAAAGCATTGCTATTGATAGGATTTGTAGAGTAACCAGCAAGTCTACATGTGTTAAATACACCATCATTTTAAGTTCTTCGGGATACACTATGCCTTTCATACAAGGAATTTAAAACTACTCGACTGGCCACAGCTATTGTATGCGTGGGTGGCTGTGCACACTGCCCAGCATCCACTCACCTGAGGATTTATTCTCTGCATTCTGGCCAAGTTCCCGAAAAACACTGTATTTGTCGCCAAAATCTAAAAAAGAAATTCAAATGGAGCCATAATGTATTCAAATAACTTTGCATCTTCCTCGCCTTATTCCATTAACAACAATGTGCTAAAATAACAATTCAGTGCAAGACTTTTCCTCAGCTAAATTACTACAGACTCACGATAATTTAAGTGCCAGTTTATGATGTGGCGCTAATCGGAAACGTTCACACTTTCTCCTCCTCATCAAAATATTCTTGGGAACTCTTTTTTTTTGTGTTGCACAATTATGTCATGAGGGCAGCTCAATTTGGTACCTTCAAATGATGATACTGGGTGCCTGAACAGGCAAAGTGCTCCATGTCCCAGTGTCAATATCCCTCCACTCAATAAGTACAAATGCATAAACAAAACGTTAAAAAGAAAATCACACGTTGAGGTGCCATATATGTCTCCTTACCAGAGAAGGGTTGAAGAACATTGGGAATCAGCCTTGGCTCAGAAGTTGTACTTTTGCCTCTGAGTCAGAAGATCATTCATGGATTCAAGCCCTATTCACGACTTTAAGAACATAAAAAATAGGAGCAGGAGTCAGCCATTTGGCCCCTCAAGCCTGCTCCGCTGTTCAATAAGATCATGGCTGATCTAATCATGGACTCAGCTCCATTTCCCTGCCCACTCCCCATAACCTTTTACTCCCTTAAAATCGCTCAAAAATCTGTCCACCTCTGCCTTAAATATATTCAATGACCCAGCTTCCATAGCTCTCTGGGGCAGATAATTCCATAGATTTACAACCCTCAGAGAAGAAATTTCTCCTCATCTCAGTTTTAAATAGGCGACCCCTTATTCTAAGACTATGCCCCCTAGTTCTAGATTCCTCAATGAGTGGAAACATCCTCTCTGCATCTACCTTGTTGAGCCCCCTCATTATCTTACATGTTTCAATAAGATCATCTATTATGCTATATTCCAATGAGTCTGGGCCCAACCTACTCAACCTTTCTTCATAGGTCAAAATCTTTATCTCAGGAATCAACCTAGTGACTCCAATGCAAGTATATCCCTCCTTAAATAGAGAGACCAAAACTGTATGCAGTACTCTAGGTGTGGCCTCACCAATACCCTGTACAGTTGTAGCAGGACTCCTCTGCTTTTATACTTTTATCCCCCTTGCAATAAAGGCCAACATTCCATTTGCCTTCCTGATTACTTGCTGTACCTGCATACTAACATTTTGTGTTCATGCACAAGGACCCCCAGGTCTCTCTGTACTGCATCACTTTGCAATTTTTCTCCATTTAAATTATAATTTGCTTTTCTATTATTTCTGCCAAAGTGGATAACCTCACATTTTTCCACATTATACTCCATCTGCCAAATTTTTGCCCGCTCACTTAGCCTGTCTATATCCCTTTGCAGATTTTTTGTGTCACCTCACAATTTGCTTTCCCACCCATCTTTGTATCATCAGCAAACGGCTACATTACACTCGGTCCCTTCATCCAAGTCATTAATATAGATTGTAAATAGTTGAGGACCCAGCACCGATCCCTGCTAGTCACTGTTTGCCAACTGAAAAATGACCCATTTATCTCGACTCTGTTTTCTGTTAGTTAGCCAATCCTCTATCCATGCTAATATATTACCCCCAACCCCATGAGCTTTTATCTTGTCACCTCTTATGTGGCACTTTATCGAATGCCTTCTGGAAATCCAAATACACCACATCTACTGGTTCCCCCTTATCCACCCTGCTCGTTACATCCTCAAAGAACTCCAGCAAATTTGTCAAACATGATTTCCCTTTCATAAAATCATGCTGACTCTGCTTGATTGAATCATGCTTTTCCAAATGTCCTGCTACTGCTTCCTTAATAATGGACTCCAGCATTTTCCCAACAACAGATGTTAGGCTAACTGGTTTATCGTTTCCTGCTTTTTGTCTGCCTTCTTTTTTTTTTTAAAAAGTAGGGGCGTTACATTTGCGGTTTTCCAGTCTGCTGGGACCACGCCAGAATCCAGGGAATTTTGGTAGATTACAACCAATGCATCCACTATCTCTGCAGCCACCTCTTAAGACCCTAGGAGGCATCAGGTTTAGGGGACTTGTCCACCTTTAGTCCCATTATTTTACCGCGTACTACTTCATTAGTGAGTGATTGTCCTCCCTCCCTATAGCCTCTTGATTATCCACTATTGGGATGTTTTTAGTATATTCTACCGTGAAAACTGATACAAAGTATTTGTTCAACGTCGCTGCCATTTCCCTGTTCTCCATTATTAATTCCCCAGTCTCATCCTCCAGGGGACCAACATTTACTTTAGCCACTCGTTTCCTTTTTATGTACCTGTAGAAACTCTTAGTATCTATTTTTATATTTTATGCTAGTTTACTTTCATAATCTCTCTTCCCTCTCAATCATTTTTTTTAGTCATTCTCTGCTGCCTTTTAAAAATTTCCCAATTCTCTGGCCTCCCACTTGTCTTGGCCAAATTGTATGCCTTTGTTTTCAATTTGATACCTTCCCTTATTTCCTTAGTTAGCCATGGATGGTTATCCCTTCTCTTACTGTCTTTCTTTCTAAGGATATATTTTTGTTGCAAGTTATGAAATATCTCCTTAAATGTCTGCCACTGCTCATCAACCGTCCCAGTTTAGTCTATTTTCCCAGTCCACTTTAGCCAACTCTGCCCTCATACCTTTATAGTCTCCTTTAGTTGAGCTTAGGACCCTGGTTTGAGAACGAACTTTCTCATTCTCCAACTGAATTTGAAATTCAACCAAAATATGGTCACTCATTCCTAGAGGATCTTTTACTACGAGAACATTTATTAATCCTGCCTCAATACACAGTACTAGATCGAAGGTAGCCTGATCCCTAGTTGGTTCCGCAACATACTGTTCAAGGAAACTATCCCGGATACACTATGAACTCCTCAAGGCTACCCTGGCCAATTTGCTTTGTCCAATCAATATGAAGGTTAAAATCATCCATGGTTATTGCCATTCCTTTATTACAAGCCTCCATTATTTCTTGATGTAGCTCATAATCTGTGCTGACACTTCAGCGCAGTGCTAAGGGAGTGCAGCATTGTCGGAGGGACCATATTTTGGATGAGACATTAAATAGAGGTCCCATCTGCCCGCTCAGATGGGCATAAAAGATCCAATGAAACTATTCGAAGAAAAGCAGGGGAGTTCTCCTGGCGTCTTGGCCAATATTTATCCCTCAAGTCAATAGCACCACAAACAGATTATATGGTCACTTATCTCGCTGCTGTTTGTGGGACCTTGCTGTGCTTATTGTCTGCCATGTTTCCCTACCTTATAACCATGCCCACATTTTAAAAAAAAACAACTTTATTGGCAATGAAGAGCTTGGGAACATCTTGAGGTTGTGAAAGGTGCTATAAAAATTCACATTATTTCCTTTTCATTCTTATTGGAAAGGTGTCTTTACTAGGCAGCTCTCATGGGCCTTCTGGTAACTGGTAGTCCATGCCTTTGTTACCTCTAGACTACTCCAGACTTGACTACTCCAACGCACTCCTGGCTGGCCTCCCACATTCTACCCCACGTAAACTTGAGGTCATCCAAAACTCGGCAGCCTGTGTCCTAACTCGCACCAAGTCCCGATCACCCATCAAAGGGTGTTAAAAGAACAAGCCTGAAGGCTTTGTGTCTTAATGCAAGGAATATCCGCAATAAAGTGGATGAATTAACTGTGCAAATAGATGTTAACAAATATGATGTGATTGGGATTACGGAGACGTGGCTCCAGGATGATCAGGGCTGGGAACTCAACATCCAGGGGTATTCAACATTCAGGAAAGATAGAATAAAAGGAAAAGGAGGTGGGGTAGCATTGCTGGTTAAGGAGCAAATTAAGGCAATAGTTCGGAAGGACATTAGCTTGGATGATGTGGAATCTATATGGGTAGAGCTGCAGAATACCAAAGGACAAAAAACGTTAGTGGGAGTTGTGTACAGACCTCCAAACAGTAGTAGTGATGTTGGGGAGGGCATCAAACATGAAATTAGGGGTGCGTGCAATAAAGGTGCAGCAGTTATAATGGGTGACTTTAATATGCACATAGATTGGGTTAACCAAACTGGAAGCAATACGGTAGAGGAGGATTTCCTGGAGTGCATAAGGGATGGTTTTTTAGACCAATATGTCGAGGAACCAACTAGGGGGGAGGCCATCTTAGACTGGGTGTTGTGTAATGAGAGAGGATTAATTAGCAATCTCGTTGTGCGAGGCCCCTTGGGGAAGAGTGACCATAATATGGTGGAATTCTGCATTAGGATGGAGAATGAAACAGTTAATTCAGAGACCATGGTCCAGAACTTAAAGAAGGGTAACTTTGAAGGTATGAGGCGTGAATTGGCTCGGATAGATTGGCGAATGATACTGAAGGGGTTGACTGTGGATGGGCAATGGCAGACATTTAGAGACCGCATGGATGAACTACAACAATTGTACATTCCTGTCTGTCGTAAAAATAAAAAAGGGAAGGTGGCTCAACCGTGGCTATCAAGGGAAATCAGGGATAGCATTAAAGCCAAGGAAGTGGCATACAAATTGGCCAGAAATAGCAGAGAACCCGGGGACTGGGAGAAATTTAGAACTCAGCAGAGGAGGACAAAGGGTTTGATTAGGGCAGGGAAAATGGAGTACGAGAAGAAGCTTGCAGGGAACATTAAGACGGATTGCAAAAGTTTCTATAGATATGTAAAGAGAAAAAGGTTAGTAAAGACAAACGTAGGTCCCCTGCAGTCAGAATCAGGGGAAGTCATAACGGGGAACAAAGAAATGGCGGACCAATTGAACAAGTACTTTGGTTCGGTATTCACTGAGAAGGACACAAACAACCTTCCGGATATAAAAGGGGTCGGAGGGTCTAGTAAGGAGGAGGAACTGAGGGAAATCCTTATTAGTCGGGAAATTGTGTTGGGGAAATTGATGGGATTGAAGGCCGATAAATCCCCAGGGCCTGATGGACTGCATCCCAGAGTACTTAAGGAGGTGGCCTTGGAAATAGTGGATGCATTGACAGTCATTTTCCAACATTCCATAGACTCTGGATCAGTTCCTATGGAGTGGAGGGTAGCCAATGTAACTCCACTTTTTAAAAAAGGAGGGAGAGAGAAAACAGGGAATTACAGACCGGTCAGCCTGACATCGGTAGTGGGTAAAATGATGGAATCAATTATTAAGGATGTCATCGCAGTGCATTTGGAAAGAGGTAATATGATAGGTCCAAGTCAGCATGGATTTGTGAAAGGGAAATCATGCTTGACAAATCTTCTGGAATTTTTTGAGGATGTTTCCAGTAGAGTGGACAAGGGAGAACCAGTCGATGTGGTATATTTGGACTTTCAGAAGGCTTTCGACAAGGTCCCACACAAGAGATTAATGTGCAAAGTTAAAGCACATGGGATTGGGGGTAGTGTGCTGACATGGATTGAGAACTGGTTGTCAGACAGGAAGCAAAGAGTAGGAGTAAATGGGGACTTTTCAGAATGGCAGGCAGTGACTAGTGGGGTACCGCAAGGTTCTGTGCTGGGGCCCCAGCTATTTACACTGTACATTAATGATTTAGACGAGGGGATTAAATGTAGTATCTCCAAATTTGCGGATGACACTAAGTTGGGTGGCAGTGTGAGCTGCAAGGAGGATTCTATGAGGCTGCAGAGCGACTTGGATAGGTTAGGTGAGTGGGCAAATGCATGGCAGATGAAGTATAATGTGGATAAATGTGAGGTTATCCACTTTGGTGGTAAAAACAGAGAGACAGACTATTATCTGAATGGTGACAGATTAGGAAAAGGAGAGGTGCAACGAGACCTGGGTGTCATGGTACATCAGTCATTGAAGGTTGGCATGCAGGTACAGCAGGCGGTTAAGAAAGCAAATGGCATGTTGGCCTTCATAGCGAGGGGATTTGAGTACAAGGGCAGGGAGGTGTTGCAACAATTGTACAGGGCCTTGGTGAGGCCACACCTGGAGTATTGTGTACAGTTTTGGTCTCCTAACCTGAGGAAGGACATTCTTGCTATTGAGGGAGTGCAGCGAAGGTTCACCAGACTGATTCCCGGGATGGCGGGACTGACCTATCAAGAAAGACTGGATCAACTGGGCTTGTATTCACTGGAGTTCAGAAGAATGAGAGGGGTCCTCATAGAAACGTTTAAAATTCTGACGGGGTTAGACAGGTTAGATGCAGGAAGAATGTTCCCAATGTTGGGGAAGTCCAGAACCAGGGGACACAGTCTAAGGATAAGGGGGAAGCCATTTAGGACTGAGATGAGGAGGAATTTCTTCACCCAGAGAGTGGTGAACCTGTGGAATTCTCTACCACAGAAAGTTGTTGTGGCCAATTCACTAAATATATTCAAAAAGGAGTTAGATGAAGTCCTTACTACTAGGGGAATCAAGGAGTATGGTGAGAAAGCAGGAATGGGGTACTGAAGTTGCATGTTCAGCCATGAACTCATTGAATGGCGGTGCAGGCTAGAAGGGCCGAATGGCCTACTCCTGCACCTATTTTCTATGTTTCTATGTTTCTATCCCTGTGCTCACTACCTACATCTGGGTTTCAAAATTCTCATCCTTGTTTACAAATCCCTCCAAGGCCTCGCACCCCACCCCACCCCTCCCCTCCCCCCCCAATCTCGGTAATCTCTTTCAGCCTCACAACCCCACAAGATGTCTGCGCTCCTCAAATTCCGCCCTCTTGAGCATCCCTGATTATAATTGCTCAACCATCGGTGGCCGTTCCTTCAGCTGCTTGGGCCCTAAGCTCTGGAACTCCTTCCCTGAACTTCTCCGCCTCTCTACCTCTCTTTCCTCCTTCAAGACACTCCTGAAAACCTACCTCTTTGAGCAAGCTTCTGCCATAATTTTTTCTTATGTGGCTCGGTGTGAAATTTATCTGTTTTGTCTTATAACACTGCTGTGAAGAGCCTTGGGACATTTTACGTTAAAGGCGTTATATAAATAAATGTAGTTGTTGTTGTTAGGGAGCAGCAGTGACCCGGAGCACTGGATAATGTATCAGGTGTACATAGGAGGAGCAAAAGGAGAAAACGGCAACATCCTCAAAAAATAGAAATATGAAGATATGAAATCTAGTAATATGACTTGTTTAGTAGCATACACTATGAAAGAAAAAAAGAAAAGAAAAATATCTCTATTTTTGTTCAGCCATTTCCTAACAAGCCAATTTTATTAGTTTGAAATTTGAGACTGGATGTATTTAGCAAGTATCATCACACTTCTAAAAGCATATTTCTTTTTGTTTTAATTTGAAGAAATTTGATGCACATCATAATCTAATTCATACATCCAGGAATTTAAAAATGTTAACAATTGGACAAGTGCTTGCTGACTTGCACATATCTACCTACATTCATGGTCATTTGGAGAGAAGAATTCCATTCAATATATTTCTTAAATGCTCATCTTTGGAATAAAATGTAGACATTGCCAGAAGACAGTCCACTGTACCTGCAAACGATGAACTTTTCACAGGCTTGTCTTCTGTCAAGTCTTTAAAGACTGCGTATTTATCCACTGAAGAGGATGCAGATGTTCCCGAAATTGGAGTCAGTAATGTATGTGCACTGAAAGAGAGAGAATTCAATTACTCACAAAGTTATCCCAAACATCACTGTTCAGAGATGCATGCCTGAAGAACTGCAGGCAAGTAGTTTTTCCTGCAGTTATAATTTTCATTGGTGTTCAAGCAAAACAAATAAGGCTATTAATCCCACTTACAGAAGTGGCCAAGTGTCTTTTCAAATGCTGTAAAGGATTATAACACCCCCCCCCCCCCCCCAACCCCTTACATTTCTACAAACTCATTTTGCACCCCAGAAAACCACATTTATTTTTCAGTCCTTTGATGAAGAACAAGGACTGTCAGGAAGCAAAGAGCTAATGGACAATACAAGTCTCTACATAATGACACCTCAGTAAAAAGAAGAAAAAAAAAATCAATGGCAGAAAGTGCTCATGTCAGAATGAGAGGGATACCACCCTAAAAATCTCAAGAACCAATCCAGCGGTTTTTCCACAGCCAGGGTGTGGTCCGTGACATCAGTGTGCAGTGGTGTGTTCTATTGCCCACAATTGTCCATTGTGGTAAAGTTATTAAAACTATTTTCTCACACGTAATGGCTTTTTAGTCATTTATGATTTCTGTTTCAGTACAAGAATAGCACAGATCCTACAACTAACTGTATGCCTTAAACAAGATGAAAAAAAATCCTCTCTCAAAAAGGAACAAAGGCAGATCATCCATTCGGAATTGACTCAACAGTTATAAACTGCAACGACAATTGTTTTGGAATTTGACTCCGTAATTTAGATTGCATATTCCAACCATACAATCAGATTTCAACATCGATAATTGCAGGTTAAGCTGCTGCGGACAGCACTACAAAGCGCTCTCTGCGCCAATATTTGTTCATTTGACGTGTTAAATGTACAAAACTTTAATCACAGAGAAATTTGCGTACAATAATGATCATAGAACACAAGTGTAAGCAAAATTAAACACCTACTGCAGGAAAAACACGTAATTGCCGTACAATTTCAATGAATATACCTGCAGCGAAAAAACGATTAACTATTTTTCAGTGTCCTAAAAATCTCTTGCAACAGAGAGTTAAAATGTTGAATAAATACTGCAGACCCATCAGGATTCAGAAAATGTGTGTGAATCAAATGAAAACACAAAGATTGCAAGAATAAATGGTTTTCAATTTACATTCGGCATCATTATCTTCGATGAATAGAAATCTTTACTTTACCATCCAGTTATGATGGATCACCTTTTATAATAAGGAAACAAAGGTAATAACTTAAAATCTTTCCTTATTACATTGTGTGTGTGCCTTTCTACATTTCATTTCAATAAAGCTGCAATAACCTACACCCCATTGCTAAGAATATCCGTTGATCATTTACAATTCCATTCTGATTCAATAGAGGCAGCTTTTAGACGTTTTCTTTTGTAATAAAGTATGATGACTATTACCCCTGTACCTCATTATATGCTGCAGTATTAAAGCCAACATTTAGGCAGCATTGTTATTTGTTAACCATGTACTGTTTATTTGTGAGTCATGTACTTAACCTCAATAAAATGTTTTTCAAAAACGAGAGAAACCTGCAGCAACACAATACATTGCTACCCACCAATTGGCCACCACTCATTTGCAGAGCTGAGATTATTTTCACAAAGGCTTTTCTTTGCACACTGTGCTGACCTACATAGGCTTCTCAAAATCCAATTTTTAGTGTAGGTGGAAATGGGGCTGCTACCATCGCCCTCAGTTGCTCTTCTGCCCTTCCCTGACTAAAGACATGTGGGTGAGAGCCTTCAATTGAAGTGCCGCCCCTAGCATGAATCACTACCATTAGGAGAGGCGGAATGAAAACTGGATGGGGGAAGAAAGTAGTGTATGTGAAAGCAACCGAAGCAGATTTCAGGAACTCTGAAGACAGAGACTCTGGTTATACAGCAGAAACTGTGTGCAAGCATTCTTTCCCACATTTACAGAGTAAACAATAAATTCCAGAATAAAGGGTCGGCCATTTAGGACAGAGATGTGGAAAAACTTCTTCATTCAGAGGGTGGTGAATCTTTGGAATTCTCTACCCCAAAGGGCTGTGGAGGCTCAGGCTTTGAGAATACTCAAGTCAGAGATCGATAGATTTTTGGATATTAAGGGAATCAAGGGATATGGGCATGATCTCATTGAATGATAGAGCAGGCTCGAGGGGCCGAATGGCCTACTCCTGCTCCTAATTCTTATGTTCTTATATTCTAAGTAAAATCTGATGACTTGTTAAAGGGCCAGCTGATGTTCTGAGCTGCCTTCAAAATACAGCATCAATTATAATGTTTGGTTGCAATGGCTATTTCAAGTAAAGAATCCTCTCATTTCAGGCAGACAAAAAAAAAACCTCCAACAAATTTCAAAGCTTATTAAAAAGGCAACATTGTTGGTACACCAAATAAATCACTTACACTATGCAGACAAAATGTTTTACTACCGGAATCAGAAATTCTACACAAGTTTAGCAAGAAAAACATTCTGCAGGTTCAACTGGGTGACCAGCTAATAGCAGAAACAACTTTTAGTTTAATGACAAAGACTGTGAGGCTGAGCTTTACGGCAAAATCATTCATATGCGACCACTAAATTGGCTTTGCTCCACTGCTCAGTGTCTATTTTCTTCACTCCAAATTGAATTTTGTGTGGGCGAAAAATAAAATCAATAAAATGTAGTCCAATAATAGTTCTGGGTCGCTAGCAATAACTAAGATATTAAATATCAGACGGATGGATATGAGGCAGGGTTCTATTGTTCAGCTATCTATCACAATTTGTAAGTTTGTTGGGATAATCAACGGTATATATTTCTGGTCAGCAGCAACAGTCAGTACAAATACACCAGCACAGCTAAAATTTCACTTGCCAATCTCACTTATTGCTTTTTGAACCAATAGGAATTATTTTGTATTTTACTTGAAGCAGTACTCATGACTAATTCAATCCTACATTTATACCCCACTTGATCAAGTAAAGGGTTTTCATTCAATTGTGAAATCTGTTGGCTCAATGCTAAAATGTAATTCTCAATTCCGGTCTTAAGTTTAAAAGTGAAAATATCACCTGCCCAAATACAAGAGACCATGGCATACATTCTGAAACTAGGACTCCATTCAGCCCCACTTGTGTAATTTTTTTTTTTTAAAAAGAGTCAACGTAGAGAAGAAATCAGTGTAGAAATGGTGTCTTGCCCCATATTGCTTTAGCCAGTATCGTTGATAAGGCACGCCAGTTGCTAAGTGTACTGCTGACACTCAAAATCATTTACTACACCCACCTTTCACTTTTATTGCACTGGTAAGCTGTCTGGCTTGCCCAGCTCATATTCTTCCTGTACTGGGCACCTGGAATATCAACTGGCTAGATCTAACTGTGCAGATAACTATTGCATGCCAATAATTCAAACCTGATTGCGGTCTGTGAGCTCGGTGCCTTCGATAAGGTTCCAGAGGCTTCACCCTTGAACCCCTTGAAAGAATCGTCAGCTGTGTTAGGTTTAGGAGCCTCCTGAAAATCCTGGAAATCGTCATCATCAGATTTTGAGGCCTGGATAAAGGGAAAGGGTTAGTTTTTGTATTTGTTAATCCTTGGAATTATTGTTCAATCAGTCGCTGTTGTTATATTGCATTGCATACCTTTTATGCATATCATTAACTATATTTACGAGACAACTGCCCAAAATTTCACACTGTAACTATCATCCCACATTGCTGTTTCAGCTAAAAGGCAAAACTAATAATAATCATGAGCAACTTGTAATGTGTTTATGTGCAGCATCATTGTGAATTAGATCATTTAGTCCTCACAAGGTTTCTTGTTTTCACTAAAAGTCTAGATTGCAGAGACTAAAGAGACTGCAGTATTGACATCCGTGAAGATGATCTTAGCATGGCATCAAACAACTGTGTACGGCGAAATAGCAAGAAAATGATTGAAATGCACAGGTTTGTCAGTATCTACTAATAGAAAAGACAGGGGGGGGTTAGCATTGGTTCTGCTCTGCCTTGTCTCTTTTCACAATACTGATGAACTTGCATCTTATATTTTAATTCCCAGCATTTTATGTTTTTATTTCAGCATGTGTAGCTTGTTTCTTTTTAGGGCTGATTCCCTGATTGGATGGAAAACTAGGGCCATTGGGCCTGCAATTTCCCAAGCCAGCACTCCATGGCTGATGTGCCAGCAGAATCAGCCCTTTTATCTTTATTGTGTAAGTTAGATATTTGATTTAAATGAAAGGCACTAGCACATCGAACGAGCCGGCAGAAGAAGACTGTATGAGTCACTCACCTGTAGTTTTTTTTTTATTGACGGGTCTCTGTATACTTTTGTGAGAAAGCCTGACAAGTCACATGAACTACATTTACAAACATAAATTTTCATGAGAAGCTAGCTTTTAACTGGGCTTCTTAGCAAAATAAACACCCAGTGTCCATTGAAAAATGTGTCCAATATACAGCTAATTTTTCAACAATGTTAACATTTGCGAATTTTGATTTCCTCATTCTGCACACTCAACACTTTTTATTAAACAGTAGATAATTTCTCAGTTATTTCTTCTCCTTGAGCATCATTGTCCGCCAAAACAAAGCAGAGTTCTTGGACAGTTACCGCAGTTCAAAAAACTAAAATAAAGCTGGAAGTGCAAGGAAAATTCAAAATGTACACTGGTGGGGAGAGGAGAGGGGAAAATCAAGCAGGGGTCCCCCAGCTCCTGATCACTGTCCACAAATGGAAAGTGCACGTGTGTGTGGCCATTGGCCCCCAGCTCCTGATCACTGTCCACGAATGGAAAGTGCACGTGTGTGTGGCCACTGGGCAAGGACAGGATTGAGTCATGAAGCACAACTCAAGAGCAAATATTTCAATGTCTGGGCTCACATAGGAAAATGGTCACTTGGTTAAGGTGGCTGTAGAACTGTACCCCAACATGAGGCCGGCAACTTCAGGGCAGGATGCACTACCAACATGTCGACATGAAAAAATGTTGACTGGGATATAGATTTCTGAACGTTTATCAGAAGTTAGCAATAAGCCTTTGGAGCTCCATCAGTGATCTGTTTTGCAAAGCATCATGCAATAGAAGATAATACACAATTCCGTTTGCTAAGGAGTAAAGAAGGAATCGGCACAAAGGAAGCATGGAGGAAAAAAATCTTCTCAGTGTTCACTAAGACAATAGCTGTTTCTCATTCCTGCCTTCTCGTTCTCCGTTATGAGATTGCAGGTTCCCCATTCTGCCCCTAATTTTGTAGCTTGCCATTCTGAATTTATTTCTGAATCAGCTGAGTGATTGTACTGTGCAATGTCTTAAAAATTCTATTCACATTTCTATGTATTATCTCTGGTGCACTGGGTTGCAGAGGGGATTGTTCTCCTGTTGAGAATGCCCAGTGCAGGCAAGATGCCTTGCTGTATATTTGTTGTTAAGGCCATGGTAACAGGTGGTCACAGGTGACAATGTCAGTACTATTTCGCGTTTTGGGTTAATAATTTATTGTACTTCCTTAAGTAGCTCTCAATCTCAGAACTGTTACTTGTTTGGGTTAATAATTTATTGTGCTTTCTGAACTAAAAATGGCTGCGTTAGAATAATGCTCGTAGTTACCTGACTGACGGGGAAAGATGCCACAAAACCACTGGAAACTTGGGTTGTGCTGCCACCCACTGGTACAGGAAGGTTCATTCCTACCACAGACTGGCCTGCGTGAACAGACATAGACACAGTCGGACCAGTTGGCACCGATATCATAGACTGCTGTGGAACTGAAGTAGGTAAAGTCATCGGGGTCCCACTTAGCGTAGGAATAGGAGCAGATGGAAACTGGTTGAGATTTTCAAGATTCAGTGCCGGAATGCCTCTCTGGAAAAAAAGAGAGCACTGACTAGTACAATGTAGAACTAAAATCACAATGGACAGATTATACAGATTTTTCCCACAATATCCCAGTTTAAAGTTGTGCTAGCCAATAATCAACTCAGACTTTCCTGAATACGCAGTCTCCAGAGAATACAACCGCTACACCAGCAAAGACATGCCAATCCCAGCCGACTTGAACAACCTATCACCAACCCGTCTCAACTCTAGACAGCCATTTTGGACCGTTGCCGAAGCCCTTCGGCGATCTCCCGAGCATTGATGGCCATTGGCGAAAGGCTTGGAAGAACTGTGACATACAGAATGGATTCCTTGTAGAGGACCCCACAGTACAACCTGAAGGATCAAACCTTCCTCGCAAACAGTGGACAACCATCAACCGCCTCAGAACCGGTAACGGTCGATGCTGCCACCTTCTCCATGGGTGAAAGATTAAAGCATCTCCATCATGCGACTGTGGAGCTCCTAATCAGATCCTGGAGCATATCATTGAGCACTGCACTCAGAGGGAATTCACAGGCAGCCGACAAGATATCCGCATTGTTACACCGGAAGCTTTGGCCTGGACATCCAACTTAGATATTGACATTTGATTTGCTTTGCTGCTACCATACAAAAGAAGACAACTACTTTCCAATTACATTCGGTTGCATACCAAACACAATATTTTATATATCTAAGGGGCACTATGTCCTTTATTTACAACAGTATTGTCAATCATGATGACAATCATGGGAAAATGGAGTACGAGAAGAAGCTTGCAGGGAACATTAAGACGGATTGCAAAAGTTTCTATAGATATATAAAGAGAAAAAGGTTAGTAAAGACAAACGTAGGTCCCCTGCAGTCAGAATCAGGGGAAGTCATAACGGGGAACAAAGAAATGGCAGATCAATTGAACAAGTACTTTGGTTCGGTATTCACTAAGGAGGACACAAACAACCTTCCGGATATAAAAGGGGTCAGAGAATCTAGTAAGGAGGAGGAACTGAGGGAAATCCTTATTAGTCGGGAAATTGTGTTGGGGAAATTGACGGGATTGAAGGCCGATAAATCCCCAGGGCCTGATGGACTGCATCCCAGAGTACTTAAGGAGGTGGCCTTGGAAATAGTGGATGCATTGACAGTCATTTTCCAACATTCCATTGACTCTGGATCAGTTCCTATGGAGTGGAGGGTAGCCAATGTAACCCCACTTTTTAAAAAAGGAGGGAGAGAGAAAACAGGGAATTATAGACCGGTCAGCCTGACCTCAGTAGTGGGTAAAATGATGGAATCAATTATTAAGGATGTCATAGCAGCGTATTTGGAAAGAGGTGACATGTTAGGTCCAAGGCAGCATCGATTTGTGAAAGGGAAATCATGCTTGACAAATCTTCTGGAATTTTTTGAGGATGTTTCCAGTAGAGTGGACAAGGGAGAACCAGTTGATGTGGTATATTTGGACTTTCAGAAGGCTTTCGACAAGGTCCCACACAAGAGATTAATGTGCAAAGTTAAAGCACATGGGATTGGGGGTAGTGTGCGGACGTGGATTGAGAACTGGTTGTCAGACAGGAAGCAAAGAGTAGGAGTAAATGGGGACTTTTCAGAATGGCAGGCAGTGACTAGTGGGGTACCGCAAGGTTCTGTGCTGGGGCCCCAGCTGTTTACACTGTACATTAATGATTTAGACGAGAGGATTAAATGTAGTATCTCCAAATTTGCGGATGACACTAAGTTGGGTGGCAGTGTGAGCTGCGAGGAGGATGCTATGAGGCTGCAGAGTGACTTGGATAGGTTAGGTGAGTGGGCAAATGCAAGGCAGATGAAGTATAATGTGGATAAATGTGAGGTTATCCACTTTGGTGGTAAAAACAGAGAGACAGACTATTATCTGAATGGTGACAGATTAGGAAAAGGGGAGGTACAACGAGACATGGGTGTCATTGTACATCAGTCATTGAAGGGTGGCATGCAGGTACAGCAGGAGCTTAAGAAAGTAAATGGCATGTTGGCCTTCATAGCGAGGGGATTTGAGTACAGGGGCAGGGAGGTGTTGCTACCGTTGTACAGGGCCTTGGTGAGGCCACACCTGGAGTATTGTGTACAGTTTTGGTCTCCTAACTTGAGGAAGGACATTCTTGCTATTGAGGGAGTGCAGCGAAGGTTCACCAGACTGATTCCCGGGATGGCGGGACTGACCTATCAAGAAAGACTGGATCAACTGGGCTTGTATTCACTGGAGTTCAGAAGAATGAGAGGGGACCTCATAGAAACGTTTAAAATTCTGACGGGTTCAGACAGGTTAGATGCAGGAAGAATGTTCCCAATGTTGGGGAAGTCCAGAACCAGGGGTCACAGTCTAAGGATAAGGGGTAAGCCATTTCGGACCGTGATGAGGAGAAATTTCTTCACCCAGAGAGTGGTGAACCTGTGGAATTCTCTACCACAGAAAGTTGTTGAGGCCAATTCACTAAATATATTCAAAAAGGAGTTAAATGTAATCCTTATTACTAGGGGAATCAAGGGGTATGGCGAGAAAGCAGGAATGGGGTACTGAAGTTGCATGTTCAGCCATGAACTCATTGAGTGGCGGTGCAGGCCTGAAGGACCGAATGGCCTATTCCTGCACCTATTTTCTATGTTTCTATGTTTCTATGACATACCTCGGTCAGTAATTATTTTGTTAATTATTCATTGTCATGAACAAGTACTGCAAGGCTAAATTTTTTTTTAATTCATTCATAGAAATGTAGGCGTCACTGGCAAGGCCAGCATTTATTGCCGATTCCCAATTGCCCTTGGTGGTGGTGAACTGCCTTCTTGAATCGCTGCAGTCCGTGAGGTGAAGGTACGCCCACAGCGAGTACAACCACTGAGCCGCTTTCCCTGCCATTTCAGAGTCAACCACATTGCTGTGGGTCTGGAGTCACATATAGGCCAGACGACTTGCTTCCCTAAAGGACGTTAGTGAACCAGATGGGTTTTTACGACAATCCAGTAGTTTCATGGTCACCATTAATGATGCTAGCTTTTTATTCCAGATTTACTTAATTAACTGAATTTAAATTCCCCAGCTGCCATGGCAAGATTTGAACTCATGTCTCTGGGTCATTAGTCCAGGCCTCCGGATTACTAGTCTAGTAACATTACCACTAGGCTACCGTCCCCGATAGTACTACAAAAAAGTTACATGTTATTGATAAAGTTTAAACACCATCGAAAGTTGTGATCTATAAAGGTTGGAGGAGGATAAAGCCACATCAATGAATTTCATAACACATGCATTCAAAAATATAAATCATCTTTGAACACTTTCACCCAAATATGGTGCTTCAAGATGCTACGGATTGGTTATGAGCTGCTCAAGCTTCATCTGAATGCCCCAATCACATTACTAGCTCAATCATTCCCAAGTATATAATGGGGTAAGAAATTCAAGCCTGCCAGAAACCAAGCACACCATTTTTAATGTGTTTTTTCCACCGCATTGGATGAGGTGGCTTCTTTTGTGAAATTTAGCTCATCATTTTTTTTCAGGCGGACCAGAAATCAGACATAATGGGGGCAGAAGTGGGGTGGTAAGCAGAAGATCGACAATGAGAGGGGCGTTAAGTGCAGGCGCGATGGAGTCACTGCCGCTGTCAATCATCAGTGGAGCGGTGATGATGTCATGACGCGTATGCGTCACCACAGTTCTCCCCTTCACTTGAAGGGGAGCGTCATCAGCCATTTTAAAACTTCGGTCCAGTGGGCCACCAGGGAGGATTTCGGCCGGGCCAGCGGCCTGGCACCCAAGAGGCCCGGTCGAGCCCGAGGGCATAATTGTCAGCCCGACCTGGCAGTCGGCCGACAAAAAAAAAAAACATGGCGGTGCGCCCTCGTCTTTAATGGCCGCCGCGCAACCAAGTCCCACACACGGAGAACGAGGTGCGTTGACAGAAAAAGCTGTGGGGGGCACCGCGTCACGGATCAAAGATTTGTCACGCTGAACTTGGCTGGAGGTGCGGGAGATCGGCGGTGCGAGCTTTGATTATGCACTTAGGACCGGTCAGCAGCAGCGGGGCGGAAGGGGGAACCGACAGAAAATCCACCAAGGTGAATTTTGCTAGTGGTGGCCATTCGGCCACTGTTCTCCGCTGCTTGGCCGCTGGTTTTTGGCAGTAAGAGGCCTTTTTGGGAGGCTGAATTTCAGCCCCAATATTCTCTGTACTATATTTGAAAATGGAAATGCATTCAGCAATCATCTGGTACATCTTAAATCCACATCATCTGCAACATAAACATAATCCAAATAATTGCAGGTAAATTAACTGATTTAAAAAAATGAAAAACAATATTACAATACCTGCGACATAGCTATCATCGCCAATACTGTGTAGAGTTCCTCTTTTGTAAGTTTGCCTGGTGTCGCTCGATTGGCAAAAGCCCAAATCTGACCCAGCATCTCTCTCGGTAATCCCGACGAGAGAAGAATTGGGTAGAGTTTTGCTGTATCGATGCCGGCTGGGGTAAGAGTGGCTTCGAGAACTTTCTTGTAGAGTTCTGTTGGGAAAGTTTTTGGTAAATTTGCAAGTCAAGAATGCATTTGAAACATAGAAAATAGGCCATCCGGTCCTTCAAGTCTGCAACGCCATTCAACAGGATCATGGCTGATCCTCTATCTCAACACCATATTCCCACTTTTCCCCCCAGACCCCTTGATGCCTTTTGCTTCTAGAAATCTATCTATCACCCTCTTAAATATATTCAGTGACTTGGCCTCCACAGCCTTCTGTGGCAGAGAATTCCACAGGTTCACCACCCTCAGTGAAACAATTTCTCCTCATCTCGGTCCTAAATTTCCTACCTCGTATCCTGAGACTGTGACCACTTGTTCTAGACTTCCCAGCCAGGGGAAACATCCTCCCCGCATCCAGTCTGTCCAACCCAGTCAGAAGTTTATACGTTTCAATGAGATCCCCTCTCATTTTTCTAAACTGGAGTGAATACAGGCCTAGTCGACCCAATCTCTCCTCATACGACAGTCCTGCCATCCCAGGAATCAGTCTGGTGACCTCTAATGAACACTCATTTCTCATGACCTGCTGTTCTGTGTTATGTTGTGTGATCAGGAAATCCAAACCCCCTCTCAACCACCAATAACCAAGTGCTCAGTTATATATCACTGTTACCATCCTACAATGAAGGAATTGTGGTAAATAGGAGGAACTTACAAAAAAGGAAGGCTCAGTAAAGGTAGAAAATGTCTGAAGGCTAAAATTACAATTAGTTTGCTTGGGGAAAGCGACATTTCCCAGCATACACCGCAGCCAGCTGAATTGTTTAAATATAGAACGGTCATGAATGGAAACTATAAGATTAGGTGGCCAGTACTACTAACTGTGAAAGGTGAACTCCTTCAAAAATGACCCCTTTAACCATCACTTTCAGCTAGAGGTTTAAAGCAGCACAAATCCCATTATACCTGGGACAAGACTGTCATTGAAGAGCCAGGGTGGCAACATGGGCTGAAGGGTGTCCTGTGTAGGGTAAACGCCTACACCTAAGGAAATAAAGCAAATGAACAATTACGAATGAAAAAAAATCACACACCATTGTCTACAAGTCTTATCTCAAAAAATACTTCTAGAATGAAAGCTTCAATGTGACATGTCCTCTCAACTTGCTGAATTCCTGAAAAATATCCAAAGTGATTAGTTAAATGATAATGAAGGAGAAAAGTAGACATTTATCCAAGTTCTCTATTCACAGAATCATAGAAATTTACGGCACGGAAGGAGGCCATTTCGGTCCATTGTGTCCGTGCCGGCCAACCAAGAGCTATCCAGTCTAATCCCACTTTCCAGCTCTAGAACATAAGAATTAGGAACATGAGTAGGCCATCTAGCCCCTCGAGCCTGCTCCGCCACTCAACAAGATCATGGCTGATCTGGCCGTGGACTCAGCTCCACTTACCCGCCCGCTCCCCGTAACCCTTAATTCCCTTATTGGTTAAAAATCTATCTATCTGTGACTTGAATACATTCAATGAGCTAGCCTCAACTGCTTCCTTGGGCAGAGAATTCTGCTTCCACAACCCTCTGGGAGAAGAAATTCCTTCTCAACTCGAGAAATTCCTTCTCAACTCGGTCTGTAGCCCTGCAGATTACGGCACTTCAAGTGCACACCAAGTATTTTTTTAAAATGTGGTGAGGGTTTCTGCCTCTACCACCCTTTCAGGCAGTGCGTTCCAGACTTCCACCACCCTCTGGGTGAAGCAATGTATCCTCATCTACCTTCTTATCCTTCTACTTTAAATCTATGCCCCCTGGTTATTGACCCCTGCGCTAAGGGAAATAGGTCCTTCCTGTCCACTCTATCTAGGCCCCTCATAATTTTATACACCTCAATTAAATCTATCCTCAGCCTCCTCTGTTCCAAGGAAAACAACCGCAGCTATTCTTGTTAAATTTTAGGTAGAGTGCAGGATTTTCCATTTCTTAGTTTCTTTCCCCATTGGATGATAAATTGAAAGCGTCAGGGCTTAAATGTGGAGAAAATAATTCCAGAGGAGTCAACACTTTCCAAGGAAACTCAGTCAGACACTGCTTGCAATGGGCCCTAGTGTGTTTTTCTGAAGGTACGAACCCCTTATTCCTCGCCCCACACTTGTCATGTGATTTCCCCAATCTCCACAGGCCACACACAACCTGGAATCTGTTCTGAAATCTCCAACAATTTCACCCTGGGCCAGCCACCAGGAGGCACAAGAGGTAGCGTAATTACTTTTTCTTCTGGGAAATACCTGGCCTCTGCTCAGTACTTCGCCACAGCACTGCTGACGAGCAGCAAAAGAATCATGGACACAAACCCATGTCCCTTCCCTCTGTGGCGTTGCAACCCGCTGTGGCAAAGAGGTGCCAACAGACTGCAATTTACTTGAAGTCATTATATTGCCTGCTCACATAATAGACAGATCTGCAGTTTAGTTGTGTTGCTTGATTACAATGTGCACTAATACGTGTTCTCCCATCAGATCCTGTACTAGTAACATCTACCAGCACCGTTTTTAAGTTTGTAATCTGCGTTCCTTCACAGGAAGAAATTGCAAAACAATAAAATGTGACAATGCTTCAATAATGAATAGGAAATTCATGCTTTAGCAAAGTTTCCACTGGTGATGTGAAAGTATGTGAATGTAGGGTTGCATACACATTAGATGAGTACCAATTTGATAACCTCACTACTTTAAACATATTTTCCTCTATCTGACTGGTTGGAGTACATGCAAAGACTAAATTTGAAGTGCAATGCATAATTCTTATTGATATGTTGATCCATATATCTGTGCTCACAAAAAATCAATACAGCAGCACTCCTCGAATAAAGTTCAGTAAAAGTTGGAATAAGCTTCGAGATACAAAAGCCTGTCATTCTACACATAGCAAATTACAACAGATCACAAAGTGGGAGGAAAAGTTGATGAGAGGGAATGATAAAGGGTTAACAAAATTAGAAAATTAAAAGAAAAATTATATTTTTCCTGATTTTGCAGAATTCTGGTTATTAGCGATTGGAAAAAAAACAAATTTGCTCACCACTCTCTTTGACAGGTGACTCTGGCTCTGGATCCTTTGGCATGTCTGCTGTGAAGACACCACCGAGGTTTTCAGTTTGGATGGCCCAGTTACAGGCCTTGGCACTGGGCTGAAACTGAGTCGAGACTGAGGCTTTAGACCCAATGTGGGCCAAGGGCTGAGACTGGTTAAATTTAATGTGCGCCTGCTTAGGCATGCTGAGATCACAGGAAGCAAACATTTTCTCCTCCAATGAAGGGCCTAAACAAACAGGAGGTGGAACAAGTGTTTCCTAGCTTAGTGCAGTGAACAACACACAACTATGTTTCATTGAAGTTTCAGAATCCATGATTACGTACCTTAATTCCTAAAGATGTGGTATCAATTAAATATGTATCTATATATATATTTTTTTAATCAAACGCTTTCCTTTTGCACAAAGAACCAAAAATCTAAAATAGTTCATTGTGAATGTTTTATCAGTTGAAATAAAAATAAACTAGTTTGAGATATTAAAAATGCTTTACATTCAAACAATTTTAATGTTATTTCCGTTACATAAAACACTTCGCAGATTTTTCAATTTGAGTGTAAAGTTCCGAACAATTTAAAAGAAGTTCTGTACTTGTTACCTTGGC